>NC_025999.2:20627791-20781102 GCF_000442705.2 Elaeis guineensis
AAAGATGGCAAATGAAAAGCTCGATAAGGGAGTAAGATTTGGAAAGAGAGGGAGAAAGGGGTGAAGAGATAATGAGCTCGACGAAGAAAAAGAATTCGGACTCCTTATTTTTTGGTTTGACATTTTAGACGTGAAAAAATAAAAAATATAAAAAAATAAATTTTAAAAAATAAAAAAATATTTTACATATAAAATAATTATTTTGATTATTTTGATTCTAATTTTTTACTTTTCATGATTTTATCAAACATTACTTTTTATTTTTTATTTTTTAATAATTAAAAAATAAAAAATATTTTTTTAATGATTAACCAAACGCATTGGGCCTGTGATATTATTTATTTATTTAAAATTTTTTTAATCATTATTTCTGTTAAGATCATGATTATTAGATAAATAAATGAATAAATAAAGAAGAAAAAATAAGGGACGGCGGGCGTAAGGTCTTTGCCGCCGTTCCCATCCCTTCGATGAGGATCTCTGGCGTGCATCCGACGGCCACCCAAGGCAAGCCGCCGGCATCCCAGCCTCCGGCGACCACCATTCAAACCCGAAATAAAGAAAATAAAAGAAAGGGAAGAAGAAGAGAGGAGAACGATACAGGGTTCTTCCATCGGATGTGGGTGGCACATGACTGTCGATCTCCGACGACCGCTGCTCGGGATCGGCCGGAGGCTTAGGGAGAAGGCGGCGGCCCACCGATCCGGGCTTATCCGGTGGCCGCCGATCAGATTTTTTGGAGGTGGAGATCCGGTTTGAAAACACCCACAGATCATCCATCCATCGGCCGATCGCCGGCATACTCGTCGGGAAACCGGCGGAACGCTTTAGGGCATGGCGGCGGTCCTCGGATTTGGTGTTCCGGTGGGCGCCGGCCATATCTAGATGGGGACAAGCACCGGCTTTCCGTTTCTTTCTCCCCAGCGATTTCCCATCAATAGTCTTCATGTTTCCGGCATGCCGGCGACCGGGAGAAGGCCGCCGGTGTTTGGGAAAGGTCGGTAAACCACCGACGGAGAATCGGGAGAGATTTGATGGCCGGCCATGGGGGGTTTCTGGTGCGGGAAAAAGGAGGAAGGAGGAAGATCGGGTAGGTCTTGGATTTGGGTTTCAGGTTATTGGGTATCCACTAAGCAGCTTAGATCCGACCCAAAAATGGTTGACCGATCACCTGATCATGGTTCAACCAAATTAAATTAAGTTTAAGTAGTGTGGTTTAGAAAACTTTTACAATTTAGTCCCTAATAAAATACTTATTCCATGAAGATCCTTCTAAATTGCTTTTCTAATCGTTGTAATATAGTTTATTATATAAAAAATTTTAAATTATTATTTAGTCCCTGTAATAAATTTTTTATATAAAGATTCTCTGATAATTATGATAAGGTCCTTAACATATAGTTTTATTGCATAAATATATATATTTACATATTATATGATTAATTTATATGCTATTTAATTTATTTATATGCAAACAAAGATTTGTAAGCTTAGTATCATATTCATGATAATGTATTCATGCCATGTTTAGCATGTAAAGTTTACTGATACTACTTATAAAGAATTAAAAATTTTTGATTTGATTGATTCGATGCGATCACTAAAGTGATCATGAACTTTTAAAATCAAAAATTTTTTATCATATTTAATTATGGTCAATATAATTTATCCAATAAAATTTTAATAGCATCATTATTGCACCTTGTCATGCTGTGCATATAAAGTTTATTGACACCATAAAGAATTTAAGATTTTTTGTTTGATTGTTTCGATGCGATCATCAAAGTGACCACACGAACTCTTAAAATCAAAATTTTTTTTATAAAGTATAATTTTGGATAAATATAACTAATCCAATAAAGTTTTAATAGTATCATAATTGCATCTAAGCTATTGAAATGTTGATTAACTCCCAAAGGAGTATTTTCATGTTCGATGTTTGGATGGGTGAAATGATAGGATTGTATATTGGATCAAATGACATTTTTATACCCAAAGGTATAGTGTTTGCTTATACCCAATATGCATATCTTGTTAGGTTCACTGATGATATGATATATCACTAAACGGATATAGTTACTAGTATGTTATGGTACTCATCCAAAGGAGAGACATAATAATGCACCTGACTGTCCGTCAAAGTTAAATATTAAGAAATTTATTTACTTTGAATAAAATTTATTGATCTCATTATTTGATGATAGCATTAGCATGTAATTTTTGCAGCATTAATTTTCACAATTATTAATAGTAGCATTAAAAAAAAAAATTTAATGGATTAAATTTCTTGGAATAAAAAGAGAGATTAGTGCTCATATTAGATTGTGCTGATCTTGATCTAATATTTCTGAGTGGATGAATCTTCACCACTTATGGATGAAAGTACATCAAAATAAAAGAGTTTTTGAGACATATGAGTGTTCCAATTGCCTCAATTTGCTCCACGAAAAATCTAATGTGGTATATTAAGGATATCTATCCCTTCATATCATAAGATACATATTTTTTTGGATATTATGAAGCAAAAATTAGTAAGCTCTAATAAGAGAAAGATCAGCATCCATGAGTATATTTTAGAGATAAAGAAAATTACAGCACAGTTATCTGATATTAAAGTTTTCATATTAGATACTTTCTGATCCACTTTATTCTTACTTCTCTTCTATTAGAGTATGATCTCTTTAAAGTCTCTTATAATTCACATAATGAGAATTGGACAGTTAATGAGTTACTAACCATTTGTGTGCAAATGGAGAAGAGATTGATAGAGAAAAAGAAGAAGCATGAACTTTAATTTACATCAAGTTAGTGAAAAGGTGGATAAAGATAAAAAATGTACCCAAAGTAAAAGAGAAGAATGCATTAGTTGTGGTGTAAGCCATCGTAAGATTGTCAAATGCTTCTTTTGTAAAAAAAAAGAAACATCTAAGTAAAATTGCATCAAGTATGAAAAGTGACTACAAAAGAATAATACCCTTTACTCATGTGTATTTTGACTTCAATTTTGCAAAGGTTCCTAATTCCACCTGGTGCATTGGCTTTAGTGCATTTGTGCACATTGCCAACAATATTTAAGATTTTCTATTAAGAAGGCATTTGACTGAAAGTGGACTATCCATTCTTATTGGATATCAAGTATGTTTACTTATTAAGACTGTTAGATGCTATAGGATAGTCTTAGATTCTAGAGCTGTTTCATATTCATTTTGAAAACTCTTCTGTATTATGGCATTGGCATTAGAGATTGGGGTATATTTCTAAAAGAAAAAGCCAAAAAAGTAGTGAAAGATAGGATCTTAGGATCATCAAACTTTACTAATTTTGTGACATGTGTCAATTGCATAAAAGCAAAGCAATCATACATACATTTAAGAAAGGGTATCAGGATAAGTAAAGGAACTTTGAAAATCATTTACATGATTGTCACACTCATTAATGACTATTCACAACATATATCTACACCTTCTATATGATAGGATTGATATTTTGATGCCTTTAAGGAATTTTAAATAAAGATAGAGATACAATCAAAAAAATGATTAAAGTAGTTTAATCAGAAAGAGGTGGCAAGTATTATAGTAGATATATAGAGATGAAACAAAGATCAAGACCATTAGCAAAATTTTTAGAGAAATTGGATATTATATTCCAGTACATAATGTCAAAGCACGCAAGATCAAAATTGTGTAGCTGAAAGAAGGAATTGAATGCTTAAAGATATAGTTCAGGCTATGATAAGTTATTTTACTCTATCTATTTACTTATGAGGTGAGGCTGCAAAGACAGCTATACATATATTTATATATAAAGTTCCTACTAAGATAGTTCAAAAGACTCCTTATGTGTTATGAATAAATAGGAAATATAGTGTGAGATATATATGTATATGGATTGTCTAACTGAAGCCAAGATTTATAACCCATAAGAATAGACTTTTGATCTAAAGATTTTGATCTAAAGAATGACCAGTGATTTTTCATTGGTTATCTGGAGAGGTCAAAAGAGTATAGATTTCATTATCCATCTCGTACACCATAGATAGTAGAAAATAAAGCTAGATTTTTTGGAAGATAGCATATTTAATGGGAGTGAAGAATCTCGAGACATTGTCTTTGACAAAAGATAGGACTTAAATTTTGGACCTAAAAAATAGATAAAAATAATGATTCCTATAGTTATTCCTTGAAATAATATTCAAAAGGAACTATTACTTTATCAAGTTTCACTCCATAAGGTTTCTATTGTCAAAGACGTAACTATCTAACTACTGCCACAAGTAGATCAAGGGATAACTCTTTGGAGATCTATTAGAATAAGAAAATCTGCTATACCTCTAGATTATGTGGTGTATCTAACTAATATAGAAAATAAGATATGATCTTGAGACATTCTTACAATCTATGAAAGATAAGGACTCCTTATAATAGTTAGATGCCATAAAAGGAAGCAGTAGGCTCAGTGGATAATAATCGTGTTTGAAAATAAATTTACCTACCTAAAGGGTGCGACTAATAGATTGCAAATAGATTTATATGACCAAAAGAATCCCAATAAGAAGGTCAAACGATATAAAATCAGACTTGTAGCAAAAAAATTCTCATAAAAGAAAGGCATTGATTTAAAAGGACCTAATTTTAGGATTGTCATAGCCTTAATAGCTCATTTTTGACTTAGAGCTATATCGGATGGATGTAAGAACAATCTTCCTTAATGGCGATCTAGAGAAAGAGATCTATACACAAGGTTTTTGTGGTTAGTGGACAAGAGCACATAGCTTGCAGATTAAAGAAATTTAGTTATAGACTTAAACAGACTTCCACACAGTAATATCTCGAATTTAATGGGATAATCATTTTCTTTGAATTTAAAAGAAAATATTATTAATGTATATATCTAAAGTTCAGTGAAAGTAAGTTTATAATTTAGGTATTATATAGATAATATTCTGCTTGTCAGTAGTATTTTTAGTCTGCTTAAAGAACCAAATAACTTCTATCTCTAAATTTTGAGATGAAAAATATGGACGAAGTTGTTTATGTTATCAGCATTAAGATTCACACAGATAGATCTTTAGAGTTATTTAGACTATTTTAAAAGACTTACATCTCTATAATACTGAATTCGAGAAGAAAAATTATTTCTTTGGATGTGCTCATATAGTAAAGGATGATAAAATTAATAAAGCTCCATATCCAAGAATTAAGATAAAGAAAAGAAAATAAGATTCATAACCTTTGCATCAGTTGTTGGGATTTTAATCGATGCCTATATTTGTATGCATCCAGATATTACTTTCATTGTATCAATATTTGGACATTATTAATATGATCTAGAAATAGAGACTAGAAAGCTGTAAAAAAAGTCATGTATTATCTATAAGGTATAAAAGTTTACATGTTCACATACAGTCGATTTGATTATCATAAAGTAATAGGCTATTAGGATGCAAACTTTGCTAGATGTACTGACCATAGGAAGTCTATTATTAGATATATCTTTCTACTTATAGGAGGTGCTATATCATGGATGAGTAAAATAAGGTCTTGTTCACTACATTCACTATGGAAGCAGAGTATATAGCCTATATGAGACTTCCTCATAAGCTATATGATTGTTAAAATTTATCACAGAACTTAGAGTTATTGACTTTATTAAGCAGATCGATAAAGATATGCTATAATAATAATTCTATAATAAGATTCTCCTATAGTACGGAGAGTGTAAGCACTAGCAGGTATATTAGTATTAAATACTTGGCTCTTCCTAAAAGAATAAAGAACACAGTGTCTGTGGAACATATTATGTAGAGTTGATAATTATAGATCCACTAACTAAAGAACTCATTCTCAAGATTTTAAAGGATCATGTGGATCATATGGATATAACTTATTTTATGATATGTATTGGATACTATGTATAAAGTCCTCACATTGATTTTTTTTTTATAATAAATTTAATTTATTTTATTTTATGCTGATCAGCTATTTATCATGTAATATAAAGATGATCAAGGAATAGGCATAAAGTTTCGTCTATTCATAAAGCAAAATTCCACATAAAGAACTTGATTATGGGATGTCATTAGTATTATGATGCATGGAAGGTCGTGTATTGATTGATGATGCATTTGCCATCATCATTTATATTGATGATTATTTTATAATCAAGTATATAGTGTATATCCTATAGAGCAATTAAGTTTTTAAATATGGATCCTTATCAGTTTTTCAATTTTTAGATCCAAAAAAATTTTTATTAATTTTTTTAAAAAATATTTTAAATAATTAAAATGAAGATGCTTGTGTTAGGTTGAGCCAAGTGGAAGAATATTGGAATTTATCTGATTAAGTCCCATCCGGACGTGGCCTACACTAACATGCATCAAGATTTATTTTAATTGATTTTATTCATCTAGACTCTAATTAAAGATAAGCCTTCGATAAATTAAGGATATACTTGATGGTTATCATGATAAAGTTAACCTCTACATAAACCATCATGGATAACGTCTATCTTTTAATTTTTTTGACTGATTCAGATACTACCTCTGATAGGTGAGGCATGTTATAAAAAGTACCTCCTATGGACTTGATCCCTAACTCATCCGAGTGATTATGAGGTCCTTTCCATCGAGAATTCTTGGAGTTAGGATTAGAAAATCAAGGTGCTACTCAATGACAATGAGAACACATCCAGTTTGGTTCTTTTCTAGTTGTAGGTTACAGATGACTATAGGATGTTGTTGTAGGCTGATTCAATAGGTTAAGAAAAAAGATCTTCAATGGCATTAATGACTTCATCTTCATGTAAGTTCTATTACTCCACAAAGTTTTTATATGAAAGACCATGGCATCAAGGGCTGAGATTTGAGTTTGTGTTCATTCTGGAGTATTTAAGTTTATTCTTGATCCGCTTGTATTTATTATAGATAGTTTATGTTTATTCTGAAGTGGTTTATGCTTATTTCATCTGAAGTTTATATCTATCCTATATAATTTGTATTTATTATAGAGAGATAGAAAGATAAAAAGTAGCCTATCCCATCCGCATTAATGGTTCAGATGGAACAAGCCACTTTCCATCTTCCCATAGTAAAGACAAACTACATATATTAGTGATCGTTGTCGTAGGCGGTCAAGAATAAAAACCAACTCAAACTATATAGATAGGGTGAGTAGGGATCGTTTTCACGGAGATTTAGGGCGATTATCTTTTTCTTTTAAGAAAAAATAAAAAGAGAATTGATTGTAGAAAGATTAACAAGAAATAGAATAGCAAAAAATCAAAAGTGTAAATTAAATTATGAAAGAAAATAATTCAGAGAAATAACCTAAGAATTTTGAATCCACCATGCAAAGAGATTTATTTTCTTCTTTTTTTTATATTATAATATTTAATTCTTATAATTATGGTATTAGTATAGTTTATCTCTAAGGGATACGAACTGCATCAGTAGATCACAGCTCATCCTATTGGAGTATAAATTATCTAAATTTAATTACAAAATCTAAGATTTAATCTAACATATCACGATCTATCTTTTCAAAGCACGTACCGTATCCAGAGATCACAGCACGTCAATAGAGGGTATAGACTGTGTAGGCTGGATCAATACCTCAAAAGAAAATAAAAAGATATGAAATAAAAATATAATTTTATTATATAAAAATTAAATATAAAAAGAAAAAAAATAAAAATCTATTTACAGGCTTCATCATATTCCTGGATTGAAGGGATTTAGCTACGCATCAAGCTCTCTAGCTCCATAATCTCCCAATAATTGATCCCTAAAGCTTTTTGAATTTTTTCTCTATTTTTTCTTACTTTTTCTTTGATTTCTTCTCCTCCTAAAGCTTATTTCCGGACCTTCTATTTATAGATGAATTTTTCATAATTTTTTGGTTAGAAAAGGAGTCCTAAAACCCTTAGAAAACGTATTGATCTCCTAGGAATATTTCTGGCCATCAGATTTGGATTGGACAGCTCAGATCAGTCCAAAAATCAGCTTTTTACTCCTTATCAGGGTCAGATTTGACCACAGCCATCCGATTGTACTTCAAATGAGATCTGGGCCGTCGGATCTGTGCTTTTGATCTCCTATTCAAAGTCGGGAGCATCCTCAGCAGTTGGATTGCGTAAAAGAGGCTTCCACCGCTCATAGACTGCATCTGTGGATCGCGTATTATTTTTGACAGACCGCATCCTAGCTCTGTGGACCGACCAGCCGATCCACCATGCATCAGAGGCTATTTTAAAGATTTTTTAGGATATTTTGACTTCATTTTTGCTTTGATTTTTACCTGAAAAATTTTAAAAAATATGTATTAAATTTTTCAAAAATTTTTCTTTATTTTGGTACTTAAATTATTTAATTAAATTAACATCTTATTTTTCTTAAATCTATCTAATTTCATATTTTTTAAAAAAAATTATTTATTTTTTAAAAAAATTTAATAAATTCATGAAATTTGATTTTTAAGAAGATGTTAACATCATAAATTATCAAAAATATCTATAATAAATATAAAAATATACCACTTATCATATCCTCCAACTTGAACTTTGCTTGTCCTCGAGTAAAGAAAAAATTTAGATTTAAGTATCATTTAACTTAAAGTCATAAATTTCACCAAATAATTTTAAAAAGGCCACTGATATATAGTAGAGCATGAGTGAGGTATGTCATTGGAGTATTAATACTAATCAATATAAGAGCTAAATTAAGAACACTAAACTTTTTCTAAACTTTATCTAAATCATTTCTACCTTTATCTCTAAATCATTAACCTTCTTATGGACAAGTACATTGTTACTTTCGTCCTTCATTTATTGAACTCTTTTTTTTTTTTTTAACATTATATCGCTATTGAGTGTCTTAACCCCTTAAGCTTTCTGTTTAACCCATGTAGCAAGTTTTCAGTCAATGACTTCCAAACCAGATGACTTTAAGGCACTAAGTATAGAATACCCCTCGAACATACTTGCTCAAATCAAACAGACTACGAGTTAAAACTAGCTTTATAACAAAGCTTCTGTGCCCTTCATATCTTTTGACGCGAAACTCAATGCTTGCTTAGGCAAAGAGGATCGGTTACTTAGCATGAAGTACTTAAAATTTTTTTTTTTAAATATATGAAGAAATGTATAGTTATCCTACACAAACTCATGAGAAGTAAACTCCTTTTTGATACTGGTAGAAAAATTTAGAAATACTCAAAGAAAACTATTTAAGTTCTAAACTTAACTCCTTATTGAGTTTTCTTAATACTTGATCCCTCGATATCTCACAAACTCTCTAGTCTGTACATCAATTTTTTTTAAAAATATGCTTGGTTTAACTCAATTCTTAAATGTAATCTGATGCTTAAATGCTAAATACTAACTTACTTGAAGACTTTTAATTTTTTTTTTACATATTCTTCCCCTCCAACTTAATCGACATTGTCCTCAATAGAGTAGAAAAAATGAAGGGTGCATAAAAAGAGAAAGAGAAAGGAGAGATGTCACCAGATCCAGAAGCTTTTTTCAAAATTGGTGCTTCCTCTATCTTAGCTAATATTGCCTTCAAATCCATACAAAACAAGTCTTGATTAACTTGAACATAATGCAAAAGAAAGTAAAAGCAAAAATTGAAACTGGGTTGCCTCCCACAAACCGCTAAGTTTTAAGTCTTCAGTCAGACCATTATTGACAGACTCTTCCATACAAAGCGGTCCTTTATTCCTAAAAAATAAAAATTAGTTAAAATAAAATAAAAAAAAATTTGGATTGCCTCTCAGAAAGTGCTAAGTTTAACATCTTCAGCCAGACGCTAAAAGAGTGCCTATCCTATTTTGCTCGAATCTTAACATGAGTCTGTAATTCTCTACATGATTCAGGCTCTTCCTCATGAAATTTTTTACTTGGGACCATTATACGACTCATTCTTTTGATAACTAACAATTCTTTCTTTATAATTAGATCTAGGTATAACTTAAGTACTAGTTAGGGTTTTAAGAGATCTAGATCTATATACTCGATGTGCTGAGGAAGTATTTTTGGATCTCCTATTGTTGCCTCTTCCTTTTTAAGTAGAGGTTCAACCAGTGTCATGAGGGGTTCAATAATTAATTTTGGGTTTAGCTGAGTGTAATGGTCACTAGGTGTGGATACCTCATTATTATCAACTTCGGGTATCTCCTCCAGTTCCTCAGACCTGAATGTTCTCAACTGATTGAACTGGTCTTTAAGTTCTAGACCATTCTGAGCTCTAGGGTCATTCTCTAGTTGGCTTGATAATTTATCCTCTTCTAGTTTACTAACCGTTATAGTTGATTGGCCCAATTGTTTAAATAACTAGTCAGAGTGGTTTGCATGAAATTATTGAGGGTATTTTTAATGTTTGAGGTTGATTGTGCTAAGATATCTAGACTCTTTTCTAATGTGTTGCCTCCTTCTTTAGGATCTAAACCTGGTTGATCATTCAATGTTTGGTTGAGCCTTAGATAGGGTTGATAAAAATTATGGGCTCCTAATGTTGCATCTTGTGACCATATAAAATTGAGATGACTTTCAGACCCTGGGTTATAGATTAGTGCATAAGGTTCATTTATGTAGCTTTCATTGAATGCACTCTCTTGTATGAGCTCAGTTTGGGTTGGATTCATCAAATAAGAACACTCCTCCACAACATGATCTGGTGCATCACAACCAATGCACATGGGTGCTAGCACTTGATTAAATTGGATATATCTTTCAAATTCTAAGGCTTCAATTCTATTAGTCAAAGTTGCAATTCTAGTATCTTCAAACTCTCTTTAATAAATGTATGCATTTTCAATTTCAGTGAATGTAGGATGCATGTTAATCATTTGAGAATCAATTATAAAATTGTTAGTTGAGGATCTAGTTCTAGATGGTTGAACAGAGCTAATCGAATAACATAGGTCTAGCAGGGTTCTAGGTTGTCTATTGAAATCCATTTCTTCCTCAGTAACCTTATAGGCTTGTAGATTTTAGATTATGTCTGACAATTTTCATTTTATCTTAGTAATTTTTTTTTTAATTTTTTTAATTTTTTTTAATTTTAATATATGAGAAAAAAAGAGGAGAAGAAGAAGAGTTCTAGAGATGAAAGTCCTAAGGAGTCCTAAATTTAGAGACGTTAGAGAAGAGTATTTTAATTAGGGTTAATATTTATAGGTTAGTAGTCACATTATACAATCAATCCTAGCTAAGAATAACCCTAGATCTAGACAGCTCCTAACTTGTTAAGATTGCCTTTGAGCATTCCAGGCACAAGACTAGCCACTCAACTGGCCAGGTAAGTGTAAGGTCGGTGGGGGTCCCCCCGTTGCTTTTCTTAGACACCAACTGAGTTGGCTCGGTAAGCAAATGGAGCCAATTAAATAACCACCTTCTTTCAAGACGTAGTCCTTGAACCACTTTCCTAGACACCAATCAAACTGACTAACCCTAATCTGATCTTACTCTTAGGATCTCTTGTTCTATTGAGCTCGAAAGTCCTTAGGGGCCAATGTCTAATTGATTTTAAGTTAAGGTTTAAGTCAATGCAATATACAGGATGGTGGTTTGTGGGTCAAGGAAGGATGATGAAATCTCCACCTTATCTTGTTTAGGATTTGTGCCCTTAAGATGTTTTATGGACTTATGTAATGCAAGAAAAAAAGATGACTAGATTTGATAGTTAGTTAAGAGTAAATTGATTTATTTTATTTTTTAGATTTTGTGATTAAGTATCTAATTCCTTAAGTAGATTATGAGTTGTCAATGTAGAGATTTTTTTTTTAAAAAAGAAAATAAGTTTAACTAAGGAACTACGTAAGTTAGAAAGAAACTAAGAAAAAAAAAATATATATATTTTTTAAAAAAATAATCATACCTAGATCTCCGACAACGATGTCAAAATTTGATCGCTGTCGTAGGCGATCAAGAATAAAAACCAACTCAAACTATATAGATAGGGTGAGTAGGGATCGTTTTTATAGAGATCTAGGGCGATTATCTTTTTTTTTAAGAAAAAATAAAAAGAGAATTGATTGTAGAAGGATTAATACGAAATAGAATAGCAAAAAAATAAAAGTATAAATTAAATTATGAAAAAAAATAATTAAAAAAAATAATCTAAAAATTCTGAATCCACCATGCAAAGAGATTTATTTATTTTTTTTTTTTATATTATAATATTTAATTTTTATAATTATGGTATTAGTATAGTTTATCTCTAAGGGATACGAACTATATCAGTAGATCACAGCTCATCCTGTTGGAGTATAAACTATTTAAATTTAATTATAAGATATAAGATTTAATCTAGCATACCATGATCTATCTCTTCAAAGCACGTATCGTATCTAGGGATCACGGCACATCAATAGAGGGTATAGGCCGTATAGGCTGGATCAATACCTCAAAAGAAAATAAAAATATATGAAATAAAAGCATAATTTTATTACATAAAAATTAAATACAAAAAAATAAAAATAAAAATTTATTTACAGGCTTCATCATATTTTTGGATTGAAGGAATTTAGCTACGCATCAAGCTCTCTAGCTCCATAATCTCCCAATAATTGATTCCTAAAGCTCCTTAATTTTTTTTTAAAATTTTTTCCTTGCTTTTTCTCTAATTTCTTCTCCTCCTAAAGCTTATTCCCGAACCTCCTATTTATAGATAAATTTTTCATAATTTTTTGGTTAGAAAAGGAGTCCTAAAACCCTTAGAAAATATATTGATCTTCTAAAAATATTTCTGACCATCAGATCTGGATTGGACCGCTCAGATCAGCCCAAAAATCAACCTTTTACTCCTTATCAGGGTTGAATTCGACCACAGCCATCCGAACGTACTTCAGATGAGATCTGAGCCATCGGATCTACGCTTCAGATCTCCTATTCAAAGTCGGGAGCATCCTTAGCCGTTGGATTGCGTAAAAGAGGCTTCCACCACCCATAGACCACGTCTGTGGACTGCGTATTGTTTCTGGTGGACCGTATCCTGGCTCTGTGGACCGATCGGCTGGTCCACCATGCATCGGAGGCTATTTTTAAGATTTTTTAGGATATTTTGGCTTCATTTTTGCTTCGATTTTTACCTAAAAAATTAAAAAAAATATGCATTAAAATTTTTAATTTTTTTTTTTAATTTTGATGCTTAAATTACTCAATTAAATTAACATCTTATTTTTCATAAATCCATCTAATTTTATTTTTTTCTAAAATTACTTATTTTTTAAAAAAAATTAATAAATTCATGAAATTAGGTTTTTAAGAAGATGTTAACACCATAAATTATCAAAAATACCTATAATAAATATAAAAATATACCACTTATCAATTAGACGTAAGTTTCAGATGTCATAAGCATAAACCCCTTCGAGAGCGACCATTAATGTAGGTGGGATAGACCACTTTCTATCTTTGCATAATAAACACAAACTATATAGGATAAATGTAAACTTAAAATGGAATAAGTATAAACCCTTTTAGAATAAATACAAATATATCTATAATAAATACAAAGGAGTTTAGAATAAGCAAAAATGTTATAGAATAAACACAAACTCTATGACAATAAATAGAAGTGCATCAAAATAAATACAAATTCGATCCCACTCTTGTCTCAATCGCACTAATGGCCTTTTTATTTAAACAAAAAACCCAGATGGATGAAAAAGTAGCCATTGACTTTTATTTTATTGCATGGAGATCCATGCAAATTAGGGGGATCAGATGGTGGGAAACTCGACTAAATTTGGAGTCAAATCTGATTGACCTTATTCTATATATGTAGACTATAAACTGCAAAGCCTTTTGCATATGAAGTCTCTACCTCCTGGAGAGGGAGCGGGGGGGAGAGAGAGAGAGACCTAACTATGATACTAATATTATGGGAGGTAATTATGATCCAACCCATCATCCCATCCTACAATCAACTAGCCTAAAGTAGGTTTACATTTGGTGTAAATGGGTTTAGCTTATAAATAGCTGAGCTTGCCTAGACAAATTTATTTATGAATCTAGTTCATGCTTAGATTTTTGACCCATTTAACATGTTTAAGACTTATTTAACCTATCTTAAATCTACTTAACCTATTTCTTTCTTGTTTAACTATTTTAAAACCATTTAACCTATTTAAAACCTACTTAATATATTTAATCTATTTAACCTAATTCAATCTATTTAGTAAATAGGTTGCGTGGGTCAAATTAGGTTATCTAGTTAATAAATTGGTTAGATTTAGATTGACAAACTTTTACAATCACTTCGATCCATATCCGACCCGACATGATCTGATTGCCAACCCTTACTAATGTTGACTTTAAGATTGATTTTGATGATTTCAAAATATTGAATATAAATGATACTAATCATATATATATATATATATATATATATATATATATATATATATATATATATATATATATATATATATATATATATATATATATATATATATATATTTGTTACATAAAAGGAAGGGGGAAGACCCAGCTAGCAACCCCCTCTGGGTGAACCATGAGGGCCCCCTTTCACCAGGGAATGTCTGATGTGCCAGATTAAGGCGACTCATTTGACAAGCCAAGTGGCTGCGACTCCCCACCACAGGATCAGGAGGGAAAACTACCTAGCTCCTGGGTGAGTACATCATCCCGATGCCCTATCAGGCATCCAAGCGGACCAGAAACCCTCCATGCATATCCGACCAGAGCATTGGGCATTCGGTCCCTCATTTAATTGACACCCATGCATTTCGAGCCTCGATCATTTTCATGGAAGCATAGGCTCATTCCGTCTGTGTTTCAAGAATGTATGTAGGTCTTTTCAGATGTACAAATTTAAGAAATATCTCATTGAAAAAAACTTCTTAAGTTGTCAAGCCAAAGTACTTCAAAGAATAAGTTTTTCCATGCTTGACCAAGAGGAGTCAAGTCCTGGTGAAGAAGAGTTGACTCTGATACATTGAAAGAAGACTGGTGTTGCCCAGCTATGCAACCCAAGAGGGAGGGGATGAATTGGGTTTTTAAAATTTTAAAGTTAATTTAGAACCACAAGGATTAAGTAATAATAAACAAGTTATATATAGTAAGTGATTTAAGCAAAGTGCAAAAATAAGATGCAAGAATGCAAGAAAATAAAGAAATTTATATAGAGAGCAAGTAAGCACACTACAAACAATCAAGATTTATAGTGGTTTGATGCCAACCTTGCACGTACATCCACTCTCCAAGCTCCTACTTGAGAATTTAAATCCACTAAAATATATTCAACAAGAATACATCGGTACCTCTGACTCTAGCTATCTCAAGCTAGAATACTTATTTTTTGGATACAAGCCAACCTAATACAATCCGATTCAAGGTTCGGACCAACCTATCTAAGTTTTGAAACCCTTCCAAAACTAAAGATCAAGACAGAAATAAAGTATAAGAGTTAATGTCAAAGAAATATAAGTTTAGCTTCTTTAATGAGCAAATAAAACTTTAAATACACTTTACACAACAAAGAAGAAGCTTTTCTAATTTTTTTTAAGATTGTTGAAGATTTGAATGAGCTTTTGAGGGGTTGGTGAACTTGAAATGAAACCTTCTTTTGCTTGAAGAGGATTTTTTGCTTAGGACTGAAATGAATGCTTGAATGTTTTATCTTTTTTCCTCCTTTGAGTGCCTTTTATATCTTCATTAGATATTTGAGAGAAATCTGGATAGGTTTAGAGCCATTGGAGAGCTTTAAATAAGCATTAAATACAGCCAAAATGAACTGAAAACTAGTCGTTATGGAGATTTTTCATTACAGGGGTCGACCTTAGGGTTGTCCCCTGCATAGGGGTTGACCTTAGGGGTCAACCTCTGTGGCACAGAACAGAAAGTGATTATTCTGTATCTTTGACTTGCACAGATAACAGAGATCGATCCTATACCAGGGGTCGACCTTAGGTCATCTCCTTTGGATATGCCAGCCAAAAATAGCGTGTCGTTCAGTCCCTTTTGATAAGGGTCGACCTAGGGGTCGATCCTTTTCTTTAAACTTGATTTTCTCTCAAAATATACATCCAAAAAATATAAAATTACCTCTAATAGATCATAAATCTTTTATTCTTGCTCTTGAGGCTTTCGAATTAGAACTTAATAAAATTATGATTTTGATCCTGAAATACAATAAATCTTTTTTCAAGCCAAAATCATTAGTAATCCCCTCAAATATTTTGTAATCATCAAAATCAATTCATGGAGCAACAATCTTTCCTTTTTTGATGATGACAAAATACTTGAGCAAAAGCAAAATAGAACATATATAAAGTATTGATTAAAAATTTTAAATTTATGAAGATGCGTCACTTAAATATTATAGCCAATTATTTGAATAAAATACATCATGAGTAGTTTGAACATCAGTTTAAAAATTGCATATAAGATTATTTTCTTTAATATATTTGCTTATTGCCCGATTTTATTTCTCTACTCCTTTTTGACAACATCAATTAGATCTTAAGGAATTTTTAAAGAAAAATGAAAAAGACTCTCCCTCACTATAACAATCATAAAGGATATTTCAATTTGCTCATATAGAAGATATTACCATTCATAATATTTCATAGTACATATATGAGGTATTTTTTATATCACATAATTAAGATATTTCAATTGATGCCATTCATAAAAATTAATCTAAATGACATTCATAGAAGTTGAAAGCATATATATATATATATATATATATATATATATATCCAAAATATGACTGAAGAGTTATTAGATATATAAGTATCACAATACATAAGAGTTAAGTCAAAATACATAGGCCATATAAAGGTCATGGATAACAAAAAATAAAAAAAAATATAACTATCCATGAGTCAATCAGCCAACAAATACAAAGATCATAAGTTAGATCCTAGACATAAAAGACTAACTATACTAGATCTAATAAATATCATGGTTAGAGGTGATAGAGTCAGAAGAGTTAGAGATATGATGAGGAGACTCAGGATCAAAGCCACGAGCACATCCTCGATCACGTCTGCCTCGGCCATGAGTAGAAGTACCGACACGAACAGAAGGGCGAGAAGGTCCTGGAGCCTGAAAAGATATGGGCTGTGCTAGGAGAGCAAGTCTGATGATGTCTAATTATTCCAAAGCTCTCGACAAGGACTGCATCAAGGTACCAATCTGAGTAGAGACAGCCTCACTGGAGTTTCTAATCTCTCTCCTCAAAAAATCAAAGTCACTCTCCAAAATGCCTTGAAGCCTAGCTACTTCTGCAGACAGGTTGGAGACCTTCGTGATGTCCTCTTATGGCTGGAGATGGGCTAAGGCTAATACTTGCCTCTGCAAATCTAAAACTCTGTCCGTCAGTCTCAGAATACATCCCTCAAGCTCCTCAAATCGTGTGGATTGAGCTGTAAGCATCTGAAAGACAGTAGAGATATGAGGGATCATAGTCTGGTCTGGATCAGCTTGAGATGTCATTCTCTGAGTAAAACTTGAGGTGGCAAACTGCTGGGATAAGATAGAGACAACTTACTGGAAAATCAACTGAATCTGATTGTCTGCAAGTCTGATCACTGAAGGATCTACTCTACTCCCTGACTGTGGTACAGAAGCATCCCTCCTCACTGACTCTGAGGGATCAGTCTCATGATCAGACACAAACTGAATATCAGGAGATGCTCTGTGATCACGAGGAGGTGAAGATGGTCCCTCCTCCTCTACTCTCTCCTTTGCTCTCTCCTCAACACCCTTTGATCAATCGCCATTAGTCTTTGAAAAACCCATGTGGTGCAGTGTGTGATAGTTGATGGTGTCAGAATGTGATAATCTGGTGACTGCCTCCCCCTCAAAATAGACTCCGAACCTCCTAAAGATCAGGGTGAGTACCATACCATAAGGCAGGTGAGCCTTAGACCTATTTAGAGTCTCTCTCATGGCCTCAATCATCAGAGTAGAAAGATTTAAGGGGGTCTCGGTGATCACATGGTACATGATGCATATATCCCTACCAGATAAGAGGTCATGCTTGTCACTCCTAGGAACAAAAAATTTGATCACCATGTGATGCAAAAGTCTCATCTTTACTGAAAGTATCCTTACTTCTAATTTATTTAAATTTTTAGTAAATGCTCTCCCTAAAATAATACTTAGTCCCTCTTCTTTGATTGGGAGCTCCATATGAGTATAACCTTCACAAGGCAAGTGTAAAAGTTGTCCTAAATGCAATAGATCGAAAACAATGTTAACACCTTTCACTGAAGACTTTACTATTCTATTGTAGTAACTTAAATTTAAATAGAACTCTCTGACCAAATTAACATAAGTATTTTCTTTCAATAGACAGTAAAACTTCCATCCTTGACTTCTAATTTTTGATCCAATTGAGAACTCCTCTTTTTCAAAAAACTTAAAATCTATGTTCTTCTCGGGTTCTACTTTTTGATTGAAGAGTGGTACCTTGCTTGGACTAAGTGGGGGTTGTGAAGAAGCTGGAGCAGAACCTGAAACTGGGGTTGGAGTAGGAGAGGGCTCGATTGCCATTCTTTTTTTGCGCACTTCCTCCTCTAACCCACGAGCAAACTTTCTTCTCTACGGTGGCTTCATTTTGGGAGCCATTTCGGATAAGAGAGACTTGCAAACAGCTTAGGAGACCTAATAAGAGGTAGAGTGAAAAGGATTTTAGACGAAAGAACAAAGATTTTGGGGAGATAGACCGCCGGTTTGGAGAAGAGAGTTTTAGTTCCTAAAAGGATGATTTGAAGGGAAAAATTCGATGGGAAGAGAGATTTTAAGAAAATTTTTGCGGTTGAGAGAGTGGAGAGGGAAGGGATTTTTGTTCGATGGGATAAGGAAGACGAAAGGCAAAGAGTCGGCCTCTTAACTAACAGAGATTTTTCAATAAAATAGAGCACCCGATGGGTTTTAATGAAAATTATAAGTTTATCCTAGGATCGACTCTGGGGTCGACTCATGGCTAGAAAAATTAACAAAAAATGATGAAAAAATTTTGAAAAAATTTGAAACTTAAGAGAAGGATGTCTATTTAAGAGATTGATCATATGAATGATAGCTTTGAGCTTTTAAGAAAGGAGAGATGAGAATTGAGCTAAAAAATTTGGTTCAATAAATTTTTGGCAAAAAAAAACTGGAAATCAGAAAGATACTTAAGCTGACGGATCAAGGATTCCTAGTTCTCTCCTAATTTCACAAAATTTATCTTCACTTAAGGCTTTGGTAAAGATATCAGCCAATTATTTTTCAGTACATACATAATCAAGAATTATATCATTATTTTGGATATGTTCTCTTATGAAATGATGTTTAATTTTAATATGCTTTGATTTAGAGTGCTGAATTGGATTTTTAGTTAGATTAATAGCACTAGTGTTATCACATCTTATAGGAGTTTCATTGAGTTTGATGCCAAAGTTCTCAAGTTGTTGCTTAATCCATAAGATTTGAGCACAGCAACTTCCAGCTGTAATGTATTCGGCCTCGATCGTAGATAGTACCATAAAATTATGCTTCTTACTAAATCAAAAGATTAAGTTAACTCTTAAAAATTGATAAGTTTCACTAGTACTTTTTCTATCTAATCTACATCCAGTAAAATCGGTATCTGAATATCCTATTAAGTCAATTGATGAGTCCTTAGAATATCATAATCCTAGAGTTTGTATACCTTTAAAATATTTAAAAATTCTTTTAACTATATTTAAATATAATTTTTTTAGATTTGATTGAAAGTGAGCACATAGACAAACATCAAACATAATATCTGGTCTACTAGCAGTTAAATACAATAAGAAATCAATCATGCCTCTATAAAGTTTTGAGTTTATATTTTTACCTCCTTCATCTTTGTCAAGCTTACATGATGAGCTCATGGGGGTACCAATTACTTTAGAGCCCTCCATTCTAAATCTTTTGAGTAGTTCTCTTGTGTACTTGCTTTGGGTGATGGAGATCCCTTCCTTTATTTGTTTGATTTGAAGTTCGAGAAAGAATGTAAGTTCTCCCATCATGCTCATCTCGAACTCCCCCTACATGAGCTTAGCAAAATCTTGATCAAGAGTTTCATTAGTAGACCCAAATATAATGTCATCAATGTATATTTGTATAACTAAGATATCATCATAATTTCTTTTAATGAAAAGGGTTGTATCTATATATTTTTTTTAAAAATCATTATTAAGCAAGAATTTACTTAACCTTTCATACCAAGCCCTAGGTGCTTGTTTTAAACTATATAATACTTTGTTTAATTTGAAAACATGATTAGGAAAGACATGATTTTTAAAATCGGGGGGTTGTCCTACATATACTTCTTCAACAATATAACCATTTAGAAAAGTACTTTTGATATCTATTTGGAATAACTTAAAATTCATAAAGCATGAATATGTAAGTAAAAGCATAATTGCTTTTAATCTAGCAACAAGTGCAAAGGTCTCATCAAAATCAATTCTCTCTTCTTGATTATAACTTTTTGCAACCAATCTTGCTTTATTCCTAATTATATTTTCATATTCATCCAATTTATTCCTATATACCCATTTTGTGTCAATTATTGAATAATTTTTAGACCTTGATACTAAAGTCCATATATTATTTCTTTCGAATTGATTAAGTTCCTCTTGTATTGCATTTATCCAATTATAATCTTTTTCAGCTTCATCTATGATTTTAGGTTTAAAATGAGAAATAAATGCAAAATAATTGTATGCATCTCTAAGTGAAGAATGAGTTCTTACTCCATGTGTAGGATCACCAATGATTAATTCTTTAGGATGATTGTGATCATACCTCCATTCTTTGGGTAGAACATTTGTATCTTGAGATCATTCTTGTTGTTTTTCACCTTCATCCTCTTGTTTGTTTTCATGTTCTTCTTCATTTTGAATTATTGAGTCTTTTAGGGTGAGCTCCTTCATCCCTTCTATAAGTGGATCTGCATCATCAATACCTTCACTCTTCTTTGAAGGAAGATTATTAGTCTCATCAAAAATAATATGTATTGACTCCTCTATTACTAAAGTTCTTTTGTTGAAAACTCTAAAAGCTTTGCTAGAAAAGGAGTAATCAAGAAAAATAGCTTCATCGGATTTTGCATCAAATTTTTCTAATCTCTCTTTATCATTGTTCAAAACAAAACATCAGCAACCAAAAACATAAAAAAATGCAATATTTGGTTTTCTTCTTTTCCAAAGCTCATAGGGTGTTTTCTTTAGAATTGATCTAATTAAGGTATGATTTAAAATGTAACATGCCGTGTTATTACTTTTGCCCAAAAGTATCTTGGGAGGTTGCTTTCATATAGCATGGTACGGATCATTTCTTCAAGAATTCTATTTTTTCTTTCTACTATCCCATTTTGTTGGGGTGTCCTAGGTGCTAAAAAATTATAGTCAATATCTTTTTCATTACAAAATTTTTCAAAATCTTGATTTTCAAATTTGACTCCATGATCACTTCGAATATTTTGAATTAAAATTTTTTTTTATTAGTAACTTTTCGATAAAATTTTGAGAATATATGAAAAATTTCATCCTTATGTGTCAAAAAAAAATTCATATAAAATGAGAAAAATCATCAATAATTATAAAGCCATATCATTTTCCACCTAAACTAGTAGTTTTAGTAGGTCCAAATAAATTCATGTGCAATAATTCTAATGACCTAGAAGTTGAAACAAAGTTTTTAGATTTGAATGAGATTTTTGTTTGTTTACTTAGTTGGCATGCATCATAAATTCTATCCTTTTCAAAATTCAATTTAGGTAAACCAGTAACCAATTTTATTTTAATAAGTTTTGAAAGTGAATGCATACTAATATGTGCAAGCCTACGGTGCCAAAGTCAACTAGTCTCATTAATTTTGGCATTCAAGGCTACTAGGCATCTCATGTTTATCTTGGAAAAATCATTCAAATATACCATATAAATATTACCATGTCTATGCCCAACAAATTTAATACTTTCATCATTGGAACTAGTTACTATGCATAATGAAGATTTAAAAATAACTTTGTACCCTTTATCATAGAATTGACTAATACTTAATAGATTATGTTTCAAACCATCTAGTAATAAAATATTTTCAATATACTTGGAGGGAGTGATATCAATATTATCTATACCGATGATCTTTCCTTTGCTATTGTCTCCAAAGGTGACCATCTCTCCATCTTTTGCATCAAGTGTGATGAATTGAGATTCATCATCGATCATGTGTCTTGAGCACCCGCTATCAAGATACCATTTTTGATTTATTTCTTGAGATGTAAAACACACCTACATACAAAAATCAAGTTTTGACTTTAGATATCCAAATTTTTTTGGATCCTTTTTGGTGAGTCACAATGGTTCCTTTTGGAACTCATATTTTCTTCATATTAGAATTTTCAGATTTGCTAGAGAAATATATATAGAATTTATGTTCTACTTTATTATATTTAAAGCAAGTAATATTTAAAAATTTATTGCTTGATGAGTTCATAAAGATATTTTTTAAAAATTTTTATTTCTTTAAAGGGTTGTAGTCAAGATCGGCTTTATCATAAACAACCTTTTGATTATCAAGTATCATTTAAAATTTATTTGAACTTAGAGTGAACTTTTCTACCATAGGTTTTAACTTAGCAATTTTATTTTTCAAGTTCAAATTTTTTTATGTTAAGATTAATTTTTTATTTGAAATAATCTAATTTTCTTTTAATAAAGATTGATTCTTTGATTTTAATTTTTTATTTTTTACCTCTAACTTCTTTAGATCATCAACTAGATCATAAAATACTTCTTGAAGTTCTTTAAAAGTAAAGTCATTTAGAGTTTCAGTGTTTTCCTCATTTTCATGTGCCATAAGGCACAAGTTAGCTTGTTCATGTGAATATTCTTCTTCGAAGTTTGACTCATCACTATCACTCCATGTAGCCACCATAGCCTTTTTCTTGTACTTCTTGGGATCCTTTTTAAGTTGTGGACATTCGGACCTAAAGTACTCCAGCTTCTTACATTCATAACAAATAAGGAGCTGCTCCTTATCCTTCTCCTTGCTATGCTCCCCTTTTGTAGGTGGCCTCTTCCTCATCCCTTGTTTTCTTTTTTTCAAAATTTTTTTAAACTTTCTAGTGATGAGGGCTATTTCTTCATCTTGCTCTTCATTTTTTATTTCATCAGATTCCTCATCGAGTTGAGTAGTGGATTTGAGGGCGATTGTCCTCTTCTTCTTGACATCTTCTTCTTGATGTTGTTTCATGCTTAACTCGTGTGTCATTAGCGATCCTAGAAGCTCCTCCAAGGGTAAAATATTAAGATCTTTGGCTTCTTAGATTGCAGTCACTTTGACTTTTCAAGTCCTTGGTAAAGACTTAAAAATCTTTCTCACAAGATCGCTATTAAAATAAGACTTACCAAGATTTTTTAGACCATTAATAATATCTGTTGGTGCAGAATTCCATCGAAGCTAGAGTTGCTAGAGTCGAGATGACCGCGGCCACCGTCGGGACCTGCAAGGAAAGTCTAAACCAAAGTTGGAGACTCCAACAAGACCCTCCGATGCTCAAGTCAGTACTCTGCTTCAACAGAAATGGAGTGCTCGAGTAAAAAATTTAGCAGAGTTTTGAGATAGAGTTTTTTGAGCTTAGAGAAGAATGTATCTGGGGGTCTCTTTTTATAGACAGAGTGCGTAACTAATTGACAGCAACGTCTGTAACCGCCTGGTAGTGGACTGTTCAGAGCCGTCCAGAGTTTGTTATGGAGAGTAGTGGCGTCAGGGGTCGTTTAGAGCCACGTGGAGTTTGTTACGGAGAGTAGAGTGGTGTCCATTATCGCGACTTGCCAGAGTATAGTAGAGCCACATGGAATTCGTTGCAGAAAGTGGAGCAAGGTAGTAGCCATTGTCGTGACTTGCCAGAGAGTTTGGATCTGTCGGCTGGAGCTCGGTTGGAACATCTGATGGAGCAGGATGGCTCTCTATCCCGTTGATCTGAGAGAAGCTCGGATGTCTCTGAGGCTGCTAACGAGTCTACTGTTATCGGATACCTTAGGCGCTGAACTACAGATGGGAGTCATCTACTGTAGAAGCTCGGATGGAGACTTTTTGTTGGTGAAGTCTGGTAGAAATCTGATTGCTAGAGAAGTCCGTCTGGGATTCGCCTGATGTGGAAGCTCATCCGAAGATGATCCATCGGAGAAGTTCGGTTTCATGAAGTATCTGGTGGGGGGTCGGCCGGTGATGGACTTCGGATGGCACTGGGGAGGTTCGATAGACGTCGGAAGTGATCGATCGTTGTAAGAATCCAGCTACTGAAGTCCATCCATTGCGAAAGCTCGTCCGAAATCCATCTGCTGTGGAGGCTCGGATGGAGTTCGGTTCTTGTGGAAGGCCGAAAGGAGGCCGCTTATTATTGGAGCTCGGTCGAAGATCGGTTGTCACGGGAGCTCGGAGTAATGACCTAGCTGGTGGATCCCGCCCTATGGTAGAAGCTCGTCTGGGATCCGGCTACGAAGAAGCTCGGCTGAAGTCTACCTGTAATGGAAGTTCGAAAGAAATTTGTTTACAACAGAGGCTCGAATGGAATTTGCTTACAGGAGATATCCAGAGTAGACCGCCCTGTTGGGAATAGTATCCCAAAGCCAATCGTCAGCCTGTTGATGGTTGTGCTCATTTTTGTATATGTACATGAATTATGAATTAATAAAAATTATTTTGATATTTTTCATCACAAAATATTTTATCTTCTAATGAACTCCTATGTTATGGTGAAGTCCTTAGGACTATTTAGACTCGACAAAGGAAGATTTCTCGTTTAGTCTTTAAATCTGTTCGCGATCAAATGATATGTTGTTACCAAAGACGACAATGTTTATCAAGCATAGGTCATTGTGTGCCATATAGGTTGGTTGTCCTCTTAACCAATGAGTGTGGAGACACTGGTATGGCATACAGGTGAGATATAAGGGTACATCTGCACTGAACGTAACTGACTCCGGAGCTATTTCTGCTGTCAAGATTTGCTCCGATGGAATATGGGTATAAATATCCCTCCGACCTGAGACCGTCACGGTGACTTGCAAGCAACTCACTGCACTTAGGCACTGGACTACCTAAATTTCTAATTCAGTGACGGAAGGCTGCTGGGTGTAGTCAAGTACTTGACTTGTCGGTGTGTGTGTCAAGATGGGATTGACCACTCCAGTTTAGGAGCTATGTACAGTTATATTTTAATTTAGCAAAACCTTGGCCAGGGTAGTCTTAGTGAGGAGTCACAGGACTGTTTGAGTTGAGCATGATTCGGATGATCTAATCACGGTTGACAGTTTAACCCTGAGTCGTCCTAAACATAGAGGTCAAAAGGATGAATTATACAGTAACCATATTCACGTAGGTTCTGAGTGTTGCGATTGTGACTATTCGATCTATCCGATCGTCGGGTACCATTTCTAGATGGTCACTTCGATTAGTACAGGAATTGGTTCCTGTGCTACCGGCTTAGGTTCGAACCTGTGAGGTCACACATATTAGAAATTCCTATCTGATCTGATGGCTGATAAAGAGTCCTAATGCTCATGGACTATGAGTCCTATGTGTCTGGGACTCTGTGATCGAGAATCAGGATTCTCTGATCATGAGTCCCATACATTTTGGGTACCGGGGTCAAGAGTCTCACTGGTTTGAGACTCTTCGATCAGGGTTACATATCGATGAATTCTGATGCCCGATTACCCATCGGATTTAGACTCAATATTTATGAGAGATTTAATTAGTGATTTGATCGCTAATTAACTCAATTTGATTGAGTAATTATTTTTGGATCAAGTCCAATTGAATTAGATTCAGTTGGGTTTGACCCGATTAGGTTAAGAATTGACCTAATCGTCGAGATGATTTGGTCCCTGATTTGATTAGGATTTTATTGAGTCTAATTAAGCCTAATTAAGTTGGGTTTAAATTAGTCTAATTGAGCCTAACTTATTTGGTTCAATTAGGTTGGTTTAAATAATGAAACCACCTTGACCCATTCTCCCTGCGCCACCTCACTTCCACTGCGCCCATTTGAATTTACGAGAAGGAAGTTCTCATGAATTTTTCCTCACGCAAAGCCCTCCTCATGCCCTACTTTAATGCACCAAATGAGTGGATAAGGATGATTAGTTGGCCATTCAAATTCAAAATAAAGTTTGAATTTGAATGAGCAACCAATCTTAGCGCCTTGACCTTATCCTCTTTTAGCATCCCATTTATTATATGAGAAAATATTTCTCATGAAATCACTCACGCACAAATTAAGCCATGCCCTCCTCTTCTCACACCCTTAGTGGATAGGGATAAATTGGTTTCCATTTGAATTCAAAATTTGATTGGAATTCAAATGTGCAATTACTCATCTTTATCCTCTCACGTGGATAAGACGTTTGACATTGTTTTAAAAGGAGAAGAGTGGGGCATGTGAAAGAAAAATTTTGGAGAGAAAATTTGGGCGTGAGGTATCCTTGTGTGCATGGTGAAGGTCTATATCCTTCTAAGAGAAAAAGAAAGAAAAGAAAGAAAAAGTGTGCGCAGGGTTTCAGTGAGTTCTTCAGGGTTTTAGCCTGGAGTTCGAGAAGTGAGAAGGTGAGCTACGAGTGTCGTGAGCCCACCAAATTTTAGGAAGATCTTCAACATCCTCTCAAGCATGTCTGTTGATGATCTGGAGCATCCAAAGAATTGACAGACATCGATCGAAGGAGTTCGATCAGCATCGACCGTCGAAAGGGCTCTACAACGAGCTAGCACTCGTGAGGAGTCGATCAGATCGGGAGCTTCGTGTGGATGATCCGTAGAGGTCAGACATATTGTGTAGCTACATTACGATGATCAGATTCTTCCAACGGTGATCATATTATGACGATCTACTATCCGCACAAAGGTATTGTGTTCTGAACACATTACAGTAAAGTGTTTACTGTTCAAATTTGAATTTCAAATTTAAATACATGCATGCTATATATCATATTTAAATCTTAATATAGAGTAAATTTTTATTAATTAATTAGATTAATTAATAATTTTTACTGTAAAATAATGATTTTTAAAAAAAATTAAAATTACCATTTTACCCCTGCACTAAATTTTCCCACATATGGTATCAAAGCGGGTTCTTAGATATGATATATATATTTGCATGCGTATATTAAGTTATAATCTAAAATTTTAAATTTTAAATTTTAAATTTTAAATTTAAAATTTGAATTTTGAAAGTTGATCGAAATTCAAAATTCAAAAATTTAAAATTCAAAATTTGAAATTTGAAATTCGAAATTAAAAATTCAAAAAATTTGAAATTCAAAATTTGAAATTTGAAATTTGGTTGAAATTTCAAATTTGAAATTCAAAATTTAAAATTCAAAAATTGAAATTCAAAATTTGAAATTCAAAAATTTGAAATTTGAAATTTGTTTGAAATTTAAAATTCAAAATTTAAAATTTAAAATTTGAAATTTAAAATTTAAATTTTAAAATTGGTATATTTAGATATACTTGATCCAAGTAGCAAGTAATCGAATTGGGTTAGTTGCCATGGCCGTCCGGTCATAGGAGAAAAGTAGGGTTTAAAGGCCCTCTCTTCCCATTCGATGGGGTCTCCTATGGCGGTAGGGGTGCCGATGCGATTATATCCCATGCAGATGAAGTAGCGAAAGGAATATTCATGATTTATTTTGATTGAGTTATTTTCTGTTATGTAATTAGCAATAGGATTGCTATTTATGAAATGTACTGATATATTTGTATAATAAGTCAACATATTTGGTGAACAAAAAATAAAACTTTTCAAATTTGAAAATTATTTTTGAAATACCAAACCCTGACCCATCAGCCCAAATACTTAATTAAAAAAATTAAGTATTGTCTAGTAGGTATAGAATTATGAATTAAGACCTAAGACAATTGCATAAACTTGCGGGTCAATGGGTTAGATGGATTAGGTCCATAATTGGGTTAGACCTAAGGTTAGTTTAAAGAAATGGACTAAATTAGAGTAATTGGTCAAATCTAATCAAAAGTTGAATTAGATTAGGTCAAGGATACTCTAGACTCAACTCCAATAGTTGTAGTTGAATGGGTCCATGTCTTTAACTAGACTAAGATGGACTTAATTCATGGCTACGCAGTGGAACCCTATTTACTAAGTTGATCAAATTAAAACTAATGAACCGATTGGTGTCTAAGGTAAGTTTGGCAGTTTGACCAGTG
This sequence comes from Elaeis guineensis, assembly GCF_000442705.2. NCBI lineage: Eukaryota > Viridiplantae > Streptophyta > Magnoliopsida > Arecales > Arecaceae > Elaeis > Elaeis guineensis. The sequence goes on from NC_025999.2 coordinate 20,656,019, forward strand.
GTTTTTAAGCGGGAGCTACTCGCAGTGATTTGATCTCTAATCAGTTAATGGCTTATCCCCACCATTGATCTCACTTACCTGGCCAACCTGGTGAATTAGGTTTTGATTAGATCACTTGGTGATTAGGGATCACCAATGTCATTAGGTAAATCAATTTGACTGATTTAGGTGCTCCTAATGCCAGCTTTAAGTAAATCCTTTTTAATCTGACTTGGTGAAGTTAGTGGGAGGATTGAAATTGGTTGGATATTTTCTTCTCATCTATTCTTTAATAAAATTCTCAAAAAAAAAAATTATTAGGTCCTAAAAATGATTAAGTTATATTGTTAACTAAGTCATAGCCTCCCATTAAGTGAGTGATAATGAGTCCATTAGTTTAATAATCATTGGAGGCCCAAAGGCCTGGTGCTTATTGACTAATGGAATTATCATTCATAGTATGATAATTTGGTTTGAGTCTTTCTGATGGTGGTTAGGTTGGCCGACCAAAGTCGGGCTTGATCATTTATTGATTTGATTCACCAAATCAAATCATGTTAATGGTTGGACCTAACCAGATTTTTTCAGTGGAGGCCAAAGCCTACTGATTAGGTTCTGGGGCAAAATTAAGTACTAGAAGTTATTTAGAGAAACAACTGGTTATGAACCTACCCATAGATGCACATGGGTTGACCAACCAAAGTTGGGCTCGTGTGTAGTTTGTGTGGATTCTAGTACCCACTAAGAAATTAAAGTAATTCCTCAAATTGGAGGTTGAGGCTACCAAATCGTAAAAATATTGGGAGAAACTTTAGACTAAAGTTCAAGTCTTTAGTATTAATAATTTATGTACTAATATAGATCTGGTTTTCCTTTATGCAGCTATGGCCACTACCCTGTCGCTCCGATCATTATTAGATAATGACAAGCTCATGGGATCTAATTTCGATAGCTGATATCGAAAATTAAAAATCATCCTTGAGCATGAGCGGATCTTTTATGTAGTAACAGATTCGACACCTGAGGAGCCAGCCCTGAATGCTAGAGGGACGATCCGAGACACTTACCAGAAGTGGCTCAACGACTGCACCACCGTCCGATGCATAATGCTGGTGGCAATGAATGATGAGTTCAGCCGCAGGTTCGAGAACGCCCAGGCACAGGAGATGCTTCAAATGTTGAACGACTCTTTTGGCATGCCTAACGATGTTGAAAGGTACTAAACTAGTTGTGCCATTTTCAATGCTTGGATGAGAGATGGAGCCTCAGTCATTGATCATGTACTGTACATGATCGAAATGCTTGAGCACCTAAGTAAATTGGGTTTTCCCCTGCACGAGCAGCTCGGTAAGGATGCGATCCTTAATTCTCTGCCCAAGTCCTTCCTTCCCTTCCTTACTCATTTTCGAATGACAAAGCCTGCAGTGAACTACCACGGCTTGTTGGGGTTGCTGCAGAACTTTGAGAAGGATCACCAGCTCTATAAGGAGTCGGGGAATATTGTGGGAGGGTCTTCTTCTGGTCGTCGACCCTTTAAGAAAGGGAAGAAGAACAAGAAGAAGAAGAATAAGAAGGTGCAGCTGCATGCTGGGACATCTACACAGGGTCAGACCAAGAAGCACAAGCTCGACCAGAGCCAGGTGGAGTGCTTCTTTTGCAAGAAGCAGGGGCACTAGAAGAGAAACTGTCCTCTATACATTGCCTCACTGGACCCGAACAGGCCAAAAAAGAAGCAAGGTACTTATATGATAACATCTTGCAACTTTTTCATTTGTGATACTACTGCCTGAGTATTGGATACTGGAAGTCCTTATCATATTTGCAATTCGATGTAGGGTCTACAGGTCAGTAGGAGATTTGATGAAGGTGAGAGGTTCCTGAATGTTGGAGATGGAAGCAAAGTTCCAGTTCTAGCATTAGAAATCATGAACCTTGTAATCAATTCTCGAAATATAATTCAGAGTGAATGTCACTATTGTCCAAGCTTTTTATTAAATATTATTTCTATAGGCCTTTGGGCCATGAACGGCTATCAATTTTTAATAAAACAAAATATTTGCAATATCATTTTGAATGGTGTTACAATATTTATTGAATAACTTTATAATAGAATTTACTTTTTATCACAATCTGTTAATGTGGTTCCAACCTCCGGTAAACTCCCTAGAGTAGATAATGTGTCAGAAGTCTACCTTTGGCATTGTAGGCTAGGTCATATCAATAAGAACAGGATAAACAGGTTGGCTCAAGAAGGAATTCTTGAAGTAGGTGATTGTGAATCACTTCCAACCTATGAGTCCTGTCTTCTTGGTAAAATGACCAAGTCACCTTTTACTGAAAAAGGTGAGCGAGCCAATGAACTCTTGGGTCTGGTACATTCTGATGTATGTGAACCCATGAGCTCAAGTGCAAGAGGTGGATATTTCTACTTCATAACCTTCACAGACGACCTATCGAGGTATGGGTATGTCTATTTAATGAAGCATAAGTTGGAGTCGTTTGAAATGTTCAAACTATTCCGAAATGAGGTAGAAAAACAAACTGAAAAGTTTATTAAAACTCTTCGATCTGATCGAGGAGGTGAATACCTTTCCAATGAGTTTCTGACATATCTTGGGGAGAATGGGATTCTCTCTCAATGGACTCCTCCTGGAACACCACAGCATAATGGTGTATCTGAAAGGAGGAATCGGATCTTGTTGGATATAGTTCGATCCATGATGGGGTTTGCTAGTCTGCCGATCTTCCTCTGGGGATATGCGCTCGAATCAGCTTGTTCCTTCTAAATAGAGTTTCGAGTAAGTCTGTAACCAAAACGCCATATAAGATATGGATAGGATGTAAGCCAGTACTTTCACACCTTAGGATTTGGGGGTGTCTGACTTATGTTAAACATTTAACTACGGACAAGCTAGGACCTAGGTCAGACAAGTGTAATTTTATAGGATACCCAAAAGAGACCAAAGAATATTATTTCTACCTGGCTGATGAGCAAAAAGTGTTTGTCAGACTTAAGGCAATCTTTTTGGAAAAAGAGTTCCTTGATGAAGGGACTGTTGCCTCTAAGATCGAACTTGACGAAGTTCGACAGGTGAAAAAATCGACACAAGTTGCTGAACCTGAACTGGATTTGATTAGATCAGATTCGAAGCCCATTGTTCAAGAACCCTTAAGGCGATCTGGTAGAGTACCACGTCAACCGGACAGATACTATGGTTTCTTGATCCGGGATGACGATCCTATCGAACTTGATGAAAATGATGAGGATCCGATCACCTACATGGATGCAATGCAAAGACCTGACTCTGAGAAATGGTTAGAGGCCATGAAATTCGAAATGGAGTCCATGAAGGTCAACGATGTGTGGACATTGGTTGACCCACCCGAAGGAGTAAAACCCATAGGATGTAAATGGGTCTTCAAGAGGAAGAGGGGTGCAAACGAAAAGGTGGAAACCTATAAAGCCCGTCTGGTTGCCAAGGGATATCGTCAACATTATGGTATAGACTTTGACGAGATATTTTCTCCTGTGGCAATGCTCAAATCCATTCGAATTATGCTTGCGATAGCTGCCCATCTGGACTATGAAATCTGGCGGATGGATGTGAAGACAGCTTTCCTAAATGGAGAGCTGGATGAAGAGGTGTATATAATACAATCTGAAGGATTCACATCCACTGATGAGTCTAAGGTGTGCAGACTACAAAGGTCCATTTATGGACTTAAGCAGGCATCCCAGAGTTGGAACATACATTTTGATAGGATGATCAAGACATATGGCTTCGTTAAGAAAGGAGAAGAGCCCTGCATTTATAAGTGGGCTAATGGTCCAGTAGTGGTATTTCTTGTATTATATGTGGATGATATTCTCTTAATGAGGAATGATGTCCCTGCATTACAGGGAATAAAGATTTGACTGTCGTCACAGTTCTCCATGAAGGATTTGGGAGAAGCTTCCTACATCCTAGGGATGAGGATCTATAGGGATAGATCTAAAAGGTTGCTTGGTTTATCCCAATCTACGTACATAGATACTATGCTGAAGAGGTTCAGCATAGAGAATTCCAAGAAAGGCTATCTACCGATAGGCCATGGAATTTCTCTCTCGAAGAGAGATTGTCCGACAACACCTCAAGAGAGAGAGCGTATGGGTAGGATTTCATATGCTTCGGTAGTGGGATCTATCATGTACGCCATGACATGTACATGACCAGATACCAATCTGATCCAGGGAAGAATCACTGGAAGGTTGTTAAAACCATCCTGAAGTATTTAAGAAATACTAAGGACCAGTAGCTTATTTATGGTGAATCAGACTTGAGACTTATAGGATTTACAGACTCTAGTTTCTAGTCTGATCATGATGACAGCAAAAATGTATCGGAATTTATTTTTACCCTTAATGGTGGGGCTATCTACTAAAAGAGTTTCAAGCAACAAACAGTGGCTGATTTAGTTTGCAAGGCGGAGTATGTCACTGCATCAGATGCTGCCAAAGAAGCGGTGTGGCTGAGAAAATTCATCACCGAGCTCGGAGTAGCACCCTCTCTTGTTGGTTCAGTTCTGCTCTACTATGACAGCTCTAGAGCCATTGCTCAGGCGAAGGAACCCAAGGCACACCAGCGGACGAAGCATATTCTACGCTGCTACCATCTCATCCAAAAAATTATGGATCGAGGTGACGTCGATCTTCTGAAGATCGATGGAAAGGAGAACCTGGTCGACCCATTCACTAAAGCCATTGCGGTGAAGGAGTTCGACGACTACAAGTCGAAGATGGGTATTAGATACTGCACCGATTGGCTTTAGGCCAAGTGGGAGATTGTTGGGAATAGTGTCCCAAAGCCAATCATCAGTCTGTTGATGGTTGTGCTCATTTTTGTATATATACATGAATTATGAATTAATAAAAATTATTTTGATATTTTTCATCATAAAATATTTCATCTTCTAATGAACTCCTATGTTGTGGTGAAGTCCTTAGAACTATTTAGACTTGACAAAGGAGGATTTGTCGTTTAGTCCTTAAATCTGTTCGCGACCAAATGATACGTTGTTACCAAGGATGACAATGTTTATCAAGCATAGGTCATTGTGTGCCATTTAGGTTGGTTGTCCTCTTAACCAATGAGTGTGGAGACACTGGTATGGCATACAGGTGAGATGTAAGGGTACATCTGCACTGAACGTGACCGACTCCGGAGCTATTTCTGCTGTCAAGATTTACTCCGATGGAATATGGGTATAAATATCCCTCCGACCTGAGACTGCCACGGTGACTTGCAAGCAACTCACTGCACTTAGACACTGGACTACCTGAATTTCTAATTCAGTGATGGAAGGCTGCTGGGTGTAGTCAAGTACTTGACTTGTCGGTGCGTGTGTCAAGATGAGATTGACCACTCTAATTTAGGAGCTGTGTATAGTCGTGTTTCAATTTAGCAAAACCTTGACCAGGGTAGTCTTTGTGAGGAGTTACAGGACTATTTGAGTTGAGCACGATTCGGATGATCTAATCAGGGTTGACAGTTTAATCTTGAGTCGTCCTAAACACAGAGGTCAAAAGGATGAATTATACAGTAACCATATTCACGTAGGTTTTGAGTGTTGCGATTGTGACTATTCGACCTATTCGATCATTGGGTACCATTACTAGATGGTACCCGATGAGTACAGGAATTGGTTTCTGTGCTACCGGCTTAGGTTCGAACCTGCGTGGTCACACACATTAGAGGTTTCTATCTGATCTGATGGCTGATGAAGAGTCTTAATACTCATGGACTATGAGTCTTATATGTCTAGGACTCTATGATCGAGAATCAGGATTCTCTGATCACGAGTCCCACACATTTTGGGTACTGGGATCAAGAGTCCCACTGGTTTGGGACTCTTCGATCAGGGTTACATATCGATGAATTCTGATGCCCGATTACCCATCGAATTTGGACTCAATATTTATGAGAGGTTTAATTAGTGATTTGATCACTAATTAACTCAATTTGATTGAGTAATTATTTTTGGATCAAGTCCAGTTGAATTGGATTCAGTTGGATTTGACCCGATTAGGTTAAGAGTTGACCTAATCGTCGAGATGATTTGGTCCCTGATTTGATCAGGGGTTGGGCTTAATCAATTCCTGATTTGTTTAAGATTTTATTGAGCCTAATTAAGCCTAATTAAGTTAGATTTAAATTAGTCTAATTGGGCCTAACTTATTTGGTTCAATTAGGTTGGTTTAATTAATGAAACCACCTTGACCCATTCTCCCTGTGCCACCTCACTTCCACTGCGCCCATTTGAATTCACGAGAAGGAAGTTCTCATGAATTTTTCCTCATGCAAAGCCCTCCTCACGCCCTACTTTAATGCACCAAATGAGTGGATAAGGATGATTGGTTGGCCATTCAAATTCAAAATAAAGTTTGAATTTGAATGAGCAACCAATCTTAGCACCTTGACCTTATCCTCTTTTAGCGCCCCATTTATTACACGAGAAAATGTTTCTTATGAAATTACTCATGCACAAATTAAGCCATGCCCTCCTCTTCTCACGCCTTTAGTGGATAGGGATAAATTGGTTTCCATTTGAATTCAAAATTTGATTTGAATTCAAATGTGCAATTACTCATCTTTATTCTCTCACATGGATAAGACGTTCGACATTATTTTAAAAGGAGGAGAAGAGTGGGGTGTGTGAAAGAAAAATTTTGAAGAGAAAATCTGGGCGTGAGGTATCCTTGTGTGCATGGTGAAGGTCTATATCCTTCCAAGAGAAAAAGAAAGAAAAGAAAGAAAAAGTGTGCGCAGGGTTTCAGTGAGTTCTTCAGGGTTTCAGCCTGGAGTTCGGGAAGTGAGAAGGTGAGCTACGAGTGTCGTGAGCCCACCAAATTTTAGGAAGATCTTCAACATCCTCTTAAGCATATTTGCTGATGATTCAAGATATCCAAAGAATCGACAGACATCGATCGAAGGAGTTCGATCAGCATCGACCGTCGAAAGGGCTTTACAACGAGCTAGCACTCGTGAGGAGTCAATCAGATCGAGAGCTTCGTGTGGATGATCCACAGAGGCCAGACACGCTGTGTGACTGTATCGTGATGATCAGATTCTCTCGATGGTGATCAGATTATGGCAATCTACTACCCGTACAAAGGTATTGTGTTCTGAACACATTACAGTAAAGTGTTTACTGTTTAAATTCGAATTTTAAATTTAAATATTTACATGCTATATATCATATTTAAATCTTAGTGTAGGATAAATTTTTATTAATTAATTAGATTAATTAATAATTTCTGTTATAAAATAATGATTTCGAAAAAGTTTTAAAATTACCATTTTACCCCTGCACTGAATTTTTCCACACGCCCATCGTAGGAGTTCGGAGTAGACCACTCGCTGTAGGAGTTTGGAGTAGACTGCTCGTAGTAGAAGTTCGGAGTAGACCATCCATAGTAGAAGTTCGACTCTCACAGGAGCCCGGTTGGAATCCTGAAGGTTGTCGACCGCCATAGAAACTTGGATGGAGTCTGATTACTGTAGAAATCTTGTTGTCGAAGAAGCTCGGATATTGATGGAGTCCAGAAGAAGTTCGAAGAATAGTTGATCACTGTAGAAGGTCGGCTGGTGGTGAGGCCCAGAGAGCTTTTGGGGCAGCCCGACAGACGAATGCAGAAGTTCACTATTGGAGAAGTTCGGATGGTCGAGGGGGTTTGGAGAGATGCCACAGACAAGGTCGGAAGTCGGAAGAGCCCTGGAAGGGTCGGTCTTTTACAAACTTCGGTTGGGAGGTATTTTATACCCAACACCAGTCTCCCTACTTTCGAGTTCGGGTTTCGAATGAAGGAAGTACAGAGAAATTCTCATGATCGAAGTTGCTTCCCTCAATTTCCGCACTCGGTGGTTGCCAGATATTTTGACGTTCGGCATGTTGGTACTAGAGGCTTTTCAAAAAAGATTTCTTCTTTTTGAAATTTCCATCGGAGCGTGGCTCTAGGTACGGTGCAATAATGGCTTTATCAGCTGCCAGCCATTTTCAACAGTCTGTCAAGGTGAGTGGGACACGCAGCGAGTGCAGGCCGGCCAGAGGAGATCCACAATCATTATTGCGCCGGATCCTGGGGTCTATTTAAACACGTTCTCCTCCTTCAGGGGTCTCACTTTGCCTGAGAGAATCCCTCGGTTCCCCTCCTCTTCTCCAAGAGTTCCAGCTTCCTCTAGCATCCTTCTCGGCTTTAGGCATCCTCTGGGTTGACTTCCATCATTCTCGCCGTCTTCTTGAACATTTCTCTAGCTTCCATCGTGCCGAACTCCTTTAAGTTTTTGATAGGATTTTTTTCTCTTTGTAATTTGGCTGAAGTTCGGCTGACGCTTTCTTTGTTTAGGAATTTCTACACCTTCAAGTATCATCCCTCGGCAAAGGACTAGTGGTACTTCTCCCCTTAGTTCGGTAGAAAGGGGTTGCTGAAAGGTGCCCCTTCTTCTATCCACAACTGGAAGGAGAGGTACTTCTATGTCCGATGCCTGACCTTGGATCTAGGATTACCCCCTTGGGGCTCTCTGAGGGATTCCGTCCGTCGATTTTCTAGCTTGGAAAGGGACGACCTCGAAGCCTCCAAAAAGCTCGAGGCCTATCGAGCCCCCCTCCTCCCTGAACTTCTGAAGGAACAACTTTTGTTCAACGTCGGCCTGAGTTCTCTTAATCCTGCCGGTACCATTATTATATATATATATATTTCTTTTCTTTCCCTTTCTCTTATTCCATCTCTAAGCCGTGTTGATTTTCTTTTATCGCAGACATGGACACAAGCGTGGCTCGGAGGTTAGCCCAGGGTCTCAAGACCCACAAGAGGAAAGATGCCTCGACTTTGGGGTCGGTGAAGAAAGCCAGGACAGAAGGGACAAGCTCGACCGCGCCTGCTCCGGTGGCTATCGCCATCGAAGTCCCTTCCGACGTCGAACCTGAAGTCCCCCGAGCCCTTTCAAGGAGCCCCCCGATCGAGGATCCCGCTTCCGAGGTTCGTCTCGAGGGGGCACCTAGGGCCGAAGGGAGGAGGAGAAAGAAAACCCTGGCCCGGAGGAGCCGCAGTTGCAAGGTTGCCGTCGAGGGAGCCGACGGCTTCGAGGAAGACCTGGGGAAAAATCCCTTCAACAACAGGGACTTCATAAAGAGGCTGGTCAAAGGGTGCATTCTATCCGAGGTTGTCGAGAGGATCGTCCTAGCCGATCTCGAGCTGTGAGTCTGAGACTCTCTGGGATCTTTCCTCGAAGTAAGTTAACTCATCTTTTTCCTCCTTCCTGCTTAATTTATTCTTCAGCCTTTATATTGAATCCCCGACCTTTCTTACAGATTGGGCACCAGCTTGTCACCAACATTGAGGCAGTGAAGATCGCTAAGAGCGAGGCAGCTCGGGCGGAGGAGGGTCGCCTAGCTGGGGCCGCCCGCCTCAAGGAGAAGATCACCGAGGTCCTTAGTCTCAGGAGGCACTGGAAAAGGAGGGACAAATCTCGTCCGATCTGAGGATCACCTTGGAGGAGGAGAGAGAGAAGGCTGAGGTCGAAATCTTCGAACTGAGGGTGCAGGCTTCCAAGTTGAAGGCACAGATTTTCGAGCTGAAAGCATGGATTCCGTCCCTAATTTTGGAGGCAGGGGCCCGAGCAGTTGAGGAGTTCAAAGCCTCCTATGAGATGGAGGATCTAAAGATCCAGTTCGGTTAGGACGCCTTCACCAAGGGTTTCGAACTCTGTCAAGAGAAGGTGGCTGGAAGGTTTTTCGAATTGGATCTCGACTTTCTGAACGAGGTGTCCGATGATGAAGCCGGACCATCCGAAGCCGCTGTCGGTCCTCCCCCAGTCGGGACCTCGTCGACCGCCGCAGCTGCCACTGACGATCTTTCGGGGATGCCGAGCTCCTCTACCTCTGCCCCAGAGATTCGAAACCTCTAGCTTTGTATTTTTCTTTTGTGGTGATTTTTCTTCGTTCTCTTGTACTTGAAAATTATTTAATTAATAAAATCAGATTCTTCTTTACAGAGGGCCCCTCTCTTTTTTTTTTGTATTCTTTTCCTTCTCTTTTATCTTCTTGTACTAATCTGAGTCGTGGCGCTCTTGTCTCCCAACGACAGTGCCCTGTCGAAGCTCTCCCCCTGCCACAGGGGATTATTCTAAAGTTGACGATCCAAGACCTCAGAAGGAAAGTTCATCAGTTGATGAAGAAATCCAAGAAGCTGGAAGATGAACTTCACCGGCTCAGGAAGAGCCATTCAGAAGTCACTGCGGAGGCTGTTCGTCTTTAGAACCTCCACAAAAAGGGGCTCATGGAATTCACCTGGAAGAAGACCGACTTCATTATGGAGCTCGAGAAACTCCGGAGAAGTGCCAGCAATCAATCTTGGGCTCAGGCTTCCAAGATCAGCTCCCTTGAAGTCGAACTGGCTGCCGCATGGGAGAAGATCGGCCAGTTGGAAGGGAGCTTGTCTTGGCTCACAGTCCAAGCCGACTGCGACTGAGACTAATCGCAGAAGCTCTCCGACCTCCAAAAGTAGCTACAGAATACTGAGGCGAATTATGATGCCTACCGAGTCGGCTGGAGTGGGCAAGTAGAGGACTACCGAAGGAAGCTCCAGACAGTGATCGATGAAGTTGCCCACCTTCAGAGGCAGCTATCTGAGAGAGCCCAGCTCGCCTCTACACAAGGCTCTGATGAGCTCCGCTCCTTGAGGGGGACCATGGCAGAATTGTCCATGGCCCTTGGGCGGGGGGAGGCTGAACTGCAGCGGCTGAAGATTTAGCTGGTCCATGAGTAGCAGGCGGTCAAAGATGCTGAGGCGGAGTCCGAGGTCCTGAGGAAGAGGCTTCGAGAGTCGGAGGGCGAGAGCTGGTGGTTCCACCAGATGTACCGGGATATATTACTGAGAAAGATGGAACTAGAGGAAGAAGTTGAAAACTTACGACGATCCCTGATAAGGACTGAGATCGAGAGCTCGAAGTCGGAAGAAGCTGGGCTTCCTTAGATTTCCTTTCTTCTCTTTTCATGTATCTCCTTTTTTTTTCCTCTGGTCATTTTTTTTTTGTTTTTGGCCTTCAGGGCTTTGTAATGTGTACTTCACCAATGAAATGAAAATGAAGTTGTTTATTACCTTGTCCATTTTGGTATTGAGTTATCGTTTATCGAACTTCTTTTATCTTTTGTCCTGTTTGACGTCGACATTGTTTGAAGATTCCTGATCGTCGCTGTGCTGATTCACCCTTTGGGATCAAAAATTTTCGACAAGGGTCTTCTTCCTCATTGAGGTGAGGTCCCCTGAGTCTCGGCCTTCAAAGGCTTCATAACGCATGCTTTACTAATAAAATGAAATGAAATTTTTCTCATTACCTCGTCTATTCTTGCTTTGAGTCGTTGTTTACTGAGCTTCTTTTATCTTTCGTCCTATTGGATGTCGACGTTGTTTGAAGATTCCTGGTCGTCGCTGTGCTGATTCGCCCTTTGGGATCAGAGATTTTCGACAAGGGTCTTCTTCCTCATTGAGATGAGGTCCCGTGTGCCTTTGATGTAGTTCGTTTTTCACTTATCGCTGGCGTAGTTCATCATTTTCTCTTTTCATCTCTCTTTTTTCTTCTGTGTTCGAGTGAGGGTCTTCCCTCTGTTCTTAACGGGGTCGTAAGAGTGTAGAGGGGCCATTGAGGAGGCTTTCCTCCTTGTCTGATCTTGATCGACCGAGCCTTTGTTCGTGTCAGGATGAGGTTCTCCTCTTATTTCCGATGATCAGTTTCAGCTCATGTTAGGATGAGGTTCTTCTTCTATTTCTAACAGGATTGTGGGGGCACGCAAGGGCTGCTGCTAGGGCCTCTCCCCCCATCCGATCTTTAAGTAATCGGGCCTTCGACTTTGCTCATGTTAGGATGAGGTTCTCCTCCTGTTCCTAACAAGGCTGTGGGGGCGCATAAGGGCCGTTGCAAGGGCCTCTCCCCCCGTTCGATCTTTGAGAGATTGGGCCTTCGACTTTGCTCATGTTAGGATGAGGTTCTCCTCCTATTCCTAACAAGGCTGTGGGGACACATAAGGGCCATTGCAAGGGCCTCTCTCTCCGTCTGATCTTTGAGAGATCAGGCCTTCGACTTTGCTCATGTTAGGATGAGATTCTCCTCCTGTTCCTAACAAGACTGTGGGGGCACATAAGGGCCGTTGCAAGGGTCTCTCTCCCCATCCGATCTTTAAGAAATCAGGCCTTCGACTTTGCTCATATTAGGATAAGATTCTCCTCCTATTCCTAACAAGACTGTGGGGGCACATAAGGGCCGTTGCAAGGACCTCTCCCCCCATCTGGTCTTTGAGAGATCGGACCTTCGACTTTGCTCATGTTAGGACGAGATTTTTCTCCAGTTCCTAACAAGGCTGTGGGGGCACATAAGAGCCGTTGCAAGGGCCTCTCCCCTTATCCGATCTTTGAGAGACCGGACCTTCGACTTTGCTCATGTTAGGATGAGGTTCTCCTCCTGTTCCTAACAAGGCTGTGGGGGCACATAAGGGCCATTGCAAGGGCCTCTCCCTCCATCTGGTCTTTGAGAGATTCGGCCTTCGACTTTGCTCATGTTAGGATGAGATTCTCCTCCTGTTCCTAACACGCTTAATTTCGTTTGTATGAGGGAGTTACTTTCTGTCGTTATAAGCTTATGATAGAAGAAAAAATATGCGAATATGAAAGAAATTTTTATTTAGGGCAAAGTTGTTGGTAATACATTCGTAGATTTCTCGAACCCTATAGCTGCAGAAGGTCTGCTCCCCATCGGGGTCCTCCTAAGATGGAGTTGATAATCCCAATCGGAGGCCGACCTTCAAGTTGCCCCTCCCTCCTTGGCGGCTCCGGCTGCGGCAGGGCCCTAGGCCGGTCTTCCCTACCTTCAGGTCAGCGTCGAATAAATCTGTCGAGCTGACCTCGCCTGATGAGCTCCTGAATTTCATCTCGAAGCTGAATGCATTCTTTCATGTCGTGGTCGTGGTCATGGTGATAGAGGCAGAATTTGTTCGGGTTGCACTTTCTGGGGTGCGAGCACATCCTTTCTGGCCTTGGCAGCTGCTCCCTAACCTCCATCAGCACTTGAGTTTTTGATGTGTTGAGAGGGGCGTAACTGTAGAATCTTTCGGGGGGAGAGCTCCGTCAAACTCTGCAGTCCAGGCTTCTCTACTTACGAGCTCGGAGAGGAGTCCGAACACGCCTGTGTCCGGGAGGAGTTCGAGAATACGATCGAGCTTCACTCAGCCCTTTTTCAACTGCGGGCTTGCTTGAGTCTCCCGCCTGTCGCTCCTTCACGGTCTCCTCATCCTTCATCTTGAAGGCTTCTTCTGCTCGGGCATATCCTTCGGCCTGAGCCAGCAAATCAGCAAAGTCCCTGGGATACTTCTTTTTCAAGGAAAATAAAAGATCGTTCTTCTGAAGATCGCCCTTCAGAGCGGCCATCGTGATCGATTGGTCCAAGTTCTGGACCTCCAACGCGACGATGTTGAAACGGTTGATGTAAGCTCGGATGGATTCTCCCTCCCTTTTCTTGATGTTGATGAGGGACTCTGAGCCTCTCCGGGGATGTCGGCTGCTAACAAAATGAGCCGCAAACTGATGGCTCATCTGGTCAAAGGAGAAGATGGTACCCGGCTTCAACGTTGAGTACCAGTTCCTTGCTGCTCCCTTCAGAGTGGATGGGAAAGCTCGATACAGGATGGCGTCTGGCGCGCCATGGAGCAGCATCATTGTTTGGAAGGCCTCCAGGTGGTTAACCGGATCCGAGGTCCCGTCGTAGCTTTCGAATTGGGGGAGCTTGAAGTTTGGCGGGATCGGTTCCTGCATGATCATTTGAGAGAAAGGAGGGTCAATGCAAATGTCCTCACCATAAGTAGGGGGAGTGTGACGGAGCTCTTCGATCCGTCGGTTCATCTCTTGGAGCCTTCGATCCAGGAGGTCCTCTCGACTGCAAGTCTCGAGGGTCTTCTGATAGAGTGGAGGTAGGGATCCTTCGGGAGTGGAATTGTGATCAGACCGGAGGCTCTCCACCCTCGGATTCCCCTTGTCGGGGAAGACAGGATGACTTGCCCAAGTGGCCCGCCCCACTGCCGGATCTTGGAGCTCCAACGATGCTCTTTCCAACCGCATTGACACCTGCGGCTATTGCTGCTGCTGCTGCATGGCCTGCACTGCTTCAGTGAGGCCTTTGACTTGCTGAACCAGCAGGTCAAACTGCTCCATACTGACCGCCATTACCGGAGGAGGAGGAGGAGCCTGAAAAACTGGAGGCGAGATCGGAGCCTGAGATCTGGCCGTGGAGGTCGTGGATCGTCTGGTGGATGCCTTTCGGGGAGGCATCAGGTGGAGATCTAATAGGAGAAGGAGAGGAGGATGTCAGAGGAGATGACTGGAGGTAGTCCCGTTGAGCACTTCTTTAAGAATAAGGGTAATGCGAAGACACAGCCCCTCCTTCTAGCGCCAATTCTGTTGGTGCAGAATTTTGTCGAAGCCAGAGTTGCTGGAGTCGAGATGACCGCGGCCGCCGTCGGGACCTGTAAGAAAAGTCTAAACCGGAGTTGGGGGTGCTCCGATAAGACCCTCTGACTTTCAAGTCAGTACTCTACTTCAACAGAAATGGAGTGCTCGAGTGAAAAATTTAGCAGAGTTTTGAGATAGAGTTTTTTGAGCTTAGAGAAGAACGTATCTGGGGGTCCCTTTTTATAGATGGAGTGCGTAACTAATTGACAGCGACATCTGTAACCGCCTGGTAGTGAGCTGTTCAGAGCCGCCCAGAGTTTGTTACGGAGAGTAGTGGCATCAGGGGTCGTTCAGAGCCACATGGAGTTTGTTATGGAGAGTAGAGTGGTGTCTGTTGTCGTGACTTACCAGAGAGTAGTGGAACCACGTGAAATTCATTGCAGAGAGTGGAGCAGGGTAGTGGCCATTGTCGTGACTTGCCAGAGAGTTCGGATCTGTCGGTTGGAGCTCGGCTGGAACATCTGATGGAGTGGGATGGCTCTCTATCCCGTCAATCTGAGAGAAGCTCGGATGTCTCCGAGGCTGCTAACGAGTCTACTATTATCGAATACCTTAGGCACTGATACTACAGGTGGGAGTCATCTGCTGTAGAAGCTCGGATGGAGACTTTTCGTTGGTGAAGTCTGGTAGGAATCTGATTGCTAGAGAAGTCCGTCTGGGATTCGCCTGATGTGGAAGCTCATCCGAAGATGATCTGTCGGAGAAGTTTGGTTTCATGAAGGATCTGATGGGGGGTCGGCCAGTGATGGACTTTGGATGGTGCTGGGGAGGTTCGGCAGACATCGAAGGCGATCGATCGTTGTAAGAATCCAGCTGTCGGAGTCCATCCATTGCGAAAGCTCGTCCGGAATCCATCCGTTGTGGAGGCTCGGACGAAGTTCGATTCTTGTGGGAGGCCGAAAGGAGGTTGCTTATTGTTGGAGCTCGGTCGAAGATCGATTATCGCGGGAGCTTGGAGTAACGACCTGGCTAGTGGATCCCGCCCCATGGTAGAAGCTCGTATGGGATCCAGCTACGAAGAAGCTCGGCTGAAGTCTACCTGTAATGAAAGTTTGGAAGAAATTTATTTATAGCAGAGGCTCGAATGAAATTTGCTTACAGTAGATATCCAGAATAGACCGCCCGTCGTAGGAGTTAGGAGTAGACCGCTCGCTGTAGGAGTTCGGAGTAGACTGCTCGTAGTAGAAGTTCGAAGTAGACCGCCCGTAGTAGAAGTTTGGCTCTCACAGGAGCCCGGTTAAAATCCTGAAGGTGGTCGACCACTGTAGAAACTTGGATGGAGTATGATTACTGTAGAAATCTCATTGTCGAAGAAGCTTGGATATTGGCAGAGTCCGAAAGAAGTTCGGAGAATAGTTGATCATTGTAGAAGGTCGGCTGGTGGTGAGGCCCAGAGAGCTTTTGGGGTGGCCCGGTAGACGAATGCAGAAGTTCACTATCAGAGAAGTCCGGACGATCGAGGGGGTTTAGAGAGATGCCACACACAAGGTCGGAAGCCAGAAGAGACCTGGAAGGGTCGGTCTTTTACAAACTTCGGTCGGGGGGTATTTTATACCCAACAATATCAATAAAATGAGTAAATATTTTAGTTATTGATTCATCATTCTCCATTTTAAAGAGTTCATATTTGTGCACAAGTATATTAATTTTTGATTTCTTAACTTGATTAGTGCTTTCATATGTTACTTCTAACCTATCCCATATTTTCTTAGCCAACATGTATGTTAAAATACGATTAAATTCATTAGCATCTAAAGCACAATATAAAACATTCATGGCTTTAGCATTGAGTTAAGCTATTTTCTTGTCAACCTCATCCCATTCTCTTTCAAATTTGGTTGATTCTACACCATCAATTATCTTAGTGGGTGTGTGTGGTCCATTAACTATGATACTCCATATATCATAGTCAAGTACTTGAATAAAAATTTTCATCCGAACTTTTCAATAGGTGTAGTTTGACCCATTGAAAAGTGGAGATTGGTTTGTGGACTGCCCCTCGGCTAGTGAAGCACCAACTTGAGTTGCCATAGATCTTTAGCTCTTTAATGGTTAAATCAAAGTAGGATGAGAGCACCGAGCTCTAATATCACTTGTTGCCCAGCTATGCAACCCAAGAGGGGGGGTGAATTGAGTTTTTAAAATTTTAAAATTAATTTAGAACCACAAGAATTAAGTAATAATAAACAAGTTATATGTAGTAAGTGATTTAAGCAAAGTGTAGAAATGAGATGCAAGAATGCAAGAAAATAAAAAAATTTAGATAGAGAGCAAATAAGCACACCATAAATAATCAAGGTTTATAGTGATTCGGTGCCAACCTTGCACCTACATCTACTCTCCAAGCTCCTACTTGAGAATTTAAATCCACTAAAACATATTCAACAAGAATACAACATCGGTACCTCTGACTCTAGCTATCCTAAGCTAAAATACTTATTTTTTGGATACAAGCCAATCCAATACAATCCGATTCAAGGTTCAGATCAATCTATCCAAGTTTTGAAATCCTTCCAAAACTAAAGATCAAGATAGAAACAGAGTATAAAAGTTAATGACAAAGAAATATAAGTTTAGCTCCTTTAATGAGCAAATAAAATTTTAAGTATACTTTATATAACAAGAAAGAAGCTTTTCTGATTTTTCTCAAAGTTGTTGAAGATTTGAATGAGCTCTTGAGAGGTTGGTGAACTTAAAATGAAAGCTTCTTTTGTTTGAAGAGGGCTTTTTGCTTAGGGCTGAAATGAATGCTTGAATGTCTTATCTTTTTTCCTCCTTTAAGTACTTTTTATATCTTCAATAGATGCTAGAGAGAAATCTGGATAGATTTAGAGCCATTGGAGAGCTTTAAATGAGTATTAAATGTAGCCAAAACGAGCTGAAAATTAGTCGTTACGGAGATTTTTCGTCACAGGGGTCGACCCCAGGGTCGTCCCTTGCACAAGAGTCGACCCCTGGGGTCGACCTTTGTGGTGCAGAACAGAAAGTATCTATTCTGTATCTTTGGCTTGCACAGACAACAGAGGTCGGCCCTAGGGTCATCCCTTTTGGGTGTGCTAGCCAAAAATAGCATGCCATTCAGCCCCTTTTGACAGGGGTCGACTTAGGGGTCGATCCTTTTCTTTAAACTTAATTTTCTCTCAAAATATACATTCAAAAAATATGAAATTACCTCTAATAGATCATAAATCTTCTGTTCTTTCTCTTGAGACTTTTGAATTAGAACTTGGCAAAATTATGATTTTTCCCCTGAAATATAATAAATTTTTTTTCAAGCCAAAATCATTAGTAATCCCCTCAAATATTTTGTAATCATTAAAATCAATTCATGGAGCAACAGCTGGCATGCAGATGAGTCGACTTGAGTAAAATCTGAGTCAATTCAATCTCAAAAGATAGAGAACAGTTTTTTAGATCCTGTGGCCAAGCCAACTTATCAAGAATTCGAGTCGACTCGTAGGCAACTAGAGTCGACCCCAAGAAAAATGTAATCGACCCCAAGCATGGGACAGACTATAACGACTAATTTTTTCTACTTTTTCAACAGCTATTTCTCCATCCCAACAGCTAGTTCAAGCCCTCCAATAGTCCAAACTCCTTCTCCAGCCATCGTGAAGCCTATTAAAAGATGGAGAATCAAAAAAAAAATGAAGGCAAGTGGATTAAGAGAGAAAAATCTTTAATTTGTGAGAATTCCATTGAATATCTTTGAAAAAAAAAGAGAGAGAAATTTGACCACCAAATTCAGGGAGCTTTCAAGAGTGTTCAACTTCATTTCTACATCTTCTCAAGCTTCAAAGAAGAGAAGACAAAACCTCAAAAAATCAATCATTCAGCTCCTTCTTCATGCTTCAAAAGAATTTTTATTTTGTATTTCTTTTGTGCTGAAATTGTATACCTTGCATTTTGATTTTTTTATAAGTTTCTTTGGGAGAAAAAAATTTTGGGTAAAGATCCATTCAAGTCTGAAATTGGATATTGTAGATGTTGGAAATTGTATCCTAAAACCAATCATATGACGATTGTGTTCATCCTTGTATATGAATTATTGATTAATAAATAAAAGTTATTCTGATATTTTTTTTATCATAAAATAATATCTTTCTTGAGCTCTTGTGTTGTGATGAAGTCCTTAGAACTATGCTAGTGTGCGATAAAAAGAAGATTTATCATATAGTTTTTAAATATATTCACGATCAAATGATAAGTCATTATGGGATGATGATGTTTATCGAGTGAAGATCGTTGTGTGCCATATGGATTGATTGTCCTCTTAACTAAGAAATATGGTGACACTGGTATGGCATATAGATAAGATGTAGGGGTATATCATCACTGAACAGGTGACTCACCTGCTGAGCATTCTACTGTCAAGAGCTACTCGCGAAACACATGGGTATAAGTATCTTTCAGACCTGAGATCACCATAGTGACTTGCAAGCAACTCATTGTGCTTTGGTGCCGAACTATCTGAATTTTTAATGTAGTGACGGAAGGCTACTGGGTACAGTCAAGTACTTACGAAGTCTGTATGTGGATCAAGATGGGATTGACCTCTCTAGATTATTGAAGTTGATATATCATTGTATTTTAATTTAGCAAAGCCTTGGCTAGGGTAATCCATGAGATAGATTTGAAAGGTTGAAATACAATGCGGATGAAGCAATCTCGGTTGACAGTTAATCTGAGACCATCCTAGAGTATTCAGGGTCAAAAGAATGAATTATGCGGTAATCATGTGTATAGATTTTGAAATATTCTTTTATGATAATTTGATTTATCTAGATATTGAAAATCATTGCTAGATGGTATCTCGATTAGTGCAGAAATTGATTTTCGTGCTATCGGCTTAGTGTTTGAGCCTATGGAGTCACGTACACAAGTCAGATAAAGTAGAAAGAAATAGGCCTATATTTATATATCCAATTTGGAGGTACTTGACTTGATTGAATATATAAGCTAACTTAACTGAGAATTAAGTTATGGGTCAAACAGGATTGAAGAGTTGACTATATCTAGCTAGCACTATACAGAGGTTCAAGTTCAATTCTGGGGATGAATAGTTTCTGATCTATGATCCATGAAGCATATAAAAGATTGAATTTAAGTACTGATTAATTTTAGATTAGATCTGAATTAATTAAACTTAAATGGGTCTAAAATCCAAATTAAACTTAGTACAAAAATTTTAAAGAATTTGAGATTGACAGTCTTTCGAAATTATTTCGAACCAGCTTCGAATCGGATTCGAATTGGACATATTTTGGATGAGATATGAGTATTCCCACTTGTACTGAGATTCTCCTCTCATGAAGGATGACCAAAACCTGATTTGGTGCTTATTTGGGGTGTCCCAACTAGGTATGTGAGTGGGTGCAAAGTGGATGTCATAAGTGATGGCAATTCTATCTCATGTAGGAATCCTTCTTTCATGAGTATTGGACCAATTCAAATCAGATTTGAGTTAGGAGTCCTATTCTCATTGGGTCATGAGAATCATCTATAAATAGGGAGGGTCTCTACCTATGGATGCATAGTAAATAGAAAATAAATCAGATTGAGAGAAGAGAGAAAGAGAGAGAGGCATGAGAAGAGAGAGAGGTCCCTTCCTCCCTTTGGCCTCTCCCCTTGTTGCCGCCTCTCTTCCTTTGGGTATGAGCTCTCTTTAGGCATCTCATCTACTAGTATAAGGTGTCACACTAGCACATCTCCTCCCTCATTTGGTTGGCTTGGCAAGGCAATTAGATTGGAGTTCATCCCGCTTTCCTGCGGCGTCTGGCGTGCATACGAAGTAGAAGGTCTACACATCCAGGCCTTCGTAAAGATTTATATCAGATAAATTAAGATTTGATCTCTAGTTCTACTATAAATTAGGTAAGAATTTGATCCATAATTAAGTAGAATAATAAAAAAAAAATTTAGATGCAACCTGGGCATTCCGGAGGGAAACTGTTTCCTTCCCTTCAACTAGAATCAGAGCAAGCCTGAAATATATGCATGCATAACAAAATTTTTTGAAAAAAATTATATAATATATAATTAAGATTTTTTGTAAAATATTAAGTCTAATTTAAATCTATTTATATAAAATTTTTGATTTGATTTTGATTGTATTAGAGGTGCCTAATCAATGGTTGATTGAGGTTGTTATTAGTCTGTTATAACAGAATTCTGCTGTTGCTGAATTTCTGATAAAATAATAATATGAATTAAAATTTATTTTAAATTTATTTTAATATAATTTTTATATTATTATTTTTTTTATAAAATAAAATTTATTTTAAATTTAAATTAGATCTATTTTGATGGATATTTAGATCTGAATCTTATCAAAATTTAACACTACGTGAAAATAAATTTTATCAAAAATTTATTCCTTATACATTCATATTTACATCTAATTAATTTTTTATATGATATCAAATCTGAAATTGATATTTTATAATCAATATAAGATGTATTTTAGATCTGCTATGATGTATATGATATATTAAATTTAATTAGATTAGATGAAGAACATAATTGATAAGATCAAAGATATGTTCATGATATAAAATTATTTTATCAATAATTATATATGGATGTAATAATATATAAAATTAGATTTCAGATCTTAGTAGCCTAGTACTTAGATTGATGAGATTACCAGACCATCCGATCATAGAAGATTGAAGGGATTAATCTTCCTTTTACCTATTCGATGGATTCTCTTATGACATGTGATCTAGTTTTATGAAGAAAATAAGTGAATAGATTTTTATATATTATTTTGATCATAAATATATTTGGATTAGATCTAAAATGATTTATGATTCATTACAATAGGATAAAATTTAGATATAAAATTATTTTAGATTTGAATTGCATATTATATATGATGTAAATGGTATAGATTTAAAGGTTATCATGATATATGAGATGTATGTATGAAATTTAGATCATACCTATGTATGTTTAATTATTAAATATATTATAAAAATTTATTGTCATGTATTGAAATATATGGTATGCTTCATCTGAAATACTTATAGAATAGTTTTATAGATTGAAACATGTTTCACATACTTAATTATGAATTAAGTTTTGAATGATCTAGGTTTGAGAATTAAAGATCATTAAGATATCACATAAAATGATGGATAAAGGATTAGCATGAATCAGGTCCTTCTAATGGGTTAGACCTAGGGTTAGAAACACATATAGATCATGTAGAGAAATTTATTAAATATAATCAAGCATTTAATTAGATCAGGTCAGTATTTCTTTAGATCAATCTTAATAGTTATAGTTTGATAAAGTCTATATATTTGACTCTAATAAATGGACCATGATCAAAGCTCCGTGGTTGAGCCTGAATCTTTTGATGAACTAAATCGAAACTAATTAACTAGTTGGTATCTAAGATAAGTTTGGCAGATTCGATCTAGTAATTTTTAATTGGGAGCTATTCACCTAGATGCGTCTATGGTGAGTTAAGGGCATATCCCTCCCACTGATCTCACTTACCTGACCAACATGGTAGATTATGTTTTAATTAGGTCACTAGTCAATTCGTACAGACCCATGTCATTAAAGTGAATCAGTGTGACTAATTTAGGTATTTTTAGACCAGCTTGTTCCTAATCCTTTACATGACATGGTGAAGTTAGTGGGAGGATTTGCAGCTTGCAGGTCAACTTCTTTTCTTATCCTCAGATTAATGAAATCAAATCCTCTAAATTATTAGGTCCATAAAGTGATAAAGTTATACGATAACTTGGTCATTGCCTCCCATTAAGGTGCGTGATAATGAGTCCAATATTCTAAATTGGCATTGGAGGCACCACACGCCTGGTGTCTATTACATTTTAAAATTATCATTCATCATATGACCATCATGATGTACCTTTAAATCAATGCTCAGATTGGTCGAGCCATATTTGGATCTGGACATTCGTTTGTTGGATGCACTTGGTGTGCTATGTTAATGGTTGGACCTAACCAAAATTTTCAGTGGAGGTGCCACACGCCTGTTGAAGGGATGCCTAGGGCAAAACTCATTGCTAGAAGTTGTTTGAAGAAATAATTGATTATGAACCTACCCAAGGATGTACTAGGGTTGGTCGAGCCACATTCGAGCCCAAATGCAGTCTGTGTGAATTCTAGTACCTGCTAAGAAATTAGTGTAATTCTTCAAATTGGAGGTAGAGGCTATCAATTCGTAAAAAATAGTAGAAGAACTTTTAGACTAAAGTCCATATCTTTAGGATTAAAAATAATTCATATACTAATAGGTTAATATTTTTTCTTTCAAGTTATGACCAATACACTATCTCTCCGTATACTATTGGACAGCGATAGGCTCACCAAATCCAACTTCGATAGCTGGTATCGAAAGTTGAAGATCGTGTTGAAGCATGAGAGGATTTTATATGTCCTTACAGATCAGACACCTGAAGAACCTATAGCCAATGCTCCTCATGCCACAAGAGACACTTACATGAAGTGGCTCAATGATCATATGACCGTACGTTGCGTGATGAGGGCAGCCATGAATGATGAACTTAGTCATAAGTTTGAGGATGCGCAGCCAGAGGAGATCATTTAAATGTTGAATGAGTCCTTCAGCACCCCTGAGGATTAGGAGAGACACAAAACCTCCAGCGTAGTGTTCAATGCCCATATGCAAGAGGAAGTTTCAGTCATCGATCATGTATTGTACATGATTGAGTAGATTGAATGCCTTAAAAAATTTGACTTTCTGTTGCATGAACAGTTGGCAAGGATGCTATCCTCAATTCGCTATCGAAATTCTATCTATCCTTTCTCAGTCATTACAGAATGATAAAGTTTATGATAAACTATCATGGTTTGCTAGGGTTACTGCAGACTTTTGAGAAGGATCACCAACTCCAAAAGGAGCCAGTGAATTTAGTGGGAGGTTCATCTGCAAGGTGTCGATTCTTTAGAAGAGAAAAGAAGAAAAAGGTGCAAAAATTTTGTATCGTCGATCCTAAGTAGAGCAAACCATCAAAAGTTGATAAGAGCTAGGCAAAGTGCTTCTTCTGTAAGAAGCTGAGTCATTGGAAAAGAAATTATTCTGCCTATAAAGCCATCCTTGATCCAAACAGGCTTAAAAACAAAAGAAAGAAGCAAGCGGTTGCTTCACAAAGTACTTATATGATAACACCTTATAATTTTTTTGTTTGTGATACTACTACTTAGGTATTGGATATCGAAAGTTCTATTAATATATGCAATTCATTGCATAGACTGCAGGTAAGTAGGAAGTTTCGAGAGAGTGAGCAGTTCCTTAACGTTGGAGATGGAAGTCTTGTTCCAGTTCTGACATTGAGAACTTTGCAGCTTGTCTTCGAGTTCAGTAGTGTCATATTAAATGATTGTTATTATTGTCCCTCCTTTATGATAAATATTGTCTCTATAGGCCTTTTGGCCAAACTTGATTATAAGTTTATAATAAAGGATGATTTTTGTGATATCATTATGAATGATACTATAATTATGCATGGATAATTGAAACATGGCATATAAACAATATCATGGCCTGTCAGTTTAATGTATATAGTCAATAAATGCCTTAAATTACATAATGTCAATGAATCTTACTTTTAGCATTATAGGCTTGGTCATGTGAACAAGAATAGGATTGACCAGTTGATCAAAGAATGTGTCCTTGAGATAGATGATTGTGAATCATTGCCTACCTGTGAGTCCTGCCTACTTGGTAAGATGACTAAGTCACTTTTTAAAGAAAAAGATGAAAGAGCCAGTGATGTCCTAGATCTAATACATACTGATGTATGTGGGTCTATAAACATAAGTGCTAGAAGAGGATACTACTACTTCATTATATTTACAGACGACCTATCGAGGTATGGGTATATCTATTTTTCGAAGCATAAGTCAGAATCATTTGAAATGTTCAAATGATTTCATGCTGAAGTAGAGAAATAAATTTAGAAGAGTATTAAGATCCTTCAGTCAGACCAAGGAGGTGAATACCTCACCAGTGAATTTCTGACATATCTGGAAGAGAATGGGATTCTCTCATAGTGGATCCCTCCTAGAACACCACAGCATATTGGTGTGTTCGAAAGGAGAAATCGAACCTTGTTAGACATAGTCCGATCCATGATGGACTTTGTGAGTTTACCAATCTCCTTTTGGAGATATGCTCTAGAAACTACCTGCTATATTTTAAATAAGATGCCCAGCAAGTCTGTCAATAAAACTTCATATGAGATATGGATTGGGCGTAAGCCGGTACTCTCATACCTTAGGGTCTGGGGGTGTCCAGCTTATGTCAAGCATTTAAAGATAGATAAGTTTGGACCGAAATCTGATAAATGCTTGTTCGTAGGGTACCCAAAGAAAGCTAAAGGATACTACTTCTACCTTGCTGCAGAACAAAAGGTGTTTGTCAATAGTCGGACAGTCATTTTGAAAAAAGAGTTTCTTAGTAAAGGAGCTAATGCCTGTAAAATTGAACTTGATGAAGTTCATGAGGTGAGAGGACCGACACACACAGAATTGTATTTGATTGATGAATCAAATCCGAAGCCAATAGAGGCACCATTAAGGTGATCTAGTAGAGTACCGCATCAGCCAAATAGATACTATAGTTTTTTGATCCGAGATGGTGACCCCATCGAACTTGATGAAAACGATGAGGATCCGATCATCTATATGAAAGTCATGCAAAGGCCCGACTCCCAAAAATGGCTTGAGGCCATGAAGTTCGAGATGGAGTCCGTGGAGATCAATGATGTATGGACACTGGTTGATCCACCCGAAGGGATAAAATCCATAGGGTATAAATAGATTTTCAAGAGAAAAAGAGGAGAGGACAGAAAGGTGGAGACCTATAAAGCTTGTCTAGTTGTCAAAGATTATCGTCAGCATTATGGTATTGACTATGATGAGACATTCTCTCCTGTGGCAATGCTCAAGTCCATCCAGATTATGCTTGCTATTGCTGCACACTTAGATTATGAGACCTGATAAATGGATGTCAAAACTGCTTTCCTTAATAGGGAGCTAGAAAAAGAGGTGTATATGATACAACCTGAAAGGTTCACATCCACAGATAAATCAAATGTGTGCAAGTTAAAAAAATCTATTTATAGACTTAAGCAGGCGTCTAGGAGTTGGAACATGCATTTTGATAAGGTGATCAAAACGTATGGCTTCGTTAGGAACAGAAAAGAGCCTTGCATCTATAAGTGGGCTTCTAATTCTGTAGTCATTTTCTTTGTGCTATATGTGGATGACATACTGTTACTAGAAAATAATATTCCAGCTTTGCAGAGTGTAAAGCCGTGACTATCATGACAGTTTTCCATGAAGGACTTGAAAGAAGAATCTTACATCCTTGAGATGAAGATCTATAAAGATAGATCGAGAAAGTTGCTTGGACTATCCCAATCCATGTACATTGACATCTTATTGAAGCGATTCAACATGAATAATTTTAAGAAAGGCTATCTTTCGATAGGCCATGAAATTACTCTTTTCAAGAAGGATTGTCCACAACTCTTGAGAAGAGAGAGTGCATGAATAGAATATCATATGCTTCGACAGTGGGATCTATCATGTACACTGTGACATGTACGAGATTGGATGTGGCTTATTCACTAGGAGTAGTAAGTAGGTACCAGTCTGATCCGGGTAAGAAGCATTAGAAGATTGTAAAAGTAATTCTTAAGTATTTGAGAAATACTAAAGATCAATGGCTTATCTATGGAGACTCTGACCTGAAACTTGTGGGATATATTGATTTCAGTTTTTAATCAGATTATGATGACAGCAGAAGCATGTCGGGCTACGTATTTACTCTGAATGGAGAAGCTATGTGCTGGAAGAGTTTCAAGCAACATACTGTGGTTGATTCTGTATGCGAAGTAGAATACATTGTTGCATCAGATGCTGCATGTTCTGCACCGCTATCACCTGGTGTGAGAGATTGTGAACCGTGATGACGTCAAACTTCAGAAGATCGATGAAAAGAAGAACCTAGCCGACCTCTTTACTAAAGCTCTCAGGATCAAAGAGTTCGATGACTTCAAATGAAAGATGGGTATAAGATACTACCCCAATTGGCTTTAGTCCAAGTGCGAGTTGTTAGAAATTGTGTTCTAAAATCAATCGTATGACGATTGAGTTCATCCTTGTATATGAATTATTGATTAATAAATAAAAATTATTATGATATGTTTTCATCATAAAGTAACATCTTTTTTGAACTCTTGTGTTATGATGAAGTCCTTAGAACTATGCTAATGTGCGATAAAGAGAGGATTTATCGTATAGTTCTTAAACATGTTCGCAACCAAATGATATGTCATTATGGGATGATGACGTTTATCGAGTGAAGATCGTTGTGTGCCATATGGGTTGGTTGTCCTCTTAATCAAGAAATATGGTGGCACTAGTATGGCATACAGCTGAGATGTAGAGGTACATTGTCACTGAATAGGTGACTTACCTGCTAAGCGTTCTGCTATCAAGAACTGCTTATGAAACACATGGGTACAAGTATCCTTCAGACTTGAGATCACCATAGTGACTTGCAAGCAACTCACTGTGCTTTGGTGTCAGACTATCTAAATTTCTAATGCAGTGATGGAAGACTATTGGGTACAGTCAAGTACTTGCGAAGTCTGTGTGTGGATCAAGATGAGATTGATCCCTCCAGATTATTGGAGTTGATGTATCACTATATTTTAATTTAGCAAAGTCTTGGTCAGGATAATCCATGAGATAGATTTGAAAGGTTGAAATACAATGCGGATGAAGCAATCTCGGTTGACAGTTAACCTGAGACCATCCTTGAGCATTCAGGGTCAAAAGGATGAATTATGTAGTAACCATATGTATGGATTCTAAAATAATTTTTTGCGATAATTCAACCAATCTGAACGTTGAAAACTATTGCTAGATGGTATCTCGATTAGTGCAGGAATTGGTTCCTGTGCTACCGATTTAGTGTTTGAACCTATGGAGTCACACACACAAGTCACACAAAGTAGGAAGGAATTGGTCTATGTTTATATATTCAATTTGGACATACTTGACTTGATTGAACATATAAGCTAACTTGATTGAGAATTATGTTATGGATCAAACAGGATTGAAGAATTGACTATGTCTAGCTAGCACTGCACATGAGGTTCAGGTTCAATCCCAGGGATGAATAGTTTCTGATCTATGATCTATGGAGCATATGAAAGATTGGATTTAAGTATTGATTAATTTTAGATTAGATCTAAATTAATTAAACTTAAATGGATTCAAAATTCAAGTTAGATTTGGTATAAAAGTCTTAAAGAATTTGAGATTGACAGTCTTTCAAAATTGTTTCGAACTAGCTTCGAATCGGATTCGAATTGGACCTGTTTTGGATGAGATATGAGTATTTCTACTTGCACTAAAATTTTTCTCTCATGAAGGATGACCAAAACTTGGTTTGGTGCTTATTTTGGGTGTCCCAACTGGGTATGGGAGTGGGTGCAAAGTGGATGTCATAAGTGATGGCAATTCTATCTCATGTAGGAATCCTTCTTTTATGAGTACTGGATGAATTCAAATCAGATTTGAGTTAGGAGTCTTACTCTCATTGGGTCATGAGAATCATCTATAAATAGAGAGGATCTCTACCTATCGATGCATAGCAAATAGAAAATAAATTAGATTGAGAGAAGAGAGAAAGAGAGAGAGAGAGGCGTGAGAAGAGAGAGAGGTCCCTTCCTCTATTTGGCCTCTCCCCTTGTTGCCGCCTCTCTTCCTTTGGGCGTGAGCTCTCTTTGAGCATCTCATCTGCTAGTGTGAGGTGTCACACTAGCACATCTCCTCCCTCATTTGGTTGGCTTGCGAAGGTAATTGGATTGGAGTTCATCCTGCTTTTCTACGGCATCTGGCGTGCATGTAAAATAGAGGATCTACACATTCAGACTTTCGTAAAGATTTATATCAGATAAATTGAGATTTGATCTCTAGTTTCACTATAAATTAAGTAAAGATTTGATCCTTAATCAAGTAGAATAGTAAAAAAAAATTTTAGATACAACTTGGGCATTTCGGAGGGAAACTGTTTCCTTTCCTTCTGTAGATTTTGGTTGGTGAGCTCAAAAAATTAACTGGATTGATAGTGAGCCTGAAAAACTATTGGTGTAAGATTTTGATTGGTGAGTCCAAAAAATCAGCCGGATTGATAGTTAACCTGAAAAACTATCGATGTAAGATTGTGGTCGGTGATCCTGAAAAACTGACTGAATTTATTTGTGAGCCTAAAAAAATAAATATAATATAATCAAAGTGATTATAGTAAAATTTTTAAAGAAAACTTGAGGAGTGGATGTAGGTGTGGGGTTACATCAAACTACTATAAATCTTTATATTTATATTGTACCTTTGCTTCTTACTTTACTTATTTTATTATTTTTTTAACTTTAATTTATCTCTTATATAGCATATTGTATATCTTGATTTCACTACTTTTTTAATTATACACTTCACAACTATTTGAATTGATTGAACTAGAAGTACATAATTGCCTTAGAGCTTAATTTTATTTAAATTTTTAAAGAATCCAATTCATCCCCACTCTTGAGTTGCTACCTTTGGATAATAGTGGTATCAGAGCAGGTGCTCTGTTATTTATTATTGATCTAGTGGTCTAGAGTTAAAGATCATGGCAATCTAAATAAAATTCTTATTTAATGAAAGATATTCTATAGATAGACCCTCACAATTTAATGGATCAAATTATATCTATTGAAAAGATAGGATAAAAGTTTTCATACAAGTACATGATTATAATTTATGAAAAATTATAGTCGATGGTCTACACTCACCTAATGCATTAATTGAGCATGATAAAGAAAAGATCCAACTAAATGCTAAGATAATGAATTTACTTTATTGTTCATTAGATATAAATGTATTTAATATAATTTTTTTATGTATTTCAGCTACACAAGTATGGAAGAAATTGGAAAGAACTTATGAAGAAGCAAATCAAAAAGAAGAATCAAGCTTCTAAGAAGAAAAGGAAGCTCATCCCAACCTATGCCTCATGGCTTATAAGGATGGAAAGAAAAAGAAAATGAAGAAACAAAAGAAAAAAAAATGTATTGATTAAGGGAGAGCAAGGCATAGATAAGAAAAATGAGAAAGAGGAAGAAGGTATCGCCAATCTTTGCCTCATGACTAATGATAATAAGGTAAATCTTGAAAATTCTTCTGACTTTATATTTGATAAATTATATGAAGTCTTCAATGATCTAATAGATGAATATAAAAAGTTAAGGTTGAAAAATAAGGAGCTTAAAAGTTTAAATATATCTTTATCTGAAGAAAAGAATAAAATTTTGATGGAAAAAGATGACTTGTTGAAAGAAAAAAAATATTAGATGAAGAATTTTTTTTTTGAAATATGAAAAATTTTTAATGAACAAAAATATCAAATTTAGAAAAGAGATTGAAACATTGAAGCCAATTACTAAAAAGTTCACATCTAGTTGTGAAAAGCTTCAATTAATGTTGAAAGTCAAAATTCTATTTTCCACAAAATTCAAATTAGTTTGAATTTTTTAAGAAAATAAAAAATAGTCAAAAATATATTTTCAAGAGCTTCTTATGAAAATATTCAATCATTTGCGATAGATGTAACAAAGTAGATCATAAAATTTTAGAATATAATTTTAAAAGAATTGGTCATACTTTGGTAAAACAAATTAGAGTTCCAAAAGAAATCATGTGCCCTTACCTCAATAAATCAAAGATGGCTTGGGTATCAAAAATTATAAAATAATTTTCCAAGTATGTTAAGCATCCAATGAAATGAAAAGAGAAAAATCTTCAAGGATGGATGCTTTGAAATGAAAAAGATAGTTAATGATGTTTAGTAAATGTGAAACTCTTCACACATCATGCCATCAATATATATACTAAAATTATTTAGTTTAAATATTTGATTTTGATGATTTATAATGATCGTACTCCATGATTTGAATGATTTGATTATTAATTAATTTATAATAATCTTGCTTTATTGCTTGAATGTGTTGATCATCATGCTCTTTTTATTCTATATATTGATTAAGCCTTGTGAGCATAAATCTTAATTTTAAATTTAGCAAGTTATCTTAACCCCCCCATATCATGTTATTATTTGAGAAACCTAAATTATAATAAGCTTGATTGCATATAAAATCATTTGGATGCTAATCTTACAAATTGAACTAATTCTTGACATTCCCCCTATAAGATACTTAAGTATCAAAATTTCTTAAAAAATTGCATAATCTAAACACTTGAAGATAAGACACTCTAGTCATAAAAGATCAAATGAATGATGTGCTGATTTGCATTGCATTATAGCTTGAATCTTCTAAGGAATTGCACAAACCCCTAGTTGAACCAAAACTTATAAAGCCAATATCTAGATTCTCCTTACTTTGATCTTACTTGATTTGATTGATTATCTCACCCCCAATTAACTAATTTTTGATCCTCCAAACTTGATTTGAATATCCTTTTTAATCCTCAATTTGATTGCAAATTAATTCAATTTGTTCAATTTTTTTTTAATTTGAAACTCCTTGAACTATTTTCTATATCAAGGAGTCGATTCTTGAAATATGGGAGTCAACTCAAGGACTTGGCAAAAAAATGAAATTGTTCTATGAGGAGCTGACTCCTAGTTTTACTGGAGTCGACTCCTCTTCAAGAGTCAACTCTTGATATAGCAGGAGATGACCCTTGTGTCTGGGATAGATTTTTTAAATAAAGGTATCCCAAGGCTCTATTTATCCTTGCTTATTTCTTGCGAGCCGAAACCTTTTTCAAATCCCTCTCCCTTCAAAATTGGACCTCCTCTCTTTATTTTCATCCTATTCTTATGGTTCGTGTTCTCCAATGGCACCCCAAAAGCAATTCACTCAAAGGAAGAGGAAATCACATGTGGAAATTTAAGAATCTAGAGCTTCTCCAAGTAATTCTCACATACAAGAAAGAAAGATCAGACATCAAAATGATTGAAAGTCCAGTAAAAGGCATGCAAATTGAGATAAATGTTGATAGTATTGAATGTATGCTATATATACAGACCAATGAGAGCACCTCAAATTATCTCAAGCAGTGACACATTTGAGACTTATATTGGATCGAGATGATATCGAAGATATCAGTGCCAGCTAGTTGACTATGGAGTTGTAGCTACTATATCATATGATTGGCTGGACCTTCTTTGTATCAGAGTGAGATGATAAGTACCATAAACATGTTAATAAAAATATTAATTTATTAATTAATTAATTTTTATTTTTAGAATTGATGCTTCTATTGATTTTTTGTAGAAAATATGGTTGTCAATAGAAAGAGCTCGACTTAAGGGTTAGAATATTTCAAATTTGGAGCAAATCAGACTCAAAATGGATCCCAAATTGAAAGACAAAGACAAGCTCAACTCTAAGCCAAATTGGGCTCAAAATCAGCCCAAAATCAAATCAAAATGCCTCGAACCTGAACCCAATTTGCCGGTTGGTGCACGGTGGATTGATTGCTCGATCCATAGGCAAAGGGGCATGGTCCATAGATTTTTATCGTGGCTCACGTTGCAGTCCATCGGGTGAGAGGCTTCTGTGGCCATCGGACAGTCATCAATGTTTTGAACACAGGATCGAATAGCCAAAATCTCTCCTTACCATATAACTCGATGGTGGCCCACAGAATAGGGTCGATCATCGATGGCCAGCATGCTCCAAACTCAAGATCCAATGGTCAGCATGGTTTCCTACAGCGAATAGAGTTCTAAAGAATTCTTGTGTGCTGATCAATGGTCAGGATTCAATCTATGATTTGATTTGATGGCTAGGAGCAATGCCGACTTGATCTGGGAGCATTTTACATAAGATTTTTGTTAGATGTGTGCCCTAGATGCCAGATCGGCTGACACATTCTGTACAGATCTAAGGTCAAATTTATAATTTTGACTATAAATGAATGAAAAGGGTTATTCTTCTATCACATTGTGTACATTGTGTCTGTGATACATCCTTTGAGTTAGTGAGAATATAAATTCATATTTTTAAGAGTTGAAAATTTAAGGCATGAATTTACATAACTAACTCATAAACAGCTCCTGACCATAGGATCATCATGAGGATGGTGATCGATCTGGAAGGTAGGTATACGATCACTTTCTTAGGGTAGATGTGTCTTGAGTCTATGGTGTGGAGACACCAGAGCGAGAGTACAGATATTCATTGAGAACGAGAGTACTGAGCGTGACCATATCAAGCAGTCATAAGAAAGTCTACCTTCTCGTCGATGACTAGATCGATGCTGCAGTTGTGTGTCTAGTTCTTTGACCTGCGGTGCATCGACAGTTCACCTTGAATGTGTTATAGTTTGACTACACCATAACTCGATCTCCTAGCCATTCGAAATTCTGAGGTGTATGTTGGCTGTAGCATATTCATTATAGGAACTAGGTCGTACCAAGATGGGATCTATCAACCTCGGTAGATGAGAGGAGTAGTCCTATGATAATTGAAAGATCGAGTCCTTAAGCCCATGGCCATGGCAGAGTGAAATAATGGAAAAGAATTTTTCATTAAGGATTCACATCAAACTCGGATCGATCGATTAACTCATATGACTGATGTTCAGTTTGACGAGTTCACCTTAACCCTAATTCAGTCGGGACTCATGATAGAGAAGCTCAATCACACAGGTAACTGCACCGAGAGGTTCATCTTCAGTTCTGATGGGTTGCCACCACATACTGCTAGGTGTCACTGGTGGATTTTGAGAGCAATTAGAATGATATTGATGATCGATCATTCTAATTGTCTGAATCAGAAGAGTTCTGGTCCATCGAAAGGAGTTTCGATGATGTCGATGATGAGATCACGACATATCTCATTACCATATGGAATTGAACCTAACTAAGTCACACAAATAAGGATTAGGGTCTGGATGTCGTCAATTGGGCTAATTCAATTAATTTGGATAAGATCCAATTAGGTTCAAGAAAATCGTGCTAGCACACGATTGAGCCTAACTTTCTCCTCGTGTAATCTTTTCTGTCTCTACTGGGTCAAATATGATTTGACTCATCCAGAGAATCTTGAAAAAATTTTTTTTAGTCTAAATAAAGTTTTTCCAACTTAGAAAAGGCTTGTCTTAATTTATGAGATGAATTTAAGACAACACCTACTAATTCCTAGCACATGCCAATTTCATTTTAGGATATCTATCAAAAATTGACATATGGGTCTTAAACTGAAGAGGGCTCATTGGAGGATTTTTGTGGAGTGTCCACATGTCAAAACCCAATTGAATTGGGTGCCATAATTTGATTATGGCATGAGCCCAATTGGATTAAAGTGGGCGCCCCAAATGGATAAGAACCAAAGAGTCCTGATAAACATGGACTCTTTGGCGCCACCTTGATTGAGCTTATCCAATGTTGGTGCCAACTTAGGAGAGAGGGTGGGATTCTTATCTGATATGATCAGATGACATCACTCCACCAATCAAAATTTTTTCAGAATTTATTGGAATTTTTTGATTGGTTGAATGATGTGGCACTGCGCAGCATACAGGGTTTATATAAACCCTACTGCGCCTAGGATTTCGTGGAAGAAATTGTTTTATGCACAAAACCTAATAGCTGCTGCCCCCTCCCCTCTTCTCCATATTCTCCCTACTCTACTTCCTCCCCTCTTCACGTCCAAAGAGTTGGACATCCATCTGGCAAAGATCCAAGGTGTGGTGATGCCTGAAACAGAAGGCTGCAGGACATCTTCAACAGGCTGCTGCTCCAACTTCAGAAGGAGTTCTGAAGCACTTTCAAATTAGATAAATATCTGATTTTTAGAGCATTGATTTGCAAGGAGAAGTTGTTTTAGATCCTACCTGAGTAGATATCGATAGAGGGTAGACGTTTGCGTGTCTACATCAGAACCTCGGGCTGTGCAGAGATCATCTACAGGGTAATCAGATTACCCTTGAGGTACTTTTTCTTTCATCATAGATTT
The DNA here is from genome assembly GCF_000442705.2 of Elaeis guineensis. Classification (NCBI taxonomy): domain Eukaryota; kingdom Viridiplantae; phylum Streptophyta; class Magnoliopsida; order Arecales; family Arecaceae; genus Elaeis; species Elaeis guineensis. The sequence goes on from NC_025999.2 coordinate 20,690,576, forward strand.
AGATTTAATTTTAGATTTTAAATATCAGATAATAAAATTATATCTAAAGAATTAGATCTGAAATATATAAAATAATTTTTTTTTTTAAATTATTCCACCCCAGATTTGATGAAATCTGGAAGATCCTACGAGGAAAAGCGGTTTCCCCCCTCCAAGTGGTATCAGAGCCAGGTTGTTGGCTCTATTTCAGATCTATTTTAGATTTGATTTTAATTTTAATTTATCTAATATTAAAGAATTTTAGATGTCACATTAGACATGATAGGATCAAAAATTAAAATATTTAAAATTAAATCTAAGAAGATCTAACATGCATAAGATGCATGACTAGACTAGGATTAGTTGAATCCATGAATGGTCTTAAGTTTTATATTTTAATGAGATTAAAATATGAATTAAATCTAATTTATTATCTATTTTTTTGATATTATAAGTATTATAATCAGATTAAAAAATAAAAAATAAAATTTTAATTTTTTCATAAAATTGATCTGTTGCATGCCTAGATTAGTTGTAGAATTATTCTAGTAACTTGTCTAGAATAGTTTTTATTTTGAATAGTTCAATTTAAATTCTATTTTTTAGATATTACATATGATGTATCAGATCTGAAAGTATGTTAATTAAATTAATTTTTGATACATGAGATGTATGCAAAGCATGTATTAGTTAGATCTTAAATTGTATATATGATATGTTAATTTAGATCTAACTAATTTTGTAGTTAAATTTATATTTCTGATTAAGGTGTTCCTTATGACCGTCCGGTCATAAGAACAAAGTAAGATTTTAAAACCCTCTCTACCCATTCAATGGGGTGTTCATATGACGTGTAGGGGTGCCGCGCGTTCATCCTTAATCAGAAATCAAAACTTACTTTTCTACAAAACCCTAGATCCTGAAACCCTAGGATTTATTTTACATGCTTTGTTTATGAACCTAAACTTAATTAATGAATTAAGCTTATGAAATTAAGTTAGATCTAAAATTAAAAATTTCAGATCTAAGACATTTTCATAAAATTGGGTTCGGGCTTGGGTAGCTCAATTAGGTCTAGCGGTTGATCAAACCGAATCAAGAGTTGGTTAGGTGGAATCATGAAAGCTAATAATTGACCAGCCTAATAGGATTAAGTCTGGGTCAAGGTTGAATCATATTTAGATGTGACTCGATCAAGTTAAGATCTAATTTGGCTCAGTAGTTAGAGCCTAGATTGTAGGCTAACCCAATTGTTCTGGTTCGATAATTTGGTATCTAAGATAAGTTGGGCAGATGCGACCGACTGGTTTTTAATTGGGAGCTACTCGACTTGAATGCATTCTTGTCGAGTTATTGGCATATCCCTCCCACTGGTCTCACTTATCTGGCCATATGTGTCGACTCAGTTTTGATTAGATGTGGCTAACAATTCGAGCTAACCCATGCCACTAGGTTAGTCATAATTGTTATGACTATATCAAGTCAAGTTTAATGAGACCTAAATAAATCTTCCTAAGAAAATATTAAGTCTAGGTCTTCTACCATTGTGGATGTGCGGGCCCTTCCCAGGATTGATTGTTCTCGGCTGGTTACAGTGGCTCAGTTGCACTGGAAAGATGCAACCATGTCCATTAGGCATTGGATGCTACGGATTAGAGAATGGGTTGGGCTCAATATTTTGGATACGGTGAGGGACCCAATCAGGAATCTAGTTCGTGCAAATGGTGGGTTTGACTTAACTAAGGATTGGAGCAATATCCCGGACATGGTGAGCTTCATGAATTAGAGATCAAGTTTTGGGTGCACCATAATTAGAGAATCATTGGATAAGAGTTGTCCACTCATCGGTTGATCCATCACCAATAACTGTTAGGTGAGGTGGTGAGCCAATCGGTGAGACCGCACCACCCACTAAAAATCACTGATCACGGAGATTTTCACATCTCTACCAAGAAAGTGTAGGGATCTGAGAAAATAATGAGAGCCTAATTTGTTTAAAAATAAAAACCCTAAATAAATTGGTTGAGTCTGATTACAAAATTTAACTAAAAACTTTTGACTCTCTATAGGAAACATGTCTGCCTCAAACCCCCTGACCAAAATTTTAGACACGCATAGACTGACTGGACTTAATTTCAAAGACTGGTTGAGGAACTACAGAATTATTCTGAGTTCCAAAAAATTGACTCATGTCTTGGATCAGGACCCACCTACCATACCAGCACGTCCGACTGCTGAACAGAGAGCGTCTCTGAAAAAGTGGACGGATGATGATAAAAAAGTAAGGTACTACATATTGAGTGCAATGTCTGATGACTTGCAGTGCCAACATGAGAATATTTTGACTACCTACCAAATGTTGGCTCACCTATAAGAGTTGTTTGGTGAACAGAGTCACGCAGCCAAGTATCAAGTCTGTCAAAGACTTTTTAAGGCCAAGATGCGTGATGGGGAGTCAGTCCAAGATCATTGTTTGACAATAATCAAGGATCTTGAGGAGCTTGAGAAGCTCGGTATCATCTTAGACAAAGATTTTCAGATTGATGTGATCCTTCAGTCCTTATCCGATGCATATGGTCAGTTCATCATGAACTTCCATATACATAAGATGCAGTGTACCTTGGTCGAGTTAATGAACATACTGGTTACGGCCGAGCTTTCTATAAAGGGTTCAAAAGGCTCAGTTCTTACTGTGGAGCAGACTTCTTCTAAGAGAAAGTCTTTTGGAAAGAAAAAGAAGTCTGTGAAGAAGCAAAAGGTGGATGGCAAGAAGAAGAAGACAGAATCGAAGAAGAAAGTTGTTGATAAGGAAAAATATTTCCACTGCCAATCAGATGGCCATTGGAAGTGAAACTGTCTTCAGTACCTGGCCACCCTGAAGAACAAGAAGGATGGTCCTTTTGGAGGTATGCTCATTTTAAAATCTAATCTTATGGTTTCTTCTACATCCAGTTGGGTGCTTGACTCTGGTTCTAGTGCTCATTTATGCAATTCTATGCAGGGTCTTGAGGAGAGCAGGAGGCTGAGGGATGGGGAGATGATCCTATGCATCAGAAACAGAGCAAGAGTTGCTGCTGTGGCCGTGGGAACCTACCCTCTGCGATTATCGTTAGGATTAGATTTAGTTTTAAGAGACTGTTATTATGTGCCTGCAGCAAGCAGGAATTTGATTTCTGTTTCATGTTAAGCACAAGAAGGCTATGTGATTAGCTTTCATAAGGACCATTGTAATATTCTTTATAAAAATAATAAAGTTGCAGATGGTTTTCTTATTAATGGTCTCTATCAGCTACATATTGATGTATCTGTATTTAATATTGAGCAAAATGTGAATGCCATAGGAATTAAAAGGCCTAGAGATAGTCTAAATGATAAGAATCTGTGGCACCTAAGGCTAGGTCATATAGCGGAAGACAGGGTTAACAAATTGAAGAAATCTGGGCTATTGAGTCTGTTGACTTCCGAGTCATATCCAGTTTGTGAATCATGCCTTCAAGACAAAATGACCAAACTTCTTTTTGTGGAACATGGAGAAAGGGCCACAGACCTACTTGCCCTAGTACATACGGATGTGTGCGGCCCATTTGATGTGCCGGCTAGAGGCAACTACATCTACTTCATTATCTTTACCGATGATATGTTCAGATACGGATATGTATTTCTAATAAAATACAAGTCTGAAGCCTTTGAAAGGTTCAAAGAATTCAGACATGAAGTAGAAAAACAAACAGGAAAGCCCATTAAGATTCTTCGATCAGATCGAGGAGGTGAATACCTTAGTCAAAAGTTCCTAGACTATCTTAAAGACAATGGTATAGTCTCTCAATGGACTCCACTTGGAATGTCTCAACTCAACGAGGTTTCAGAATGGAAAAATCGGACCCTATTAGATATGGTCCGTTCCATGATGAGCTTCATGGACCTCCCCGAATTTCTTTGGGGATATTGTCTCATGAAAGCAATTTATGTATTGAATAGGGTTTTCTCTAAAATTGTTCCTACCACACCATATGAAATATGGCATGGTAAGAAGCCAAGTCTGAATTATCTCAGAATTTGGGGTTGTCCAACTCATGTCAAGAGACAGTAGGCGGACAAATTAGAGTTCAGAACTTTTAGAGCTCGATTCATAGGATATCCTAAAGAGTCATTAGGATACTATTTTTATATTCCGGAAGACCACAATATGACTGTGAGTCGAAATGCTATTTTTCTTGAAAAATAGTTTATTCAAGATGGTGGCATCAGAAGAATAGTTAAGCTCAAGGAGAATGTCTCCCAAGAGCAACGAGCTCAAGAACCTGAGGAACCTAATCAATCAGAACCAGTCCCAACACAACCTCTTCCACCTCGTAGATCGACTAGAGTTTTCCATCCTCCTGAAAGGTACTTAGGTACCATACAAGAGGAAGTAGAGAAAATATTCCTCACGAGAAATGGGGCTCATGGTGATGATCCCAAGATCTATGACGAGGCGATATCAGATATCGACTCCGAGAAATGGTTAGAGGCAATGAGATCAGAAATTAACTCGATGCACTTAAACCAAGTTTGGACCTTAATAGATCCACCTGAAGGTATTGTACCTATTGGGTGTAAATGGATCTTCAAGAGAAAGATAGGTGCAGATGGGAATGTGGAGACATTCAAGGCTAGGCTCGTAGCGAAAGGTTATAGTCAGCACGAAGGCATTGACTATCAGGATACCTTTTCGTCCGTAGCCATGCTAAAATCCATCTGCACATTGCTTGTTGTTGCAGCCTATTTCGATTATGAAATATGGCAGATGGACGTGAAAATGGCATTCTTAAATGGACATCTTGAGGAAGATACTATATGAAACAGCCACTTGATTTCACATCCAGTGATGATGATCACAAGATCTGCAAGCTGCAAAGGTCCATTTATGGACTTAAGCAAGTATCTCAGAGTTGGAATACTCATTTCAATGATGTCATCAAAATGTTTGGTTTCATCAAGAACGAGAAGGAACCATGTGTGTTTAAAAAGATCAGTGGGAGCACAGTTGTCTTCCTCGTATTGTACGTAGATGACATCCTCCTAATTGGGAATGACATTTCCATGTTGACCTCAGTCAAAGTATGGTTGTCTAAGGAGTTCCCTATGAAAGATCTAGGAGAGGCATCCTTTATACTGGATATTAAGGTCTATAGAGATAGACCAAATAGGATGCTCGGACTTTCACAAAAAATATACATAGAGGAGGTGCTAAAAAGGTTTAGCATGGAAAACTTCAAAAGAGGTTTATTACCTTTTAGACATGGCATTCATCTCTCCAAGAAGATGTGCCCAAGTACACCTGAGGAGATTGAACGCATGAGCAAGATCCCTTATGCTTCGGCAATAGGGAGCCTCATGTATGCCATGCTATGTACACGACCTGATATAGCCCATGCTGTGAGTGTCACAAGCAGATATCAGTCAAATCCAAGCAAAGAGCACTAGACTTCTGTGAAATGTATCCTTAAGTACTTGAGAAGGACTAAGGATATGTTTCTAGTCTTTGGAAATGGAGAACTCCAGATTCAAGGATATACAGACTCAGACTTTATGTCTGATATAGATAATCAAAAATCGACATCTGGGAGTCTGTTCATTTGCAATGGTGGTGCAGTCAGCTGGAAGGGTTCCAAGCAGACAGTGATTGCTGATTCCACCATGGAGGCAGAGTATATTGCTACATCGAAAGCTACGAAGGAGGCATTCTGGTACAAGAAGTTTGCCGCAGAGCTTGGAGTGATGTCATCGGATACCATACCTCTTTACTGCGATAATAATGGCGCTATAGCCCTAGCTAAGGAGCCAAGGTCTCACCAGAAGTCCAAGCACATCGAGCGGCGATTCCATTTGATCCGTGATTATCTCGAAAAGGGTTATGTCGAGGTCAAAAAAGTCAACTCCACAGATAATATGGCAGACCCACTGACTAAGCCATTAGGCCAATAGAAGATCGAAGCCCACCTTGAGAAGATGGGACTTAGATATGTAGCCAATTGACATTAGGTCAAGTGAGAGTTTGTTAGATGTGTGCCCTAGATGCCAGATCGGCTGACACATTCCTGTATAGATCTAAGGGTAAATTTATAATTTTGATTATAAATGAATGAAAAGGGTTATTCTTCTATCACATTGTGTACATTGTGTCTGTGATACATCCTTTGAGTTAGTGAGAATGTAAATTCATATTTTCAAGAGTTGAAAATTTAAGGCATGAATTTACATAACTAACTCATAAACAGCTCCTGACCATAGGATCATCACGAGGATGGTGATCGATCCAGAAGGTTGGTGTACGATCACTTTTTTAGGGTAGATGTGTCTTGAGTCTATGGTGTGGATGTAGGAACCAGATCTAGGGTTTCAGGGTTAGATCTTGAAACTTTTTCAAGATCATACAGCGGAAGACTAAAATAAATCAAAATTTATTTTTTAAAACTAGAGAATCCCTAGATCTAAGATCTTATTACATGATTATTACATAGTATTAAATCAAAAATTAAAATATATAAATATAGCATGAACTACATGTTGATCATATCAACATGTTTCTATACTACATCTAATGTATGTATTAAACAATAGATCAGATCTATTACCTTGCAAGTTAGACGTTCTAACCTCGCTGATTCGGGCTTAAGGATGATGTTGTAAGCCACACATGCATCTGGCCTCTAGGAGTCGTCCACACAAGCCCACGAATCTCGATCAGAAGTCCTGCTTCAGGAAATCAGCACAGTATGCTAGTACTGCGCTGATCCTTCTTTGATGGTTGATCAGGTGCCTCCTTCTTCTTGATTTGGACTCTTCTAAAGATGGAAAGTAAAAGAAGGATTTTCAGATCTGAGACGCTCTCAGAAAACTCAAGATGGAGGGAGGAAAGATATGAAAACAAACAACCCTAGAAGAAGACCCTCTTCTTCTTCTCATTTTTCTCTCTAGACACCCTAACTTGTGTCTTTTATATCTCCACGACCCAAAGGTATTTCTCTCTAATTTTTGGATGGCTCAAAGGTCTCTTAAATCTATATCTTTTTCAAAAATTTCATGAAGAAACTCATCTTATATAGAGAGATATGATAGAGCCCTTGTCTAGGTCAAATACCTAGTCAAGGCTTATCCAAACATGGCAAGTTAAGGGGCGCCCAACTCTTGAGAACCTCCTCCATATTTTCATGCATGGATCACCAGCAAAGGGTGCATAATGTGTACCCTAAAATCTATAAAAATTCAAAAAAAATTTGGATAAATTCGATGCAAAATTGAAAGAGTTTTGGATTTCTAAAACTCTATCTCATAGAATTCGAAATCCAAACTTATTCCTTTTTGATTTGATCCAAACCACCTTCCATGTAAGAAAGAAGAGAGAAGACCTTTTGTGAACGTGGGAGAGACCTGGGAGAGGGCTTTTGTCACACAAAATAAGAGGAGATTGGCATTGAATGAGAGAGAGGGTATGGGGAAGGCTTATGTGGTGCAAGGTGGAATCCTAGTCTTACTAGGATTCTATCTTATAACTTGTTTTAATTTGGTTTCTCAAACCAAATCAAATCAAAATTAAATCAACCAAATTAAAATAGGTCTTAACCCAATTAAAAACCTAATTTAATCTGATTAAATTAGATTTAAATCTGATTTAATTTTTTAATCAAATTAGAAATTAGATTGACCTAAGTCCTAGTTGAACTAGGACTAGTTTTTGCTTGCACTTGGCTTATCCAATAAACCAATTGGACTTGATCCAATCAAGCCCAAACTAAATCTAATTAAATTATATTTAATTAAACTTAATCTCAGTCCATTGGCTTAATCAAATTAAGCCAATTAGCAATCGAATTGCTAATCGATCCTCCTACAACACTTGCACTGGGTTAAATGTCAATCGTATTGATCATTTAACCCTAGAACGATTCTTAATCGTTGATCAACCATCCGATCGGATCATGAACTCTAATGTATGTGATCTCATAGGTTCGAACCTAAGTCAGTAGTACAGAAATAAATTCTTGTACCAATCGAAGTGACCATCTAGCAATGGTACCCGACGATCGGATAGATCGAATGTGTAGAACAACATCCTTAGAACCCATGCGGATATAGTTTTCATATAATTCATCCCCTTGACCAAAATGATCATAGGACACCCCAGAGTTCAACTGTCAACTCTGATCAGGTTGTCCATATTGTATTTCAAAATATCAAATCCATCTGATGGATTACCCTGGCCAAGATTTTGCTAAATTGAAATACAGCGACTCATTCTTCTCCAACTCTTGGAGTGGTCAATCCCATCTCGATCACACTCTGACTTCGCAAGTACTTGACTGTGCCCAGAAGCCTTCCATCCCTGAATTAGAAATTTAGTTAGTCCAGTACCAAAGCACAGTGAGTTGCTTGCAAGTCACTGAGGCGATCTCAGGTCTAAGGGATACTTATACCTATATCCCATCAAAGACATTCTCGACAGCAGAATGCTCTGGAGTTGGTCACGTTCAATGACGATGTACCCTTATATCTCACCTGTATGCTATACCAGTGTCTCCACACTCCTTGGTTAAGAGGACAACCAATCCATATGGCCTACAGCGACCTATGCTCGATAGAAGCTGTCGTCCTTATTAACAGCTTATCATTTGATCGTGAACAGTTTTAAGGACTAATCGATAAATCCTCTCTTTATCGAACTTAAATAGTCCTAAGGACTTCATCATAACAACGGAGTTCATTAGAAGATGAAAGCTTATGATTAAGATGCCAAATATATTTTATTTATTAATAAATCAATTACAATACTTGGTTGCTCAACCGTCAACAGCTTGACGATTGGCCTTTTGGGACACATTTTCCAACAACTCCCACTTGTCCTAAAGCCACTCGGCACAGTATCTAATACCCATCTTCGACTTGTGGTTGTCGAACTCTTTTATCGCCAGGACTTTAGTGAAGGGGTTGACCAGGTTCTCCTTTCTGTCGATCTTCTGAAGGTCGACGTCACCTCGATCCATGATCTCTCAGACCAGGTGGAAGCGGTGCAAGATGTGCTTCATCCGCTGATGTGCTTTGGGTTCCTTTGCATGAGCTATGGCACCAGTGCTATCGCAGTAGAGCAGGACCGGACCATCGAGGGAGGGTGCTACTCTGAGCTCGTTGATGAATTTCTTCAGCCACACAGCTTCCTTCACGGCATCCGATGCTGCGATGTACTCCACTTCACAAACAGAGTCTGCCACAGTATGTTGCTTGAAACTCTTCCAGCAGATGGCTCCACCATTCAAAGTAAAGATATAACCCAACATGCTCCTGCTGTCATCATGGTCAGATTGGAAGCTAGAGTCTGTGAACCCCACAAGTTTCAGATCTGACTCGCCATAAACCAACCATTGGTCCTTAGTATTTCTCAAATACTTAAGGATGGCTTTAACCACTTTCCAGTAATTTTCTCCAGGATCAGATTGGTATCTACTCACTACTCCTAGTGAGTATGCCACATCTGGTCTTGTACATGTTATGGCGTACATGATAGATCCCACGGCTGAAGCATATGGGACTCTACTCATACGCTCTCTCTCTTCAGGAGTTGTCGGACAATCCTTCTTAGAGAGAGAAATTCCTTGGCCTATCGGTAGATAGCCGTTCTTGGAATTCTCCATACTGAATCTCTTCAGCACAATATCTATGTACATGGACTGGGATAACCCAAGTATCCTTTTAGATCTATCCCTATAGATCTTCATCCCTAGGATGTAGGATGCTTCACCCAAGTCCTTCATGGAGAACTGTGATGACAACCAAACTTTTATTCCCTGTAGTGCGGGGATGTCATTCCCGATTAAGAGAATGTCATCCACGTACAAGACAAGGAATATCACAACTGAATCATTTGCCCATTTATAGATGCAGGGCTCTTGTCCATTCTTAATGAAGCCATACATTTTGATCACCTTATCAAAATGCATGTTCCAACTCCGAGAAGCTTGCTTCAATCCATAAATGGATCTCTGAAGCTTGCACACCTTAGACTCATCTGTGGATATAAATCCCTCAAGTTGTATCATATACACCTCTTCGATCAGCTCTCCATTCAGGAAAGCTGTCTTTACATCCATCTGCCAGATCTCATAATCTAGATGGGCAACTATTGCAAGCATTATCCGAATGGATTTGAGCATTGCCACAGGGGAAAACGTCTCGTCATAGTCAATACCATAACGTTGACGATACCTCTTGGCGACCAGACGGACTTTATAGGTCTCCACCTTTCTGTCTGCGCCCCTCTTCTTTTTGAAGACCCATTTACACCCAATGGGTTTAACCCCTTCAGGTAGGTCAACCAATGTCCATACATCGTTGACCTTCATGGACTCCATTTTGGATTTCATGGCTTCAAGCTATTTCTCAGAATCAGATCTCTGCATTGCATCCATATAGGTGATCGGATCCTCATTATTTTCATCAAGTTTGATGGGATCACCGTCCCGGACCAAGAAACCGTAGTATCTGTCCGGCTGACGTGGTACTCTATCAGATCGCCTTAATGGTGCAGGTACATTAGACTCTAGATCTGATCTAATCATATCCGACTTAGGTTCAGCTATTGGTGTCAGTCCTTCTACCTGTTGAACTTCATCAAGTTCAACCTTAGAGGCAATGGTTCCTTCACCAAGGAACTCCTTTTCTAAAAAGATTGCCTTAAGGCTGACGAACAACTTTTGTTCATCAGCATGGTAGAAAAAATATCCTTTTGTCTCTTTGGGGTACCCTATGAATGAGCATTTGTCAGACCTAGGTCCAAGTTTGTCTGTGACTAATCGTTTGACATAGGCCGGGCACCTCCAGACCCTAAGGTGTGAAAGTGCTGGCTTACGTCCCGTCCATATCTCATATGGAGTCTTAATTACAGACTTACTTGAAACCCTATTTAACAGATAATAGGCCGATTTGAGTGCATATCCCCAGAAGAATATCGGCAAGCTAGCAAAACCCATCATGGATCGGACCATGTCTAACAGAGTCCGATTCCTCCTTTCAGACACACCATTATGCTGTGGTGTTCCTGGAGGAGTCCATTGGGAGAGAATTCTATTCTCTCCTAGATATGTGAGAAATTCACTAGAAAGGTATTCTCCTCCTCGATCAGATCGAAGAGTTTTAATACTCTTCCCAGTTTATTTTTCTACTTCACTTCGAAATTGTTTGAACATTTAAAATGAATCCGACTTATATTTCATCAGATAGACATATCCATATCGGGATAGGTCATCCATGAAAGTTATGAAGTAGAAATATCTAGCTCTAGCACTGGTGCTCATGGGCCCGCATACATCAGTATGTACTAGGCCCAAGAGCTCAGTAGCTCTCTCACCTTTTTCAGTAAAAGGTGACTTGGTCATTTTACCAAGAAGACAAGACTCACAAGTTGGAAGTGATTCACAATCACTGACTTCGAAGATTTCCTCTTGAGTCAACCTGTTTATTCTGTTCTTGTTTATATGACCTAGCCTACAGTGCCATAAGTAGATATCTGACACACTATCTAATCTAGGATGCTTGCCAGTAGAGTAGACTCTTATCAGGCTTGATCTTTTTGGTCTGGCTCTGCACTGATGTCCCAGTCTGAACTTGCACCTTCTTTACTTTCTTCTTTTTGTTCTTTTTTCCTTTCTCAAAGGGTCGAGAACCAGAAGACGATCCTCCCACTATGTTCACCGACTCCTTGAGGAGTTGGCGATCCTTCTCAAAGTTCTAAAGCAACCCCAGTAACCCATGGAAGTTTACTTCAGGCTTTGTTATTCTATAATGAGTGAGGAATGGGAGATAAGACTTGGGCAGCGAGTTCAGTATTGCATCTTTCCCAAGCTACTCATGCAAGAAAAAGTCGAGCTTGCTAAATCGTTCCATCAGCTCGATCATGTACAATACATGATCAGTGACAGAGGCACCATCCTGCATTTTGGAATTGAAGATGGCACAACTAGTCTTGTGCCTCTCCATGTCATCGGGTGTGCCAAAGGCATCCTCTAACACTTGAAGCATGTCCTTTGGCTGAGCCATCTCGAATCTGTGACTGAACTCGTCGCTCATGGCAGCCAGCATGATACAGCGCACCATGGTCCGATCACTAAGCCACTTCTGGTAAGTGTCTCTGACTGTTCCACATGCATTGACAGCTGACTCCTCAGGTGCAGGATCCATTATCACATATAGGATCCGTTCATGCTCCAGGACTATCTTCAACTTTCGATACCAGCTACCGAAGTTGGGTCCCACCAACTTATCATTGTCCAACAATGATCGGAGCGATAGGGAAGTGGCCATATTTGCACAAAGGAGAACCATAACCTAATTAGTAATTGATTCATTAAATCTAAAGATTTAGACTTTAATCAAAAGGTTTCTCCCACTATTTTATTCGAATTGGTAGCATCTACCTCCAATTCAAGGAATTACCCTAATTCCTTAGTGGGTACTAGAATCCACTTAGACTGCACACAAGCCCAACTTTGGTTGGCCATCTCATGTACATCTAAGGATAGGTTCATAACCAATTATTTCTCTAAATAATTTTTAGTAATATTAATTTTGTCCCAAAAATCTAATCAGTAGGCTTTGGCCTCCACTGTAAGGATCCGGTTAGGTCCAACCATTAACATGATCATACTTGGTGTATCTAACCAACGAATGATTAAGCCCAACTTTGGTTGGCTCACCTAACCACCATTAGAGAGACACTTCCAAGTCATCATATGATGAGTGATAATTTCATTAGTCAACAAGCACCAGGCCTTTGGGTCTGCAATGATTATTGAGTTAATGGACTCATTATCAAATACCTTAATGGGAGGCTATGACTCAGTTATCTCCATAACTTTATCATTTTAAGGACCTAATAATTTTAGAGGATTTAAATAATATAGAGGATGAGGTCAGATGAACCAGTTTATCATGATCCTCCCACTGGCTTCACCAAGTCAGCTTAAGGGAGACCATTAAAAGGGCTGGTCTAGGAGCACCTAAATCAGTCACACTGATTTACCTAGCTGACATGGGTCAGCTCGAATAGTCAAATGATCCGATCAAAACATAATTTCACCAAGAGGCCAGGTAAGTTCGATCAGTGGGAGGGTCTGCCAAAGCTTGCCTTAGACACCATCAGAAATGGCCAGATAAACGGGCTCCCAATTAAAAACCACCGGTCTGGTTTACCTTAGACACCAACTGGTTTAATTAGTTTCGATTAGATCAACCTAACAGTTCGTGCTAGACCGCTTAGCCAAGAATCAAGTCCATTTGGTTCTCGTTAAATACATGGACTTGACCAACTACAACTATTGTAATTGATCTAGAGAATTCTTGACCTAATCTAAGACAACAATTGATTAGATTTAGTCAATTCTCTAATTAAATCCATCTTTAATCTAACCATAGGTCTAACCCAATTAATGGACCTAATTCTCACTAACCCATTAACCCAATGTGTCATGATTTGTGTCTTAGGTTCTTTAATTCACAATCCTAGAACCTAATCAAACAACTTCTTAATTCTTAATTAAGTTTTGGGCTGAGGATTGGGTTCGGCTTTTCAAAAAATAATTTTCATATTGGTAAAATAATTTTACAATATGATTCTACCAACCATATTGCATATTTGATTCATAATCAAGATACAAGTGAAATAAACATGAAACTACTTTAGATCTAATCTAAACAGGTTCATGTAATTGAAATAATTTCAACTTTAAACAATTTCTTTATACAAAAATTATTAACAAAGAGATTTTATTGCAGATTTAAATATCTTTTAAATCTAATAAATTATAAATTTAATCTAGATCATATCTAACAAATTTATGATTAAAGATAGATCTACACAAACTAGGACAACCTTTGCACTGTAAGGGGTAAACCTTACAGCAGGACAACCTTGAAGTTTGTGATTGATCTAAAATTTTAATTTCAGATTTAATAATCAGATTATAAATTAGATCTAATTTAAAAAATAATCTAAGTATGTATAAATAATCATATAACAAAGAACCTAGACTCTGATACCAATTGTAGGAACCAGATCTAGGGTTTCAGGGTTAGATCTTGAAACTTTTTCAAGATCATACAGCGGAAGACTAAAATAAATTAAAATTTATTTTTTAAAATTAGAAAATCCCTAGATCTAAGATCCTATTACATGATTATTACATAGTATTAAATCAAAAATTAAAATATATAAATATAGCATGAACTACATGTTGATCATATCAACATGTTTCTATACTACATCTAATGTATGTATTAAACAATAGATCAGATCTATTACTTTGCAAGTTAGACGTTCTAACCTCTTTGATCTGGGCTTAAGGATGATGTTGCAAGCCACACACGTATCCGGCCTCTAGGAGTCATCCACACGAGCTCACAAATCTCGATCAGAAGTCCTGCTTTAGGAAATCAGCACAGTATGCTAGTACTGTGCTGATCCTTCTTTGATGGTTGATCAGGTACCTCTTTCTTCTTGATTTGGACTCTTCCAAAGATGAAAAGTAAAAGGAGGAGTTTTAGATCTGAGACACTTTCAGAAACTCAAGATGGAGGGAGGAAAGATATGAAAACAAACAACCCTAGAAGAAGACCCTCTTCTTCTTCTCATTTTTCTCTTTAGACACCCTAACTTGTATCTTTTATATCTCCATGACCCAAAGGTCTTTCTCTCTAATTTTTGGATGGCTCAAAGGTCTCTCAAATATATATCTTATTCAAAAATTTCATGAAGAAACTCATCTTATATAGAGAGATATGATAGAGTCCTTGTCTAGGTCAAATACCTAGTCAAGGCTTATCCAAACATGGCAAGTTAAGGGGCGCCCAACTCTTGAGCACCTCCTCCATATTTTTATGTATGGATCATTAGAAAAGGATGCACAATGTGTACCCTAAAATTCATAAAAATTTCAAAAAAAATTTGGATAAATTCGGTGCAAAATTGAAAGAGTTTTGGATTTCTAAAACTCTATCTCATAGAATTCGAAATCCAAACTTATTCCTTTTTGATTTGATCCAAACCACCTTCCATGTAAGAAAGAAGAGAGACGACCTTTTGTGAACGTGGGAGAGACCTGGGAGAGGGCTTTTGTCACATAAAATAAGGGGAGATTGGCGTTGAATGAGAGAGAGGGCATGGGGAAGGCTTATGTGGTGCAAGGTGGAATCCTAGTCTTACTAGGATTCTATCTTATGACTTGTTTTAATTTGGTTTTCTAAACCAAATCAAATCAAAATTAGATCAATCCAATTAAAATAGGTCTTAACCCAATTAAAAACCTAATTTAATCAGATTAAATTAAATTTAAATCTGATTTAATTTTCTAATCAAATTAGAAATTAGATTGATCCAAGTCCTAGTTGAACTAGGACTAGTTTTTGCTTGCACTTGGCTTATCCAATAAACCAATTGGACTTGATCCAATCAAGCCCAAACTAAATCTAATTAAATTATATTTAATTAGACTTAATCTCAGTCCATTGGCTTAATCAAATTAAGCCAATTAGTAATCGAATTGCTAATCGATCCTCCTGCAATACTTGCACTGGGTTAAATGTCAATCGTATTGATCATTTAATCCTAGAACGATTCTTAATCGTTGATCAACCATCCGATCAGATCATGAACTCTAATGTGTGTGACCTCATAGGTCCAAACCTAAGCTGGTAGTATAAAAATAAATTTCTATACCAATCGAAGTGACCATCTAGTAATGATACCCGACGACCGGATAGGTCGAATGTGTAGAACAACATCCTTAGAACCCATGCGGATATAGTTTTCATATAATTCATCCCCTTGACCAAAATGATCATAGGACACCCCAGAGTTCAACTGTCAACTCTGATCAGGTTGTCCACATTGTATTTCAAAATATCAAATCCATCTGATGGATTACCCTGGCCAAGATTTTGCTAAATTGAAATACAGCGACTCATTCTTCTCCAACTCTTGGAGTGGTCAATCCCATCTTGATCACACTCTGACTTCGCAAGTACTTGACTGTGCCCAGAAGCCTTCCATTCCTGAATTAGAAATTCAGTTAGTCCAGTACCAAAGCACAGTGAGTTGCTTGCAAGTCACTGAGGCGATCTCAGGTCTAAGGGACACTTATACCTATATCCCATCAAAGACATTCTCGACAGCAGAATGCTCTAGAGTTGGTCACGTTTAATGATGATGTACCCATATATCTCACCTGTATGTCATACCAGTGTCTCCACACTCCTTGGTTAAGAGGACAACCAACCCATATGGCCTACAGTGACCTATGCTCGATAGAAGCTGTCGTCCTTATTAACAGCTTATCATTTGGTCGTGAACAGTTTTAAGGACTAATCGATAAATCCTCTCTTTATTGAACTTAAATAGTCCTAAGGACTTCATCATAACAACGGAGTTCATTAGAAGATGAAAGCTTATGATGAAGATGCCAAATATATTTTATTTATTAACAAATCAATTACAATACTTGGTTGCTCAACCGTCAACAGCTTGACGATTGGCTTTTTGGGACACATTTCCCAACAGTGGAGACACCGGAGCAAGAGTACAGGTATTTATTGAGAATGAGAGTACTGAGCGTGATCATATCAAGCAGTCATAAGGAAGTCTACCTTCTCGTCGATGACTAGCTCGATGCTGCAGTTGTGTATCTAGTTCTTTGACCTGAGGTGCATCGACAGTTTACCTTGAGTGTGTTATAGTTTGACTACACCATAACTCAGTCTCCTAGCCATTCAAAATCTTGAGGTGTATGTTGGCTGTAGCATATTCATTGTAGGAACTAGGTCGCACCAAGATGGGATCTATCAACCTCGGTAGATGAGAGTAGTCCTATGATAATTGAAAGATCGAGCCCTTAAGCCCATGGCCATGACAGAGTGAAATAATGGAAAAGAGTTTTTCATTAAGGATTCACATCGGACTCAGATCGATCGATTAACTCATATAACTGATGTTGGATTTGACGAGTTCACCTTAACCCTAATTCAGTCGGGACTCATGATAGAGAAACTCAATCACACAGGTAACTGCACCGAGAGGTTTGTCTTTAGTTCTGATGGGTTGCCACCATATACTGTTAGGTGTCATTGATGGATTTTGGGAGTAATTAGAATGATATTGATGATCGATCATTCTAATTGTCTGAATCAGAAAAGTTCTGATCCATCGAAAGGAGTTTTGATGATGTCGATGATGAGATCATGACATGTCTCATTACCATACAAAATTGAACCTAACTAGGTCACACAAATAAGGGTTAGGGTCTGGATGTCATCAATTGGGCTAACTCAATTGATTTGGATAAGATCCAATTAGGTTCAAGAAAATCGTGCTAGCACACGATTGAGCCTAACTTTCTCCTCGTGTAATCTTTTTTATCTCTACTGAGCCAAATATGATTTGACTTATCTAGAGAATCTTGAGAAGGTTTCTCTCAGTCTAAATGAAGCTTGTCTAGCTCAGAAAAGGTTTGTCTTAATTCATGAGATAAATTTAAGACAACACCTGCTAATTCCTAGCACCTGCCAATTTTATTTTAGGATATCTGTCAAAAGTTGACATATGGGTCTTTAACTGAAGAGGGCTCATTGGAGGATTTTTATGGAGTGTCCATATGCCAAAACTCAATTAAATTGGGTGCCATAATCAGATTATGACATGAGCCCAATTGGATTAAAGTGGGCGCCCCAAATGGATAAGAACCAAAGAGTCCTAATAAACATGGACTCTTTGGTGCCACCTTGATTGAGCTTATCCAATGTTGGCACCAACTTAGGAGAGAGGGTGGGATTCTTATCTGATGTGATCAGATGACATCACTCCACCAATCAAAATTTTTTCAAAATTTATTAGAATTTTTTGATTGGTTGAATGATGTGGCACTGCGCAGCATACAGGGTCTATATAAACCCTGTTGCGCCTAGGGTTTCATGGAAGAAATTATTTTATGCACAAAACCCAATAGCTGCTGCCCCCTCCCCTCTTCTCTACATCTTTCTTGCTCTCCTTCCTCCCCTCTTCATGTCCAAAGAGTTGGATGTCCATCTGGCAAAGATCCAAGGCGTGGTGACGTCTGGAATAGAAGGCTGCAGGACATCTTCGACAGGCTGCTGCTCCAACTTCAGAAGGAGTTCTGAAGTACTTTCAAATTAGATAAAGATCTGATTTTTGGAGCATAGATTCGCAAGGAGAAGATGATCCAGATCTTGCTTGAGTGGATACCAGTAGAGGCCAGGTGCTTGCGTGGCTACATCAAAACCTCGGGCTGTGCAGAGATCATCTACAGGGTAATCAGATTACCCTTGAGGTACTTCTTTCATCATAGATTTTTATTTAATTTTAGATTTTAAATATCAGATAATAAAATTATATCTAGAGAATTAGATCTGAAATATATAGGATAATTTTTTTTTTAAATTATTCCACTCCAGATTTGATGAAATCTGGAAGATCCTACAAGGAAAAGTAGTTTCCTTCCCTTCAATTTTGATCATTTGATACTGATCTAATGGCTAGCAAGGGTCTATGAGTTTAATAATGATTAAAAGTCTGATTCTTACTCAAATTAAGCCTAGTTTTCACCTATAAAATGAGGGGAAGAATTTATGAAGGACATGAGCAGCAGAGAGGATCCATCTCTAACTTTTTATTCTCTTTTATTTTAAAGCTTTTGTAAGGGATTTTGAGAGAAAAAAAAGGATAGTTGTTGGGGTTCTTCTTCTTCTTTCTTTCATGAAGATGATGCTTGCAGACACCATGCATGGCTAAACTTTGAGTCTCTGGAAGTAGATGAGATTTTTTTTTAATATTTTTATTTTAGTTTCTTTGTCATGCAATTAGATCTTGATTGTAATGATCTTTTCTTTCATGAATAAAATTTCTTTTTTATTACTTCAAGAATTGTGCTTCATGTTTGAACTATAATTTAGATTTTTAAATAGCCTATGGCTATGTAGAGATGAATCATGATCTAAGAGTATGATTCATACTCAACGAGATTGACTATGATTGGGATCTGATTATAGAATATTTTATTTATTTTTATGATTTGATACTTAGAATAATCTATGACTACGTAGGAGCAGATCAAGGTACTACAATCTATACTTAACGAGATAGATTATGATCAGAGATCAATCATACTTTTAATAATTATATAATAAAGAATTAACTTATATTTTAAAAAAAAATCAAATCAAAATTTTAGGACATCTTTCTTAATTGCTTTCTTGTTAATTACAATTTTTGTTTAATTTGAACTTTTGCTTTCTTTTAACCAAATTTTCATTCTTTCTTATTTACAATCTAATTTAAATTCTTAAGATTTTTATTTAAAAGTGAACATAACTCTATTGATCCCTGTGGATTCGATCCAAACTCATTACTATCTATATAGTTTTGAGTTAGTGATTTATTTTTAATGCTTACGATAGCGATCAAATTTTGATGCTGTTGTCGGAGATCATTAGTATGGTTAGTTCATAAAAAAATAAAAAAAATCAATTTTCTTTTAACTAGATTATTTTATTTGCATGCTTAGAAATATTTTTTATTTCCTATAACGTAATGATTTATTGCTTTTTTTAATTTAAAAAAATTTATTGCTCTAATAGTAGATTTGATTTCTTCTTTATTTGTAGATTACCTACTTACCTTTTAATCTTAGCATAATTTACTTTTTATTTAGCTAGATTCACTAGATCCTTTCACATCTAATTAACCTAATTTAAAACCTACCTTTCATTCTTCTTGCTTTAGATAACATAACATGAAAGGAAAACAAAGACACACCACATAACACTTAATTAAAATAAAAAAAATTAATTAAACCTTAAAAGCTTCTTACTTATATTGGACATCTTTTCTTTTTGTATTGCATATTTTTATAAAATATTTTAAGGACATAAATCCTAATCAACATAAGGTGGAAATTTTATTATTCTTCCTTGGCTCACAAACCACCACCCTTCATATTGCATTGACCTAAGCCTTTAATCTAAAATCAATTAGACGTTGGCCCCTAAGGACTCTCGAGCTCAATAAGATAAGGAACCATAAGAGTTGGATAGGGTTAGGATAAGTTATTCTGACTGGTGTCTAGAAAAGTGATTCAAAGATAAGATTTCGAAGGAAGATGATTTTTTAATTGGTTCCATTCACTTACTTGGCCAATTTTAATTGGTATTTAAGGAAAGAAATGGGGGGATCTCCACCAACCTTACACTTATCTAACCAGTTGGATGGCTGATCTTTTACCTAGAGTGCTCGAAAGCGACCTTGAAACACTTAGGAGCTATCTAGATCTAGGGTAACCCTTAGTTAGGATTGATCGCAAAACTTACTTCCTATTGAAAACTTTAATCTAATTAAAAGTACTCTTCTCTATCATCTCTAGATTTAGGACTCTTTAGGTCCTTTTCTTTAGGACTCTTTTCTCTCTTTCTTCTCCTGTTCTTCTCTTCTCTTCCAAAAAAAAAGTGTTGAAATTTGAACTCGATGTGATCTTATGGGTGCATGCTAAGACGTCAATCATTACAACCTGATTTACACCCACTAGACCTAGAACTAGAAAAAATGATCAGAACAAATCGAGTTAAAATCATGGATCCAAACAAAGAGACTAACCCACCACGATAATTGAAGGAGTACTTTACTTCTTCAACTTACACCTACTCACCATGTATCCAGCCTCCTCCCATGGAAGCAGTACAATAGAAATCAAGTCCAGTATTATTCAAATGCTACCATCTTTCTATGGACTGCTGAATGAGGACCTTTACAAATACTTGGATGAATTTTTTAAGATATGCTCCACTGTCAAAATCCAAAATTTCTCTGATGATGTCCTTAGGTTAAAATTATTTTCATTTTTCCTTAAGGATAAGGCCAAGTATTGGCTAAATTCTTTAGATTCGGTAACCATTCCAACCTGTGATCAACTTCAGAGAGAATTTCTGAAGAAGTACTTCCCCATAGGAAAGACAAATCAGATTAGAAAAGCTATTATCAATTTTTTTCAAATGGATGGAGAAATATTCCATGAGACTTGGGAGAGGCTCAAAGACCTAATCCATAAATGCTCACACCATGCCATACCTAAATAGCAACTAGTCCAGTGCTTTTATGATAGTCTATCAAAAAAGCACCGATAGATGGTTAACACCTTGTATGGTGGAACATTCATGCTAAAAAATGAACATGAGGCTTGGCAACTGTTTGAGACCCTTAGCAAAAATTTTCTACACCACATGTCTGCCACCTGTAGAGACCCTCCCATGATTAGACCAAAAAGAGATGGAATTTATGAAGTAGGCCATTCCATAGACATCCACTACAAGATAGATGAATTATCACAAAAACTCAGCAAGGTGAATGAATTGACACAAAAACTCGATCGACTACTACAAGTCGGGCAAATCACCTCTTTCCAATCCACACAAGTCCAAGATGTCTGTGCCATTTGCTCAAGCCCAATCCACTTCATTACTGAATGTTCAGCTGCATCCCAATTTTCTAAGTTCATACATGAGCAAGTCCAGCAAGCTCAAGCCTAACTAGTTTGTAGACCAAGAAACGATCCATATTCAAACATATATAACCCTGGCTGGAGAAACTATCTGAATTTTTTTTGGAGGCCACAATCAAGGGTTGGCCTTGTAATGCCTACACCTAACTATCAGGACTCGACATATAGGCAAGGACCATACTACCAAAATATCCCGCAACCTTCCACCATTGCACATAGTTCAACTTTTGAGGAGAAGGTCTTGAAAGCACTGGAATGATTGGAAGTCAATACCCAGATCTTTCACTCCCACACCAATTAATTACTAAGCTAGAGACCTAAATAGGTTAATTAGCTACAGCTTTCAATAGAAGAGAGGAGGAAAAACTGTCTAGCCAACCCATAAGCAATCCTAGGGGACAGTATATAGCTGAAAGCTTGAATGTCCATGAAACCTTTTCCAAGCAAGTTAAATCTATGATGACCCTTAGAAGTGGAAAGGTCTTAGACCAGCCAAAAAGAGCCAATACGTCAGGAACCCAAACTCAGACCAAATTATCTGATAATAAGAAAGACCCCAAGGAGAGGGATGAACAAATTTTCTCAGCACCTATACTTAAAGTTCCATTCCCAAGTGCTCTAAAAACACCTTAACCTTCAGACAAAATGAGGGTCAAGATGAAGAAGAAGCTCAAACTATTTAAACAAGTCTAGATCAACCTTCCTTTTTTAGATGCCATCAAATAGGTCTCAGCCTATACCAAATTCTTGAAGGATTTGTGCACACAAAAATAAAAATCTAAAGCACACATCCCTAAGAAAGTCTGTCTCGTTGAACAAGCCAGCTTAGACTTCTAATATGCCACACCGTCCAAACTTAAGGACCCTAGTGCCCCTATCATCTCTTGTGTCATAGATGGCCTGACCATAAAGAAAATCTTGTTAGACCTAGGGGTGAGTGTCAACCTTCTCTCAAGCTTAGTTTACGAACTTTTCAATTTTGAAGAATTGAAACCCATGTCGGTTACTTTACAATTAGCTGATAGATTCGTTAAGGTACCGTTGGAAATTATGTCCTAAAATCAATCGTGTGACGATTGAGTTTATCCTTGTATATGAATTATTGATTATTAAATAAAAATTATTTTGATATTTTTTATCACAAAGTTACATCTTCCTTAAACTCTTGCACTGTGATGAAGTTCTTAGAACTATGCTAGTATATGATAAAGAGAGGATTTATCGTATAGTTCTTAAACATGTTCACAACCAAATGATATGTCTGTTGGGAATAGTATCCCAAAGCTAATCGTCAGCCTGTTGACAGTTGTGCTCATTCTTGTATTAGTATATAAATTATATATAAATAAAAATTATTTTGGTATTTTTCATCACAAATTGTTTCATCTTCTAATGAACTCCTATGTTGTGGTGAAGTCCTTAGGACTATTTAGACTCGACAAAGGAGGATTTATCATTTCATCCTTAAACCTGTTCGCGAGCAAATGATACGTTGTTACCAAGGACAATAACGTTTATCAAGTATAGGTCATTGTGTGCCATATGGGTTGGTTGTCCGCTTAACCAAGGAGTATGGAGACACTGGTATGGCATACAGGTGAGATGTAAGGGCACATCTGCACTGAACGTGACCGACTCTAGAGCTTTTTCTGCTGTCAAGATTTGCTCTGATAGGATATGGGTATAACTATCCCTCCGACCTGAGACCGTCACGGTGACTTGCAAGCAACTCACTGCACTTAGGCACTGGACTACCTGAATTTCTAATTCAGTGACGGAAGGATGCTGGGTGTAGTCAAGTACTTGACTTGTCGGTGTGTGTGTCAAGATGGGATTGACCACTCTAGTTCAGGAGCTGTGTATAGTCATATTTTAATTTAGCAAAACCTTGGTCAGGGCAGTCCTAGTGAGGAGTCACAGGACTGTTTGAGTTGAGCATGATTCGGATGATCTAATCAGGGTTGATAGTTTAATCCTGAGTCATCCTAAACACAGGGGTCAAAAAGGATGAATTATACAGTAACAATATTCGCGTAGGTTCTGAGTGTTGTGATTGCAACTATTCAATCTATCCGCAGATCGGATACCATTGCTAGATGGTCACTTCGATTAGTACAGGAATTGGTTCCTGTGCTACCAGCTTAGGTTCGAACCTGCGGGGTCACACATATTAGAGGTTCCCATCTGATCTGATAGCTGGTGAAGAGTCCTAATGCTTGTGGACTTTGAGTCCTACGTGTCTGAAACTCTATGATCGAGAATTAGGATTCTCTAATCATGAGTTCTACACATTTTGGGTACCGGGGTCAAGAGTCCCACTGGTTTGGGATTTTTTGATCAGGATTTCATATCGATGGACTCTGATGCCCGATTGCCCATCGAATTTGGACTCAATATTTATGAGAGGTTTAATTAATGATTTAATCACTAATTAACTCAATTTGATTGAGTAATTATTTTTGGATCAAGTCCAATTGAATTGGATTTAGTTGGGTTGGACCCGATTAGGTTAAGTGTTGACCTAATCGCCAAGGTGGTTTGGTCCCTGATCTAATCAGGGGTTGGACTTAGTCAATTCCTGATTTGATTAAGATTTTATTGAGCCTAATTAAGCCTAATTAAGTTAGGTTTAACTTAGTCTAATTGTGCCTAACCTATTTTGATTAGGTTGGCTCAATTAGGTTGAAACCACTTTGACCACATCTCCCTGTGCCACCTCACTTATCTGCGCCCATTTGAATTCACGAGAAACAACTTCTCATGAATTTTCTCCCATGAAGAAGCCTTCCCACGCCCTCCCTTGTGCACCAATTATCTGGATAAAGATTGGTTTGTTGGCCATTCAAATTCAAAGGATGTTTGAATTTGAATGGGCACCTAATCCATGCGCCACCCACCTTATCTTGTGCGCCATTTAATCTACATGAGAAAGAGTTTCTCATGTAAATTCTCCATGCACAAAGAACCCATGCCTCCTCTCTTCTCTCACCCAGAGTGGATAAGGATGGGTTGGTTTGCATTTGAATTCAAATTTGATTTGAATTCAAGTGAGCAACCACCTATCTTTATCCTCTCACTCGGATAAGACGCGTCTTGCACTGTTTTAAAAGAGAAGAGAAGGTGGGGCATGCATAGAATTTTTTTGAGAGAGAATAGTGGGCATGAGGAAGCCTTGTGCATGAGTTGGAAGTTCAAAAACTTTCGAGAGAAAAGAAAAGAAAAGAAAAAAAAAATGGGCACAGGGTTTTCAGTGAGTACCCTAGGGTTTCTGCTTGAGGTTCGGGAAGTGAGAAGGTGAGCTACGAGTGTTGTAAGCCCACCAAACTTCAGAGAGAGCTTCACCAACCTCTCAAGCACCTTTGCTGATGATTTAAAGTATTTGAGGAGTCGACAGACATCGATCGAAGGAGTTCGATCAACATCAACCGTCGAAAGGGTTCTGCGATAAACTAGCATTCGTGAGGAGTCGATCAGATCGGGAGCTTCGTGTGGATGATCCACAGAGGCTAGACATATTGTGTGGCTGTATTACAATGATCAGATCTTTTTGACGGTGATCAGACTACAGCGATCGACTACCTGTACGAAGGTAATGTGTTCTAAACACATAACAGTAAAATATTTACTGTAGAGAATTTAAAATTTTAAATTTAAATGCATGCTATATATATCATATTTAGATCCTTGTGTAGGGTTAATATATATTAATTAATTAGATTAATTAATATTTTTCACCATAAAATTATAATTTTGAAAAAGTTTTTAAATTATTGTTTTACCCCTACACTGGAATTCACTTGAAATGGTATCAGAGTGGGTTTTAAAATATGATATACATTTGTATGCGTAGATTAAGTAGTACTCTAAAAGTTTAAATTTAAAATTTAAAATTTAAATTTTGAAATTTGAATTTTAAAATTTATTCAAAATTCAAAATTCAGAAATTTGAAATTTAAAATTTAAAATTTAAATTTTGAAATTTGAAATTTGAAATTTAAAATTTAAAATTTAAAAATTTGAAATTCAAAATTTAAAATTTAAAATTTATTTAAAATTTCAAATTTAAAATTTAAAAATTAAAATTCAAAATTTGAAATTCAAAAATTTGAAATTTAAAATTTAAAATTTGTTTGAAATTTGAAATTTAAATTTTAAAATTGGTATATTTAGATATACTTGATCCAATTAGCAAGTAGTCTAATTGGGTTGGTTGCCATGGTCGTCCGATCATAGGAGAAAAGAAGGGTTTAAAGGCCCTCTCCTCCCATTCGATGGGGTTCTCCTATGGCGGTAGGGGTGCCGATGCGATTATATCTCATGCAGACGAAGCAGCGAAAGGACTTTATTGTAAAGATTCAATTATAAAATTTATCATGAATGTGTTAGATTAGATCTAAAGGAATATTCATGATTTATTTTGATTGAGTTATTTTTTGTTATGTAATTAGCAATAGGATTGCTGTTTATGAAATGTGCTGATCCATTTGTGAAATGAGTCAACACATTTGGTAAACAGAAAATAAAACCTTTCAAATTTAAAAATTATCTTCGAAATGCCAAATCCTGATCCATCAGCCCAAATACTTAATTAAAAGAATTAAGTATTGTCTAGTTGGTCTAGAATTATGAATTAAGACCTAAGATAATTGCATAAACTTGTGGGTCAATGGATTAGATGGATTAGGTCCATAATTGGGTTAGACCTAAGGTTAGCTTAAAGAAATGGACTAAATTAGAGTAATTGGTCAAATCTAATCAAAAGTTGAATTAGATTAGGTCAAGGACACTCTAGACTCAACTCCAATAGTTGTAATTGAATGGGTCCATGTCTTTAACTAGACCAAGATGGACTTAATTCATCGCTATGCAGTGGAAACCTATTTACTAAGTTGATCAAATTAAAACTAATGAACCGGTTGGTGTCTAAGGTAAGTTCGACAGTCTGACCAGTGGTTTTTATGTGGGAGCTACTCGCATTGATTCGTTCTCTGACGAGTTAATGGCATATCCTCACCACTGATCTCACTTACCTAGCCAACCTGGTGAGTTAGGTTTTGATTAGATCACTTGGTAATTAGGGCTCACCCATGTCATTAGGTAAATCAGTGTGACTGATTTAGGTGCTCCTAATGCCGACTTTAATTAAATCTTTTTTAATCTGACTTGGTGAAGTCAGTGGGAGGATTGAAATTGGCTGATTAATTTCTTCTCTTCTATCATTTAATAAAATCCTCAAAAATTATTAGGTCCCTAAAAATGATTAAGTTATACTGATAACTAACTCATAGCCTCCCATTAAGTGAGTGATAATGAGTCCATTAGTTTAATAATCACTGGAGGCCCAAAGGCCTGGTGCTTATTGACTAATGAAATTATCATTCATAATGTGATCATTTGGTTGAGTCTTTCTGATGGTGGTCAGGTTGGCTGGCCAAAGTCGGGCCTGATCATTTACTGGTTTGATTCACCAAATCAAGTCATGTTAATGGTTGGACCTAACCAGATCTTTTCAGTGGAGGCCAAAGCCTACTGATTAGGTTCTGGGGCAAAATCAATTACTAGAAGTTGTTTAGAGAAACAACTGGTTATGAACCTACCCATAGATGCACATGGGTTGACAAACAAAAGTTGGGCTCGTGTGTGGTCTGTGTGGATTCTAGTACCCACTAAGGAATTAAAGTAATTCTTTGAATTGGAGGTTGAGGCTACCAGTTCGTAAAAATACTGGGAGAAACTTTAGACTAAAGTCCAAGTCTTTAGTATTAATAATTTATGTACTAATAAAGGTTTGGTTTTTCTTTATGCAGCTATGGCCACTATCCTATCGCTCTGGTCATTATTAGATAATGACAAGCTCATGGGACCTAATTTCGATAGCTGGTATCAAAAATTGAAAATCATCTTTGAGCATGAGCGGATCCTTTATGTAGTAACGAATCTGGCACCTGAGGAGCCAGTCCCGAATGCTAGAGGGGTGGCCCGAGACACTTACCAGAAGTGGCTCAACGATCGCACCACCGTTCGGTGCATAATGCTGGCAGTAATGAATGATGAGTTCAACGGTAAGTTCGAGAATGCCCAGCCATAGGAGATGCTTCAAATGTTGAACGACTCCTTTGGCATGCCTGACGATGTTGAAAGGCACAAAACTAGTTGTGCCATTTTCAATGCTTGGTTGAGGGATGGAGCCTCAGTCACCGATCACGTACTGTACATGATCGAAATGATTGAGCACCTAAGTAAACTGGGCTTTCCCTTGCACGAGCATCTCGGTAAGAATGCAATCCTTAATTCTTTGCCCAAGTCCTACCTCCCCTTCCTTACTCATTTTTGGATGACAAAGCCTGCAGTGAACTACCACGGCTTGTTGGGGTTGCTGCAGAACTTTGAGAAGGACCACCAGCTCCATAAGGAGTCGGTGAATATTGTGGGAGGATCTTCTTCTGCTCGTCGACCCTTTAAGAAAGGAAAGAAGAATAAGAAGAAGAAGAACAAGAAGGTGTAGCCGCATGCTGGGACGTCTGCACAGGGTCAGACCAAGAAGCACAAGCTTAACCAGAGCCAGGTGGAGTACTTCTTTTACAAGAAGCAGGGGCACTGGAAGAGGAACTGTCCTCTATACATTGCCTCCCTGGACTCGAACAGGCTGAAGAAGAAGCAAGGTAATTATATGATAACACCTTGCAACTTTTTCATTTGTGATACTACTACCTGGGTATTGGATACCGGAAGCCCTTATCATAACTGTAATTCGATGCAGGGTCTGCAGGTCAGTAGGAGATTTGATGAAGGCAAGAGGTTCCTGAACATTGGAGATGGAAGTAAAGTTTCAGTTCTAGCTTTAGGAATCATGAACCTTGTAATCAACTCTTGTAATGTAATTCTGAGTGAATATCACTATTGTCCAAGTTTTTTATTAAATATTATTTCTGTAGGCCTTTTGGCCATATACAGTTATGAATTTTTAATAAAAAAAAATGTTTGCAATATCATTTTGAATGGTGTTACAATGTTTGTTGGACAACTAAATAATAGAATTTACTTACTATCACAGCCTATTAATATGGTTCAAACTTTCGGTAAATACCCTAGAATGGATAATATGTCAGAAGTCTACCTTTGGCACTGTAGGCTAGGTCATATCAATAAGAACAGGATAAACAGGTTGGCTCAAGAAGGAATTCTTGAAGTTAGTGATTGTGAATCACTTCCAACCTGTGAGTCCTGTCTTCTTGAGAAGATGATCAAGTCACCTTTTACTGAAAAAGGTGAGCGAGCCAGTGAACTCTTGGGTCTGATACATTCTGATGTATGTGGACCCATGAGCTCAAGTGCAAGAGGTGGATATTTCTACTTTATAATCTTCACAGACGACCTATCGAGGTATGGGTATGTCTACTTAATGAAATATAAGTCGAAGTCGTTTGAAATGTTCAAACTATTCCAAAATGAGATAGAAAAATAAACTGAGAAGTGTATTAAAACTCTTCGATCTGATTGAGGAGGTGAATACCTTTCCAATGAGTTTCTGACATATCTTGGGGAGAATGGGATTCTTTCTCAGTGGACTCCTCCTGGAACACCACAGCATAATGGTGTGTCTGAAAGGAGGAATCGGACCTTGTTGGATATGGTTCGATCCATGATGGGGTTTGCTGGTCTGCCGTTCTCTCTCTGGGGATATGCACTCGAATCGGCTTGTTACCTTCTAAATAGGATTTCGAGTAAGTCTGTAACCAAAACGCCATATGAGATATGAATAGGATGTAAGTCAGTACTCTCACACCTTAGGATTTGGGGGTGTCCGACTTATGTTAAACATTTAATTACAGACAAGCTTGGACCTAGGTCTGACAAGTGTTATTTCATAGGGTACCCAAAAGAGACCAAAGGATATTATTTCTACCTAGCTGATGAGCAAAAGGTGTTTGTCAGCCTTAAGGCAATCTTTTTTGAAAAAGAAGTTCCTTGGTGAAGGGACTGTTGCCTCTAAGGTCAAACTTGAGAAAGTTCGACAGATGAAAAAACTAGCACAAGTAGCTGAACCTGAACCGAATTTGGTTAGATCACATCCAGAGCCCATTGTTCCTGCACTCTTAAGGCGGTCTGGTAGAGTACCACGTCAACCGGACAGATACTATGATTTTTTGGTTCAAGACGGCGATCCTGTCGAACTTGATGAAAATGATGAGGATCCGATCACCTACATGGATGCAATACAGAGACCTGACTCTGAGAAATGGCTAGAGGCCATGAAATCCGAAATGGAGTCCATGAAGGTCAACGATGTGTGGACATTGGTTGACCCACCCAAAGGAGTAAAACCCATAGGGTGTAAGTGGATCTTCAAGAGGAAGAGAGGCGCAGACAGAAAGGTGGAGACCTATAAAGCCCGTCTGGTTACCAAGGGATATTGTCAACATTATGGTATAGACTATGATGAGATATTTTCTCTTGTGGCAATGCTCAAATCCATTCGAATTATGCTTGCGATAACTGCCCATCTGGACTATAAAATCTGGCAGATAGATGTGAAAATAGCTTTCCTAAACGGAGAGCTGGACGAAGAGGTGTATATGATAGAACCTGAAGGATTCACATCCACAGATGAGTCTAAGGTGTGCAGGCTATAGAGGTCCATTTATAGACTTAAGCAAGCATCTCGAAGTTGGAACATACATTTTGATAGGACGATCAAAATGTATGGCTTCGTTAAGAACGGAGAAGAGCCCTGCATTTATAAGTGGGCTAATAGTTTAGTAGTGGTATTTCTTGTATTGTATGTGGATGATATTCTCTTAATCGAAAATGATATCCCTGCATTACAGGGAATAAAGATTTGGCTGTCGTCACAGTTCTCCATGAAGGATCTGGGAGAAGCTTCCTACATCCTAGGGATGAGGATCTATAGGGATAGATCTAAAAGGTTGCTTGGCTTATCCTAGTCCACATACATTGATACTATGCTGAAGAGGTTCAGCATGAAGAATTTCAAGAAAGGCTATCTACCGATAGGCCATGGAATTTTTCTCTCGAAGAGGGATTGTCCGACAACACCTCAAGAGAGAAAGCGTATGGATAGAATTTCATATACTTCGGTAGTGGGATCTATCATGTACGTCATGATATGTACACGACCAGATGTGGCATACTCACTAGGGGTAGTGAGTAGATACCAATCTGATCTAAGAAAGAATCACTGGAAGGTTGTTAAAATCGTCCTGAAGTATTTAAGAAATACTAAGGACCAGTGGCTTGTTTTATGGTGAATCAGACTTGAGACTTATGGGGTTTACAGACTTAAGTTTTCAGTCTGATCACGATGACAGCAAGAGTGTGTCAGGATTTGTTTTTATCCTTAATGGTGGGGCTGTCTGCTGGAAGAGTTTCAAGAAGCACACTGTGGCTGATTTAGTTTGTGAGGCAGAGTATGTCGCTGCATCAGATGCTGCCAAAGAAGCGATGTGGCTGAGAAAATTCATCACCGAGCTCAGAGTAGCACCCTCCCTTGTTGGTCCAATTCTGCTCTACTGTGACAGCTCTGGAGCCATTGCTCAGGCGAAGGAACCGAAGGCACACCAGTGGACAAAGCATATTCTGCGTCGTTACCATCTCATCCGAAAAATCATGGATCGAGATGACGTCGACCTTCAGAAGATCGATGGAAAGGAGAACCTGACCGACCCATTCACTAAAGCCATTGCGATGAAGGAGTTTGACGACTTCAAATCAAAGATGGGTATTAGATACTGCACCGATTGGCTTTAGGCCAAGTGAGAGATTGTTGGGAATAGTGTCTCAAAGCCAATCATCAGTCTGTTGACGGTTGTGCTCATTCTTGTATTAGTATATAAATTATATATAAATAAAAATTATTTTGATATTTTTCATCACAAATTGTTTCATCTTCTAATGAACTCCTGTGTTGTGGTGAAGTCCTTAGGACTATTTAGACTCGACAAAGGAGGATTTATCGTTTAGTCCTTAAACCTGTTCACGACCAAATGATACATTATTACCAAGGACAACAACATTTATCAAGTATAGGTCATTGTGTGCCATATGGGTTGGTTGTCCTCTTAACCAAGGAGTGTGGAGACACTGGTATGGCATACAGGTGAGATGTAAGGGTACATCTGTACTGAACGTGATCGACTCCGGAGCTTTTTTTGCTGTCAAGATTTGCTCCGATGGGATATGGGTATAACTGTCCCTCCGACCTGAGACCGCCACAGTGACTTGTAAGCAACTCAATGCACTTAGGCACTGGACTACCTGAATTTCTAATTCAGTGACGGAAGGATGCTGGGTGTAGTCAAGTACTTGACTTGTCGGTGCGTGTGTCAAGATGGGATTGACCACTCCAGTTCAGGAGCTGTGTACAGTTGTGTTTTAATTTAGCAAAATCTTGATCAGGGTAGTCCTAGTGAGGAGTCATAGGACTGTTTGAGTTGAGCATGATTCGGATGATCTAATCAGGGTTGACAGTTTAATCCTGAGTCATCCTAAATACAGGGGTCAAAAGGGATGAATTATACAGTAACCATATTCACGTAGGTTCTGAGTGTTGCGATTATGACTATTCGATCTATCCGAACATCGGGTACCATTACTAGATGGTCACTTCGATTAGTACAGGAATTGATTCCTGTGCTACTGGCTTAGATTCGAACCTACGGGGTCACACATATTAGAGGTTTCCATCTGATCTGATGGCTAGTGAAGAGTCCTAATGCTCGTGGACTTTGAGTCCTACATGTCTGAAACTCTGTGATCGAGAATCAAGATTCTCTAATCATGAGTTCCATACATTTTGGGTACCGGGGTCAAGAGTCCCACTGGTTTGGGATTTTTTGATCAGGGTTTCATATCGATGGATTCTGATGCCCGATTGCCCATCGAATTTAGACTCATTATTTATGAGAGATTTAATTAGTAATTTAATCATTAATTAATTCAATTTGATTGAGTAATTATTTTTGGATCAAGTCCAATTGAATTGGATTCAGTTGGGTTTGACCCGATTAGGTTAAGTGTTGACCTAATCGCCAAGGTGGTTTGGTCCCTGATCTGATCAGGGGTTGGGCTTAGTCAATTTTTGATTTGATTAAAATTTTATTGAGCCTAATTAAGTCTAATTAAGTTGGGTTTAATTTAGTCTAATTGTGCCTAACCTATTTTGATTAGGTTGGCTCAATTAGGTTGAAACCACTTTGACCACATCTCCCTGCGCCACCTCACTTATTTGTGCCCATTTGAATTCACAAGAAACAACTTCTCATGAATTTTCTCCCACACAAAAGCCTTCCCACGCCCTCCCTTGTGCGCCAATTATCTAGATAAAGATTGGTTTGTTGGCCATTCAAATTCAAAGGATGTTTGAATTTGAATGGGCAACTAATCCATGCGCCACCCACCTAATCTTGTGCACCATTTAATCTACATGAGAAAGAGTTTCTCGTATAAATTCTCCACGCACAAAGAACCCATGCCTCCTCTCTTCTCTCACCCAAAGTAGATAAGGATGGGTTGGTTTACATTTGAATTCAAATTCGATTTGAATTCAAGTGAGAAACCACCTATCTTTATCCTCTCACGCGGATAAGACGCGTCTTGCACTATTTTAAAAGAGAAGAGAAGGTGGAGCGTGCGTAGAATTTTTTTGAGAGAGAATAGTGGGTGTGAGGAAGCCTTGTGCATGAGTTGGAAGTTCAAAAACTTTCGAGAGAAAAGAAAAGAAAAGAAAAAAAATGGGCGCAGGGTTTTCAGTGAGTACCCTAGGGTTTCTACTTGGGGTTCGGGAAGTGAGAAGGTGAGCTACGAGTGTCGTAAGCCCACCAAACTATAGGGAGAGCTTCATCAACCTCTCAAGTATATTTGCTGATGATTCAGAGTATTCGAGGAGTCAGCAGATATCGATCGAAGGAGTTTGATCAACATCGGCCATCGAAAGAGTTTTGCGATGAACTAGCATTCGTGAGGAGCCGATCAGATCGAGAGCTTTGTGTAGATGATCTACAGAGGTTAGATACACTGTGTAGCTATGTTGTAATAATCAGACCTTTCCGACGGTGATCAGACTGCAGCGATCGACTACCTGTACGAAGGTAATGTGTTCTGAATACGAAGGTAATGTGTTCTGAATACATAATAGTAAAATATTTACTGTAGAGAATTTGAAAATTTAAATTTAAATACATACTATATATATCATATTTAGATCCTTACATAGAGTTAATATATATTAATTAATTAGATTAATTAATAATTTTCACTGTAAAATTATAATTTTGAAAAAGTTTTAAAATTATCATTTTACCCCTGTACTGAAATTCACTTCAATATCATTACCGGATGATGATGTTTATCGAGTAAAGGTCATTGTGTACCATATAGATTGGTTGTCTTTTTAATCAAAAAGTATGGTGACACTGGTATGGTATACAGGTGAGATATAGGGGTACATCATCACTAAATAAGTGACTCACCTGTTGAGCGTTCTGCTGTCAAGAGCTACTCATGAAATATATAGGTATAAGTATTCTTCAGATCTGAGATCACCATAATGACTTGCAAGCAACTCACTGTACTTTGATGCCAGACTATCTGGATTTTTAATATAGTGATAAAATACTACTAGGTACAGTCAAGTACTTGCGAAGTCTGTGTGTGGATCAAGATGGGATTTATCCTTCCAGATTATTGAAGATGATGTATCGTTATATTTCAATTGAGTAAATTGTTGGCCAGAGTAATCCATGACATGGATTTGAAAGGTTGAAAAATAATACGGGTGAAGCAATCTTGGTTGATAGTTAACCTGAGACCATCCTAGAGCATTCAAGGTCAAAAAGATGAATTATGCGGTAACCATGTATATAGATTTTGAAATATTTTTTTATGATAATTCAATCTATCTGGATATCAAAAACTATTACCAGATAGTATCTCGATTAGTGCAGGAATTGATTTCTTTACTAGCAGCTTAGTATTTGAACCTATGAAGTTACGCACACAAGTCAGGCAAAGTAGGAAGGAGTTGGCCTATGTTTATATGTCCAATTTGAAAGTACTTGACTTGATTAAATATATAAGCTAGCTTGATTGAGAATTAAATTATGGATCAAACAGGATTGAAGAGTTGACTATGTCTAGCTAGCACTACACATGAGGTTCAGGTTCGATCCCAGGGATGAATAGTTTCTGATCTATGATCTATGGAGCATATGAAAGATTGAATTTAAGTGTTGATTAATTTTAGATTAGATCTGAATTAATTAGTCTTAATTGGATCCAAAATTTAAGTTAGATTTAGTACAAAAATCCTAAAGAGTTTGGGATTGATAGTCTTTCGAAATTATTTCGAACCAGCTTCGAATTGGATTCGAATCAGATCTATTTTTGATGAGATATGAGCATTCCCACTTACACTGAGATTCTCTTCTATTATGAGCCAACCAACACCTGGAGCTTTTCTCATTTGGGGTATCCTATGTGGGTGAGAAAGTGGGTGCAATTTGGTTGTCATATGTGATGGCAATTTTATCTCACGTAGGAATCTTTCTTTCATGAGTATTGGACTAATTCAAATCAGATTTGAGTTAGGAC
This sequence comes from Elaeis guineensis, assembly GCF_000442705.2. Lineage (NCBI taxonomy): Eukaryota > Viridiplantae > Streptophyta > Magnoliopsida > Arecales > Arecaceae > Elaeis > Elaeis guineensis. The sequence goes on from NC_025999.2 coordinate 20,725,747, forward strand.
TTCTATACTTATTAGGTCACAAGAGTTATCTATAAATAGAGAAGATCTTTATCTATGGATGCATAGCAAACAAATCAGATTGAGAGAAGAAAGAGAGAGAGAGAGAGAAGTGAGAAGAGAGAGAGGCCCCTTCTTCCCCCTTACCCTCTCCTCTTGTTGCCACCCCTCTTCCTTTGGGTGTGGATCCATCTTCGGTATCTCACCTACTGGTGTGAGGTATCACACCCATACATATCATCCCTCGATTGATTGAGTTGCAAAGGCAATTGGAGTGGAGTTCATCCTGCTTTCTTGCGGCATCTGATGTGCATGCGAAATAGAGGGTCTGCACATCCAGACCTCCGTAAAGATTTATATCAGATAATTTAAGATTTAATCTCTAATTCTATAGCTAATCAGGTAATAATTTAATCTTTAATCATATAAATGAATAAAAAAAATTTTAGATGCAACCTGAGCCTTCCGAGGAGAAATAGTTTCTTTCTCTTCAATTGGTATCAGAGCAGGCTTGAAATATATACATGCATAACAAAATTTTTTGAGATTAATTACATAAGATATAATTAAGACTTTTTATAAAATATTAAATCTGATTTAGATCTATTTATATAAAACTTTTGATCTAAATTTGATTGGATTAGAGGTACCTAATCAATGATTGATTGAGATTGTTATAAGTTTGTTATAACAGAATTCTGCTATTACTGAATTTCTGATAGAATAACAACATGAATTAAAATTTATTTTAAATTTATTTTAATAAAATTTTAATATTTTTATTTTTTTTATGAAGTGAGATTTATTTTAGATCTAAATTAGATCCATTTTGATGGATATTTAGATCTGAATCCTATCAGAATTCAGCACTACACGAAAATAAATTTTATCAAAAATTTATTTCTTATGCATTCATATTTACATCTAATTAATTTTCTATATGATATCAAATCTAAAATTGATATTTTATAATCAGTATAAGATATATTTCAGATCTGATATGATGTATATAATATATTAAATCTAATTAGATTAGATGAAGAATATAATTGATAAGATCAATGATATATTCATGACATAAAATAGTTTTATCAAAATTACATGTTGATGTAATTATATATGAAATTAGATTTTAGATTTTAGTATCCTAATACTCAGATAGATGAGATCACCAGACCATCTGGTCATAGAAGATTAAAAAGATTAATCTCTCTTTTACCTATTCGATGGGTTCTCTTATGACGTGTAGGGGTGTCATTGTGATCCGATTTTATGAAAAAAAGTGAATAAATTTTTATGTATTATTTTGATTATAAATATATTTATATTAAATCTAAAATAATTTATAATTTATTATAATAAGATAAAATTTAGATATAAAATTATTTTAGATTTGAATTACATGTTACATATGATGTAATCGGTATTGATCTAAAGATTGCTATGATACATGAGATGTATGAATGAAGTTTAGATCATATCTATGTATGTTTAATTATTAAATATATTATAAAAATTTATTTTCATATGTTGAAACATATGGTATGCTTCACCAAAAATTCTTATAGAATAGTTCTACAGACTGAAACACACGTTTCACACACTTAATTATGAATTAAGTTTTGAATGATCTAGATTTGAGAATTGAAGATCATTAAGACACCACATAAAAAAATAAAAAAAAGATTAGCATGAATCAGGTCCTTCTAATGGATTAGACCTAGGGTTAGAAATACATATGAATCATGTAGAGAAATTGATTAAATCTAATCAAGTGTTGAATTAGATCAGATCAGTATTTCTCTAAATCAATCTCAAAAGTTGTAGTTTGATCAAGTCTATATATTTGACCCTAATAAATGGATCATGATCATAGCTCCGTAGTTGAGCCCGAATCTTCTTGTGAATCAAATCGAAACTAATTAACCAGTTGGTGTCTAAGATAAGTTTGGCAAATTCGATCAAGTGGTTTTTAATTGGAAGCTATTCACCTAGATATGTCTACGGTGAGTTAAGGACATATCCCTCCCACTGATCTCACTTATCTGACCAACATGGTAGATTATATTTTGATTAGATCATTAGTCGATTCGTGCAGATCCATGCCATTAAAATCAATCAGTGTGATTGATTTAGGTATTTTTAGACCCGTTTGTGTCTAATCTTTTATATGACTTGATGAAGTCAGTGGGAAGATTTACAGCTTGCAGATCAACTTCTTCTCTTATTCTCAGATCAATAAAATTAATTTTTTTAAATTATTTGGTTCATAAAGTGATAAAGTTACGAGATAACTTGGTCATTGCCTCCCATTAAGATGCATGATAATGAGTCCAATATTCCAAATAAATATTGGAGGCACCACACGTCTAGTGTCTATTACATATTGGAATTATCATTCATCATATGATCATTATGATGTACCTTTAGATCAATACTCAGATTGGCCAAGCCACACTCGGGCTTGAACATCCATTTGTTGGATGCACTTGGTGTGTCATGTTAATAGTTGGATCTAATCAAAATTTTCAGTGGAGGCACCACACGCCTGCTGAAGAGAAGCCTGGGGCAAAACTTATTGTTAGAAATTATTTGGAGAAATAATTGGTTATGAACTTATCCATGGATATACTAGGATTGGCCAAGCCACACTCGAGCGCGAATGCAGTCCGTGTGGATTCTAGTACCCATTAAGAAATTAGTGTAATTCTTCGAGTTGGAGGTAGAGGTTACCAATTCATAAAAATAGTGAGAGGACCTTTAGACTAAAATTCATATTTTTAGGATCAAAAATAATTCATATACTAATAGATTAATATTTTTTTCTTTCAGTTATGGCCAACACACTATCCCTCCGTACACTGTTGGACAGCAACAAGCTCAACGGTCCAACTTCGATAGCTGGTATCAAAAGTTGAAGATCGTCTTGGAGCATGAGAGAATTTTGTACATCCTTATGGATTAGACACTTGAAGAACCTGTAGCCAATGCTCCTCGTGCCACGAGAGATACTTATATGAAGTGGCTCAATGACCGTACGACTGTGTATTGCATGATGAGAGCAGCCATAAACGATGAACTTAATTGTAAGTTCGAGGATGCACAGCTAGAGGAGATCATTCAAATGTTGAAGGAGTCCTTCGGCATCACTGAGGATGTGAAGAGATACAAAATCTTCTGTGCAGTGTTCAATACCCATATGCGAGAGGGAGCTTCAGTCACCAATCATGTATTGTACATAATTGAGCAGATTGAATATCTTAGCAAACTTGACTTTTTGTTGCATGAACAGTTAGGCAAGGATGCTATCCTCAATTCGCTATCGAAATCCAACCTATCCTTTCTCAGTCATTATAGCATGATGAAGCCTGCAGTAAACTATCATGGTTTGCTAAGGTTACTGCAAACTTTTAAGAAGGATCACTAGCTCCAAAAAGAGCCAGTAAATTTAGTGGGAGGTTCATCTATAGGACGTCAATCCTCTAGGAGAGGAAAGAAGAAAAAAGTATAAAAATTTCATGCTGCCGATCCCAAGCAGAGCAAACCGTCAAAAATTGACAAGAGCCAGGCAAAGTGCTTCTTCTGTAAGAAGCTGAATCATTGAAAAAAGAATTATCCTACTTACATAGCCATCTTTGATCTAAACAAGCCTAAAAATAAGAAAAAAAAGCACGTGGTTGCTTCATAAGGTACTTATATGATAACACCTTGTAATTTCTCTATTTGTGATACTACTACCTGAGTATTGGATACCAGAAGTCCTATTAATATATGCAATTCATTGCAAAGACTGCAGGTAAGTAGAAAGTTTCGAGAGGACGAGCGGTTCCTTAACATTAGAGATGAAAGTCTTGTTCTAGTTCTGCCCTTGAAAATTTTGTAGCTTGTCTTCAAATCCAGTAGTGTCATGTTAAATGATTATCATTATTGTCTCTTTTTTTTTATGAATGTCATCTCTGTAGGCCTTTTGGCCAAACTTGGTTATAAATTTATAATAAAAGATGATTTTTGTGATATTATTATGAATGATACTACAATTGTACGTGAACAATTAAAATATGGCATATACATAATATCAAGGCTTGTTAGTATAATGTACACACCCAGTAAATGCCCTAAATTAGATAATATCAGTGAATCCTAACTTTGACATTATAGGCTTGGTCATGTGAATAAGAATAGGATTGACAGGTTGATCAAAGAATGTGTCATTGAGATAGATGATTGTGAATCATTGCCTACCTGTGAGTCTTGTCTACTTGGTAAGATAACTAAGTCACATTTTAAAGAAAAAGATGAAAGAGCCAGCGATGTCTTAGGTCTAATACATACTGATGTATGCAGGCCTATGAACATAAGTGCTAGAGAAGGATATTACTACTTCATTACATTTACAGATGACCTATCGAGGTATGGGTATATCTATCTTATAAAGCATAAGTCAGAATCATTTGAAATGTTCAAACGATTTCATGCTGAAGTAGAAAAATAAACTGAAAAGAGTATTAAGATCCTTCAGTTAGATCGAGGAGGTGAATACCTCACCAATGAGTTTCTGACATATCTAGAAGAGAATGGAATTCTCTCACAGTGGATCCCTCTTAGAACACCACAACATAATGGGGTATCGGAGAGGAGAAATCAAATCTTGTTAGACATGATCAGATCCATGATGGGCTTTGTGAGTCTGCCAATCTTCTTTTGGAAATATGCTCTAAAAACTACCTGCTACATTTTGAATAGGGTGCCCAACAAGTCTATCGATAAAACTTCATATGAGATATGGACTGGGTGTAAGTCGGTGCTCTCACACCTTAGAGTCTAAAGGTGTTCAGCTTATGTCACGTATTTAAAGACAGATAAGCTTGGACCGAAGTCTAATAGATGCTTGTTCTTAGGGTATCCAAAGAAAACTAAAAGATACTACTTCTATCTCACTGCAGAATAAAAGGTGTTTGTCAGCAGTCGGGCAGTCTTTTTGAAAAAGTTCTTTGATGAAGGAACTAATATCTGTAAAATTGAACTTGATAAAGTTCATGAGATGAAAGGACCGACATACATAGAATTGGATTTGATTGGTGAATCAAATTCGAAGCCAGTAGAGGTGCCATTAAGGAGATCCGATAGAGTACCGCATCAGTCAGACAGATACTATAATTTTTTGATCCGAGACGGTGACCCCATCAAACTTCATGAGAATGATGAGGATCTGATCACCTATATAAAGGCCATGCAAAGGTCCGACTCTCAGAAATGGATTGAGGCCATGAAATCTGAGATAGAGTCCATGGAGATCAATGATGTATAGACACTGGTTGATCCACCTGAAGAAATAAAACTTATAGAGTGTAAATAGATTTTCAAGAGAAAAAGAGGAGCGGACGGAAAGATAGAGACCTATAAAGCTCGTCTAGTTGCCAAGGATTTCCGTCAGTGTTATGGTATTGACTATGACAATGCTCAAGTCCATCCAGATTATGCTTGCTATCACTGCATACTTAGATTATGAGATCTGGCAGATGGATATCAAAATCGCTTTCCTTAACAGAGAACTAAAAGAAGAGGTGTATATGATATAACCTAAAGGGTTCATATCCACAGATGAGTCGAAAGTGTGCAAGCTGAAAAGGTCTATTTCTGGACTTAAGCAGGCATCTAGGAGTTGGAACATGCATTTTGATAAGGTGATCAAAATATATGGCTTCGTTAGGAATGGAGAAGAGCCTTGCATCTACAAGTGGACTTTCGATTCTGTAGTCATTTTTCTTGTGCTGTATGTGGATGACATACTGTTACTAGAAAATGACATCACGACTTTGCAGAGTGTGAAGTTGTGGTTATCATCATAATTCTCCATGAAGCACTTGAGAGAAGAATCCTATATCTTTGGGATGAAAATCTATAGGGATAGATCTAGAAGGTTGCTTGGATTGTCCCAAACCATATGCATTGACATCCTGTTGAAGCGATTCAATATGGATAATTTCAAAAAAGGCTATCTTCCGATAGGCCATAGAATTACTCTTTCCAAGAAGGATTGTCCGACAACTCTTAAGGAGAGAGAGCACATTAGTAGAATACCATATGCTTCGACAATGGGATCAATCATATACACTATGACATGTACAAGGTCGGATGTGGCCTATTCATTAAGGGTAGTGAGTAGATACCAGTCTGATCCAGGTGAGAAGCATTGAAAGATTGCGAAAGTAATTCTTAAGTATTTGAGAAATACTAAAGATCAATGGCTTATCTATGGAGATACTGACCTGAAACTTATGGGATATACTGATTTCAGTTTTCAGTCAGATTGTGATGATAGCAAAAGTGTGTTGGACAACATATTTACTTTGAATGGAAGAGCTATTTGCTGGAAGAATTTCAAATAATATACTGTGGCTGATTCTGTATGCGAAGCAGAATACATTACTACATCGGATGCTGCAAAGGAGGTGGTGTGATTGTGGAAGTTCATCAGTGAGCTGGGAGTTATACCTTCCATTGATGGCCCTGTATTGCTGTACTGTGACAGCTCCAGTGCCATAGCTCAGGCAAAAGAACCCATGTCGCACCATCACACCAAGCATGTTCTGCATTGCTATCATTTGGTGCGAGAGATCATAAACTGTGGTGACGTCGAACTTCAGAAGATCGACGGAAAGAAGAACCTAGCCGACCCCTTCACTAAAGCTCTCGAGATCAAAGAGTTTAATGATTTCAAATGAAAGATGGGTATAAGATACTGCCCCGATTGGCTTTAGTCCAAGTGGGAGTTGTTAAGAATTGTATCTTAAAATCAATCATGTGATGATTGAGTTCATCCTTATATATAAATTATTGATTATTGAATAAAAATTATTCTAACATTTTTTATCATAAAGTTACATCTTTTTTAAATTCTTGCACTGTAATGAAGTCCTTAGAACTATGCTAATGTGCGATAAAGAGAAGATTTATCGTATAGTTCTTAAACATATTCACGATCAAATGATATTTTATTACAGGATAATGATATTTATCGAGTAAAGATCGTTGTGTGCTATATAGATTGATTGTCCTCTTAACCAAAGAGGTGGTGACACTGGTATGGCATACAAGTGAGATGTAGGGGTACATCATCACTGAACAAGTGACTCAGCTGCTGACCGTTTTGCTGTCAAGAGTTGTTCGTGAAACACATGGGATAAATATCCTTCAGACCTAAGATCACCATAGTGATTTGCAAGCAACTCACTGTGCTTTGGTGCCGGACTATCTAAATTTTTAATGCAATAATGAAAGGCTACTGGGTACAGTCAAGTACTTATGAAATCTGTGTGTGAATCAAGATAGGATTGACCCCTCTAAATTATTGGAGATGATGTATCACTGTATTTCAATTTAACAAAGTCTTGACCAGGATAATCCATGAGATAGATTTGAAAGGTTGAAATACAATGCGGATGAAGCAATTTCGGTTGATAGTTAACCTAAGACCATCCTAGAACATTCAGGATCAAAAAGATGAATTATGCGGTAACCATGTGTATAGATTTTAAAATAATTTTTTATGATAATTCAACCTATCTAGACTCGAAAACCATTGCTAGATAGTATCTTGATTAGTGCAGGATTTATTTTCTGTGATATCGGCTTAGTGTTTGAACCTATGGAGTCACACACACAAGTCAGACAAAGTAGGAAGAAGTTGGCCTATATTTATATGTCTAATTTGAAAGTACTTGACTTAATTGAACATATAAGCTAGCTTAATTGAAAATTAAGTTATGGGTCAAACATGATTGAAGAATTGATTATATCTAGCTAGCACTACACATAATGTTCATATTTGATCCCGGAGATGAACAGTTTCTGATCCATGATCCATAGAGCATATGAAAGATTGAATTTAAGTACTGATTAATTTTAGATTAGATTTAAATTAATTAATCTTAATTAGGTCAAAATTCAAGTTAGACTTGGTACAAAAGTCCTAAAGAGTTTGGGATTGATAGTTTTTCGAAATTATTTCAAACCAGCTTCGAATTGAATTTGAATCGGACCTATTTTTGATGAGATATAAGTATTTCCACTTGCATTGAGATTTTTCTCTATTATGGGCTAACCAACACCTAGAGCTTTGCTCATTTGGGGCATCCCATGTGGGTGAGAGAGTGGGTGCAAATTGGTTGTCATATGTGATGGCAATTCTATCTCATGTAAGAATCTTTCTTTCATGAATATTGGACTGATTCAAATCAGATTTGAGTTAGGACTCCTATACTTATTGGGTCATGAGAATCATCTATAAATAGAGAGAATCTCTACCTATGGATGCATAGCAAATAAATCAGATTGAAAGAAGAGAGAAAGAGAGAGAGATGTGTGAGAAGAGAGAGAGGTCCCTTCTTTCCCCTTGCCCTCTCCTCTTGTTGCCGCCCCTCTTCCCTTGGGCGTGGATCCATCTTGGATGTCCCACCTGCTAGTGTGAGGTGTCACACTAGCACATCTCATCTCTTGATTGATTGAGTTGCAAAGATAATTGGATTAGAGTTCATCCTACTTTCCTGCGGCGTCTGATGTGCATGCGAAGTAGAGGATCTGCATATTTAGGCCTCCACAAAGGTTTATATCAGATAATTTGAAATTTGATCTCTGGTTCCACTGCTAATCAGATAAGAATTTAATCCTTAATCATATAGATGAATAGAAAATTTTTTAGATGCAACCTGAACCTTCTGAGGAGAAACAGCTTCTTTCCCTTCAGGTACCTCTTGGGATAATTGAGGATGTGCTGATCAAAGTGGATGAGTTCTACTTTTTCGTTTACTTTCTTATTTTGGAGATAGAATCTGGAAGCGACCCTAGCCAAATCTTAATCATTTTAGGCTGACCCTTCTTTGCCATAGCTAATGCATGCATTAACTATAGGACGAAAGCCATGGACGTATCATTTAGGAATAAAAAGCTAAGGTTGAATGTGTTCAATACTATCACGGGATCTCAAAGTGAAGAGTTTTGTGAAGTAAACATGCTAGAGGGACTTATAGAAGAAGCCACCTTTGCCATACCCTCACAAGACCTTCTACAAGTCTGTCTAGCTCATTTTGAAATAGACAACTTCGACACAGATGGGTACATGGAAGAAGTGAATGTCCTATTAGAGCCATCCATTTTCGCTCCTCTATGGATCAAGAAATATGAGCAAATGCCCCTTCTCTCTATCACACCAATAGTTCCTTCATTAGAAACCCTACCTACATCGGACCAAAAGCCATTCCTAGTCATGTTAAAAGATCCATTTTTAGAGCCTAATGTAACCTCTGACCAAGAAGCCCAAATTGTAGGTGTACAAAAAGAATATGAAGAAACTGTTAGAGGGACAATCATTGATCTAACAAAAGACTGCCCAAACCAAGTGCTACCTCAAGAACCAAGTCCTAAAAATCCTACTGAGGATCCTTTATGCAAATTTTTGAACTGCATGGGCATAGATAATGTAGAGAGGCTGAGTGATCTGTTGGACCCACCATAGATAACAAAGCATGAGCAATTTTTAGAGTTGTTTGATATTATCCTAGCCTTCACACCAGAATCAACACCTATCTTGCAACCCAAGCCACTTCCTGCTAATCATAATCAGAAGATATGTCATCAAGGAAATCTAGAGTGGAACATCACCGATTAGACTTCATCCAATCATCCAACATGGCTAGTGTACCCATCAACAGGGTAGAATCAGTATATCTATGATAATGAGCTTCACGAGGTCTGGCTGAAGGCATTAAACTTAGTGCTTGTTAGGAGGTAACTCAATTTTTTATATTTTATTTTTTTTTATTCTTTTCAATTTATTTAGGACCTACTTCAGGGTTATCGAAGCTAAGTTGGAGGGAGACCTACATCTGCTATCCTCAAGGCCCAGGTTGAACTACGAATAAATTAAGCCTAGATGAACTCCTTCTTTTTCTTTCTTTTTACTTATTACATTCTATTTCTCTCCTCCATTGAGGATAATGTTGTTTAAGCTAGAAGGGAGAGAAAAAATTGATTTAATTAAGTTCTTGAGTATGGTCAAAAATAATTAGTTGTGTGTATCCAAATTTTGTCTCAATTTAAAGTTACATAGAAATCCTAATCAATGATTAATTAACGGTCTACATAATTTTAGAGATACTAAGAGATAAATTATTAAGAAAACCCAATGAATGATAAGATTTAGATTAGAAAAAATATTTTTAGAGCAATTCCAAAACCTTCTGTCCATTGATCTCAATAAAGAATTCACTTTATGGGGGTACAAGTGGAAAGGTTAAAATATCCAAAAAGTCCATCTTAATAAAAAAAAATTTTAGCATTTCTCACTGAGTAACTGAGTCTGTTTGTCTAAATAAACATTATTGTTTGCATCAAAAGATGAGAATGTGAAAAAAATTTTTGTGGAGTTAATCTTAGCTCATAGCCTTTTTGACTCGACTCAGTAAGTCTGAGGGGTGTTCTACACCTAATACCCTAAAACTAATTGGTTTAGGAGTCATTGGCCTAAAGTGCATTACAATAGTGAATTAGAAAGCTTAAAAGGTTAGGACATTGCACTGACTGTATATGTACAAAAAAAAAGAAGAAAAAAAAGAAAAAAAGAGAGAATAAGGGGACTAAATTATAAAAAGATACTACACCAAACCCACAGTAAGATTGAAAATGTAAAGAGTGAGGTGGGAAGTTCATGAAGGAAAAACTTTAAAAATTTTTATGGGCTTCACTCAACCACTAATTGGATCGAATTAATAATCCAATGAAGTACCTCTTTAATAGTCTAACCAGGTATCAGTAGTCTTTAGGAGTATCTAAAATAACTATCAATTCAAGGATAATTTGGTACACATTATTGATTTATTTTACTCGAAGATGAGTAAAGTTCAAATTGGGAGATAAGATAAGTACCATAAACATGTTAATAAAAATCTTAATTTATTAATTAATTTATTTTTATTTTTAAAAATTAATGCTTCTATTGATTTTTTGTAGAAAATATGGTTGTCAATAGAAAGTGCTCGATTCAAGGTTTAGAATAATTCAAATTTGGAGCAAATCAGACTCAAAATGGATCCCAAATTGAGAGACAAAGACAAGCTCAAATCTAAGCCAAATTGGGCTCAAAATCAGCCCAAAATCAAGTCAAAATGGCTAGAACCCAAACCCAATTAATCGACTGGTGTATGTTGGACCGATCGCTCAGTCCAAAGGCAAAGGGGCATGGTCTACAAATTTTTTATCATGGCTCACGTTGTGGTCCATCGGGCGAGAGGCTTATGTGCACCATCGGACAGTCGTCAGCATTCTAAATATGGGATCGAACAGCTGAAATTTCTCCTTACCATATAACTCAATGGTGGCCCACAAAATAGGCACAATCCGATGGCCCAGCATGCTCCAAACTCAGGATCCAATGGTCAGCATGGTTTCCTATAGTAAATAGAGTTCTAAAGCCTTCCTATGCACTGATCAACGATTGGGATTCAACCTATGGTTTTAACTAATGGCTGGGAGCAATGCCAACTTGATCTGGGAGCATTTTAAAAGAGATTTTGACCATTTGATGCTGATCTGATAGCTGGCAAGGGTCTACAAGTTTAACAATGATTAAAAGTCTGATTCTTACTAAAATTGAGCCCAATTTTCACTTATAAAATGAGGGGAATGTGGAGAATTTATAAAGGACATGAGCAGCAGCAAGCAAGCAGCAGAGAACATCCATCTCCAACTTTTTATTCTCTTTTTATTTTAAAGCTTTTGTAAGGGATTTTGAGAGAGAAAAAAAGGGTAGTTGCCTGAGTTCTTCTTCTTCTTTTTCCTTTCATGAAGATGATACTTGCAGACACCATGCGTGGCTAAACTCTTGAGTCTCCAGGGGAGTGGATGAGTTTTTCTTTTAATATTTATACTTTAGTTTCTTTGTCATGCAATTAGATCTTGATTGTAATGATTTTTTCTTTCATGAATAAAATTCTTTTTTCATTACTTCAAGATTTCATGTTTGAACTATAATTTAGATCTTTGAATTACCTATGGCTACGTAGAGACGAATCATGATCTAAGGGTATGACTCATGCTCAGTGAGATAGACTATAATGGAGATCTGATTATAAGATATTTTATTTATTTTTATGATTTGATACTATAGAATAATCTATGACTATGTAAGAACAAATCAAGGTATTATGATCTGTACTCAATAAGATAGGTTATGATTGGAGATCAATCATACTTTTAATAATTATATAATAAAAAAATTAATTTATATTTTAAAAAAATCGAATCAAAATCCTAAGACATCTTTCTCAATTGCCTGCTTGTTAATTGCAATTTTCGTTTAATTTGAACTTTTGCTTTTTTTAACCAAATTTTCATTCTTTCTTATTTGCAATCTAATTTAAATTCTTAGAATTTTTACTTAAAAGTGAACATAACCCCATTGATCCCTATGGATTCAATCCTGACTCACCACTAACTACATAGTTTTGAGTTCGTAATTTATTTTTGATGCCTACGACAGTGATCATGAGACATCATATTTTTTGAAAGATTTCACTTTATATGCCAGCACTCATGTTATAGAAGATATTAGATCTTATGAGCCAGTAGAGCAGATAGAGACCACTCTTTCTTCTGATCAGACCAGTCATTCAGAGAGCAACTCAAGACTACTTGATAAACTGGATGAGAATGCATTCATTAAGAGAGTTTCCACCAAGATCGTCACTTCAGTTTGTACAGAATTTTAGAGGTACACTTCAAAGGCACAGCAGGTGAGATGAGATCTGATGGAGGCATTATTTTTGGTCAGAGAGGACACTGTGAGGATGATCCAGGCACCTACTACAGTGAGGGAGGTTGTTCGTGATTGGATCCAGTCATCTGAAGACATTACATCATCCTCACCCTCTCAGTCCGGATCTTTATCATAGTGATTATCCTGACCTATACTTGCTTAAGTTGTTAGGATTTCTTTTATAGAGCATTAGTGACCCTAGCAATCTATTGTTGACATCGATATAGGATGCATCTTGTATGTTTTCATGTTCTATAATTATGTTTTGTAAATCAATAAAATATGATTTTTTATGAAAATTTAGTATGTTTGATGCTTATACTTATGTTTATTTGGTTGTTTGAAAATTTGATTAAAGAATCAATTTTATTCAAATTTTATAAGCTTAGCTTGCAAAACAAAGGGGGAGAAAACATTAAGAAAGAAATATTCATCTAATTGAAAATACTTTTGAATTTAAAAATTTAAATTTAAAAGTTAAATAATCTGAATTTAAAGATTATATTTAGTATCAGTTAAATTCATGATTAATGTGTTTAATTTGAAAAACAAAGGGGGAGAAAATATTCTTAACATATCAAAAGAAAAAATAAATTTTCTAGTATTGAATCTCAAAATAGGGGGAGAGGTGTTTGCTGAATATTATCTTCATTTTGATTGAAAATTGAAATTAATTTATATTAAAAAAAATAAAATTTGAACTTAAATTTTTATCGATTACTTTATGATTTTCTTAATTTGAGCCTTCATGTGCTTTTAATTATTCAATTTCACTTACATAATTTGATTACTTAATCATTCTTGACAAGTTAGAGTTAAAACTAAATTTAAGCATATTCTTACTCTAAAAAATAAATTTTCAAATCTAATTTTAATAATATATTTGCAAATCTAAATATGGTACTAAAATTTTAATGTGGATTGAGAAATCTTCATAAATTATTGGTATCAATATATTTTATACTCAAGAAATGAATTTAAAAATATAACTCTCATTTGCTTTGATACTATCATTTGCTTGATACATTCTCGATACATATCCTTTCCAAACTTAATTGACAAAAATTTATTAAGAAAAGGAATGAACAAATATTGAATTAAATGTTATGCTTGATTTCATTGTTCAAATTCTTGAAAAGCTCTATTCCTCCTAAAGGATAAAAGTATTTATTTGAAAATCTGATTAAAAAGTAATATTCAGTCAAAAAGAGGGAAAGCCATTAGTTTGTGAATTTAAGTTGATTTTTCAAAAAAAAAATATTTTAAGCATATTTTAACTCAAAATATTAATTTTTAAAGGGAGATAATTCATTCAAATTGATTTTCTAAATTTGATACAATCTGAATTTTGTTATATTCTCGGACTTGAGATGATTTTGATGATTAATTTTTGATCCTTCTCTTGAGCTTTTTAATGCTGTCAAAAAAGAGGAGAGGAATATTGAGTATATGCTTAAAGGATTAATGCTTAAGAAACTCAAATAAATTTGATGATTAAAAACTTAATACTCATTGATTTGAATTAAAATATTATTTTGATATGAGTATATGAAATATATGCAATGAACTAATTATATGCAATGAACCAAAAGATTAATTGAGAACATTCATGAAGTATTCATTCATGTATTTAATCTATACTTTATGATACATTCTGGCAAAATACATTGAAATACATTATTTATTTTTATTATGCATATACTCAAAGTTTTGTCATCATCAAAAAAGAGAAGATTATTGACTCTAAGATTGATTTTGATAATTTCAAAATATTGAGTATAAATGATACTAATCATGTATTTCAAGAATGTTTGTAGATCTTTTCAAATATTCAAATTGAAAAAATATTCCATTGAAAAGATCTCCTCAAGTTGCCAAGTCAAAATACTTCAAAGAATGAGGTTTTCCATGCTTGGCCAAGAGGAGTCGACTCCTGATGAAGAAGAGTCGACTCTGACATGTTAGAAGAAGACTGACACGTATATGAGTCGACTCAAAGAAGATTCGAGTCGACTCGATCTCAAAAGATAGAGAATAATTTTTTGAACCCAGTGGCCAAGCTGACTCATCAGGAATTCGAATTAACTCGTAGACAATTGGAGTCAACCCTAAGAGAAATGGAGTCAAAGCATAGGATAGGCTATAACAGCTAGTTTTCTTCACTTTTTCAATGATTATTTCTCCACCCCAATAGCTAGTTGAAGCCCTCCAATACTCCTTCTCCAGCCATTGTGAAGCCTATTAAAAGGTGAAGAATTAAAATAAAAAGGAGGCAAGTGGATTAAGAGAGAAAAACTTGCCCTTACATTTTTCCAACAGTTAGCACGCTTGATTGAGAGCTCCATTGAATATCCATGAAAGAAAATAAAAGAGAGAAATTTGAGCACCAAATTCAGAAGACTTTCAAGAGTATTAAGCTTCATCATTTGTACATCCTCTCAAACTTCAAAGAAGAGAAGACAAAATCTCAAAAGATCAATCATTCAGCTCCTTCTTCATGCTTCAAAAGAGTTTTTATTTTTTATTTTTTTCTGTACTAAATTGTATACCTTATATTTTGATTTCTTTATAAGTTTTTTTGGAGGAAAGAAACTTGAGGTAAAGGCCTGTCCAAATCTAAAATTGGACATTGTAGGTTTTGGTTAGTGAGTCCAAAAAATCAACTGGATTGATAGTGAGCCTGAAAAACTATTTGATTCGTGAGCCCGAAAAATCAACTGAATTGATAGTGAGCCCGTAAAATTATCGGTGTAAGGTTATGGTTGGTGATCCCAAAAAATTAACTGAATTTATTTATGAGCTTGAGAAAATAAATATATTGTAATCAGAGTGATTATAGCAAAATTTTTAAGAAGAGCTTGGAGAGTGGATGTAGGTGCAGGATTGCACCGTACTACTATAAATCTTTGTGTTTGTGTTGTATCTTTGCTTCTTGCTTTACTTGTTTTATTATTTGCTTAACTTTTATTTATCTCTTGCATAGCATATCGTATATTTTGATTCCATTGCTTCTTTAATTATACACTTCACAATCACTTAAATTGATTTAACTAGAAGCACATAATTGCCTTAGAGCTTAACTTGGTTAAAATTTTCAAAGAATCCAATTCACACCCCCCCCCATCCCTTTTGGGTTGCTACCTCTCAGCAACAACTAATATTCACATATGTATAGATAAAGTATATAATCTAATGGAGCCACACAATAACCTATATGTTAAATATCTTATAAAAATGTTAATAATATGGCTACAAGTTTTGATGATCTACTCTCTATGCATAAAGTGAGACCAAGAAAGATTGATGCCAAATATTCTAGTATTCAAAGATAAATGATAAGGCAAGTATATTAAAAATCTATGGAATCAATCATAATTTATATATTTTATAATATATAATAATCAAAATATAATAGGTGCCAAAACCCCTATTTTTATTTCATTATTTCTTCTCTTTTAATTTTCTATCACTAGTTGTCCTATTGCCGGTCAGTGGCCCCTTGACACCAATTTCTAGCTATTATCTGCCGCCATAGCCACTTCGTCATGATTAGGGGTGGCAAAATATGACCCAACCCACCAACCTGACTCGTGTTCGACCTACCGTAAATAGATTTGAGTTTGGGCTAAATAAGTTCAAATCATAAACAGATTGACGTGCTTAATCTGTTTATTATTTGGGTCGGATTCAGTTTTCACATGTCTAACCTGTTTAACCCATTTAACCCATAGAAGTTTTGGATTGGACTAAATTAATAATGTATAGGCCATTCAATTTATTGAGTAGTGGGCCGGTGGGCAGCTAGGCTCCATCCAGGTAGTGCACAGCGCGTGCTTATTTTTTAATTCCCAGGTTAGCCCTCTCTGTAATTTCAAATTTGTGTAACCATGTCCAAATGTCAAATCCAATGTAGTGAGGATTTACTCATCCCCTCCCTTTCCTTCTTCGCACTGCCATCCATGAACACTAGGCCGATAAGAGGCTCCGCGTGGGGGACGGACACCAGGCTGCATGTGAGGAGGACATCGATAGTAGTAGCAGAGGAAGGCGAGGTAAAGGAGATGGGAACAACATTGACCTCGGTGAGGTCATGAAACTGGAGGGGGAGGTGATGGTAGGAGAAGGACCAATCGAGGAGGGTGAGGGAGTGACGGAGGAGATCGAGAAGGATGAGCCATCGCTTGCAGACGAGGGAGGTGGGGCTATGGAGGGGTCAAGGAGGGTATCGAGGATGTGGAGGAGAAGCTCATCGAAGAGGAAGGTAGTGAGGTTAGGGCCGACCGCCATCGATAGTGTCAGAGGGGAGCGATCTAGGGTTAAGGTTTCATCGCCAAGCTACATCTTGAGGACCACATGCTTGAGGGGCTTATCGCCGAACCAAAAGTCAAGCCAGCTCACCAAGCAGCATTGGGGGCTCTACATATACATCTAGGATTTCGATGGGTCTTTTCAACTGTGGCAGCAGTGCAGTTGGATGAGGTGAGGGTAGCCAGTCGTGCAAAGCTAGAGGCGATCGAGAGTCCAGTGAGGGCTTCCGATCAGGTGGAACTGGAGGCAACAGCATAGTGAGGGTGGCCAATCAGGTGGAGCTGGAGGCCGAAGAGGTAGAGGACAAAAACATGGCAAGGGCAGAGGTCAGAGAGGTAGTTGGGTGGAGATGCGGTGAGGGTAGAGCCATAGATCGGAGATGAGCAGATTATTTTCTAATTTTTTTTAAATGGATAATAAATGAGTTGGATTTTATTTTTTTAATGGATTATAAATGGATTGTAAATAGGTCTAATCAGATAATTTGTTTATTAAGTAGGTTAGTTCAGATTTTAAAATTTGACAGTAAATAGGTCAAATTTGAGTTCAGAGTTTTTTGACTTGATTTATATCTGACCTGATCCAACCCGATTGCCACCCCTAGTCATGATCTTCCTTCTTGTTCTTCTTCTTTCTTCTTCTTCATTCTTCTTTTTTTTTTCTTTATCTCTCCTCTCTCTTGTTTTCTCTTTCTTTTCAAGCTTTGTCTCTTTATAGATGATTGGGTGACCTCAATAGGTCCATCCCTAGTAACCTGTATTGACCTTTTTTAATAGATCTTGACCCATAGCCACCAAGTAGTGCACCAGTCGCCACCTTGATCCTTGTTGGATCCAATTAGATCTAGCCATCCTCGATCACTGTGAGCAATCTATACTCTGATATGATATTTAATCAAATAGAATTAGCTTGATAGATCAATCAGCTTGTTGGGCCCTACTATCCGTCGGTCATGTTCATCTTCATCCTTATCGGACATTGAGCCACATCCCTTACAATATCACAATCTGATCCATCTAGGTTCTTCAAAATTTTTTGTTTTGTTAAGACTTCTAAGGCATTGTTAATGAAATTAATTGTATGTTAATGATATTGAACAGATGAAGCCGATCCATTTAACTAAAGAAAAATTTTGAAGTATGAAGAGGTAAGTAACCTAATGCTTCAAAGTATGTTTTTTATTAATACTCTCTGGAAAATTATAATTGGTTTATTAAATTGGTATATGATCTTTATTTTATGTATGATTAAGCAGATCAAGCATCTTGTTATTATTGTCATAATTATTTTAAAATATATTATGTATTCTCATAAAATGAATTTTGAAAATTTTGATTGGATAATTTATGAAATTTATATTATATATATTCTCAGCATATATGTGATCTAGCTCTACCAATAGAGATTATATGTTGGATCTGTTGACTTATAATTAGAATATTAGGGCACTTTGTACATCTTAAATCTATCATTTGACTCATACGACTAGATTACATGGTCATAATCCGATGTTGGGTCTACCATCATTTTATTAAAACTAAATTTTGAAAAGAAATATACACATTATTCAAGATTTATTTTCTTCACAATCAATATTATGTTATTTGATTTTTTATTATTTCTAGTATGCTTATATCCCATTTTGATGTATTATGTTACTTACCGAGTTGATGTATATTATTTGTCTTTTTATTTTTTGATCTTAAGTCATTATTACTTGAGACTTGGAGGAGTGTGCTAGATAGAATGTTTAAATCATCTAAACTTCTAGTTTAATTTAGTTTAGCTTAGTTCAATCTAATTTTGAATGTTTTATTTAGATAGAATATTATGGTGAATGTTACTTTATGATATTTGTTGTAAAAATGATTTAATTAAAAAAATTTATTAAATTAATTTTTTAAGGATTAAAAAATTATTATTATTATTTGATTAATAGTTGTATGCTGGCATGATCCGTATTATAGATATATGGCATCTATTACGTTTGGAACTTGCAGCATGACATGAGTAAATATGCATTAGTGGTTGTATGGAATCTATCAGCAGCCGCACAATTGCTCATAGCAGCATGTCATGTTTCTCCAATTCTCCAAATGCTATATATATATATATATATATATATATATAGAGAGAGAGAGAGAGAGAGAGGTAGACTAGGATCTGATTGATCGAATCCTAGCTCTCATCCGGTTGGATCCCCCTCAGTTGGATTGGCACGTATCTCCAAATCAAATGTTTGGACAAATAGAGAATTTTTCTCATCTTGTTCGCTGACCTGACAGCTTAAAAAAAATAAGTCAAAAGAATTAAATGAGATCAGATTGTCATTTTTTCTTTGGCATCTCTTCTCTGCTTAAGGCTATGATGTTACTTTAATGGGGATGGGACTGAAAAGGAGAGAGAGAGCAGATCTTCTCATTTGAAATGAAACTCTTCCCTCCCTCTCGTCGGCAAAATCTCCTTTTTTCTCCCTCTCTCCCTCTATTTCCCTCCCTCTCTCCCTCTATTTCTCTCTATTTCTCTTCGAAAGAAACTTCTTCTCCACTTCTCTCCAATGTAAATAGTCCAGTCTATCTCTCTTTCTATCGCAAATATGTGGTCGGCTCTCTCTTTCTCTGATGCAACTACGTCATTGGCTCTCTCTGTCGTAAAAACATCACCAGCGATCTCTCTTCAGTGCAAATACATCGTCGGCTTTTTCTCTCCATTGCAAACAAGTCAGTGGCTCTCTCTTCCATGCAAATACATTGTGGACTTTCTCTCTGTGCAAAGACCATATCGACATTTATTTCTCTCCCTTCCTCTCTTTCTTTCTGCACAACTATCTCATTGGAATTGTTCAAGATATAATAATTTTGTGCAAGGTATATACTATTGTCGGTTCATTAGAGGTTAAATATTTCAGCTAAATATTTCAGTGAATGTATGACATGCGACATTGTAAAAAATTTATGATATAGATAACATAGAGATTGTTCAATCACTATCCTTTGATAAAGTCAGTTAAATGTTATCAGTTAACTTACTGATTAAAAGATTGTTTAATATTTAATGATTATGCTTATACAAGTGTGAGTGATAAATGATTACTTTTTAGTATGAGCTGTAGTTTGAAATGCCTAGTTATAACTTACTAGAGCACTTCTTTTTAGTAGAATAACATCAATTTGAAAGTTGATATTTAACAGTCTCAATTTGATAGTCTCAATTTGATATGCATCAGTAAAATTGAGTTATGCATTTGAATGAATGCCACTTATACCTACTATATTTCATTATAAGTAAATTGAATTATACATATCATGGATGTGGATGTGGAAAGTATGTACGATGATAAGATCTTTAGCACACCAACTACTTTTGTAAGGTGAGAAAGCAATATAAATGATCACATTTTACTCGATGACACTCCAAAGTCATTCAATAATCACAGAGAGAAGATTGTATTGAGCAGAGTCTAGAAAATACTGAAAGTTTAGTATTGCATGAAGGCATGGTCTTCGAAACTCAAGAAGAAGTAATGGAAGCTTACAACCAATATGCATATAAGAAAGGTTTTGATATTCAGAAGAGATCATCTTATTGATCCTCAAAAAGTAAAGAGATCAGCAGACAAGAATTTATATATTGTAAAGAATGGGTATATAATCCTAAGATCAATATTGCAGTTGATGGGCAAGATCATGCGGCACAAATTATGCCATGCAAGAAACGACAAAGCATTCACACCAGATGTAAAGCTAAAATGCATATTAGAAAGACTGAAGTTGGCAAGTAGAAGGTTACATACTTCACGATATTCATAATCATGAGCTCATTTATAGCCCATTGAAAACTCACTTTTTTCGATCACATAGAAAGATCACCTCAGAAGATAAGAAGTTTATTGAGACTTTACATGATCAAAATATTTCAACTCAAAAAATCATGGTGCCATCTCACAATTGTATGGAGGTATACGAAATATAAGCTTCACTAAGAAAGATTTGAGCAACCTTAGAAGTAACCTCCGATAATAATTATTCTATATTGACCTACAAATAACAATTAATCATTTTCGAACTTGGCAAGTCAAGAATCCAGCTTTTTTTAATGCCATCCAATTAGATGTCGACAATAGTATCCAGAATATTTTTTGGATTAATGGAAGGTCAAGATTGTCTTACCAATACTTTGATGATGCGGTGACATTTGACAATACATACATGATGAACAAATATAGCATGCCTTTTGCACCATTTGTTGGCATCAACCACCACATGCAATCAATTCTATTCGATTATACATTAGTCCGAGATGAGTCTACTGAATCATTTATTTGATTTTTTCATTTTTTTCTGGAGGCACATTATGGCAAGCATCCAAAATGCATATTAACTGATCAAGATCCAGTAATGAAAAAGACAATTGAGCATGTTTTTCCTTATACTATCTATCGATTTTGTAAGTAGCATGTCCTAAAGAATATCAGAGAACGTCTATCCATTCTTTTTAATACAAAAGATGGACTGAAGGAGGATCTTCATCATTGTATCAATACTTCTATCTCTGCAAAGTAGTTTGAGCATCATTGGGATGAATTTATCAAGAAGTAGTTCTTGGAGTCTAATGCCTACCTTGATCACCTATTCAGTATACGAGACCAATGGGTGCCTGTATATTTTAAATATATATTCTTTGCTTCTATGTCTACAACATAGCACAGTGAAAATATACACTCATTGTTTAAGGATTATGTGGACAATCACATGAATGCTTTTAGATTTGTTACACAGTTTGAGGCAGTCTTGGAGAGTAGATATGATCGAGAGGATGAAGAGGATTTCAAGATGTACCATGTTCAAACAAGTTTGTGGTCGAAGTATCCAATCGAGCAACATGCTCTTGAAGTGTATACAAGAATTATTTTTAGGCTCTTTAGGGAGCAACTCAAAATGATGACCATGTATGATATGGAAGAGGTGAAGAAGTATAAATTGTATGATATAATTAAGATTGAGGCCTCTAATAGAATTGCATAACAGAGAATAGCATATCGTGTAACATGTATTATGTCCGAGGAGAAATTTTCATGTACATGTCTAATATTTGAATTCAACAGCATTCTATGTACTCATATGTTAAAAGTTTTCATTGCTCTATGAATTCACCATATTTCTGCACATTACATATTGAAACATTGGACAAAATCTACCAAAGAAGGAGGTGCTGATACGGCACATGGTGTATGTAAAGTTCAGGAGGACACGACGTCGAGAACTACAAGATTCAATAGGCTATGTAAAAAATTTTTAGAATTAGCATATGATAGTTCTACTCACCAAAAAATATATGATCTTGTTATGAATGATGTGGAGTCTATCATTGAAAAAATTTATTCACTGAAGAAGAACCTATCGATAGAACAAAGTATAATAGATGAGAGCCATACTCAGATTTTGATAGTGATGACACAATGTAGCCAAGCAGAAAAAAAGAATGATAATTTTGTGACATTCAAAGATCCTCCAGTTTCTAATTATAAAGATCGTAAAAAGCTCAATAGGTTCAAACATCCAATAGAGGTTACAGTGAAGAAACAGCGGACATGCAAGAAATATCATCAAAAGAGTCATAATATTCGAACATGCAAGGAAAATATTAATAAGAGCTGATAATTATATTATATTTATTTTATTTTAATAAATTTTTTTTTCTATGACTTACTAGATAGTTATACTTTATGCAGGTAGATGATTTTGAAGTCTACATCAGTAGCGGTCATCTGAGGAAGAGAATTTTAACGATCTACATGGCTCATCAGTGTTTTAAAGTCCATGATTATAACTTTTTTATGATGGCTTATTTTTTGACTTGGATAGATGTTATTTATATATGATATGCACGATTTGTTTCTTTGTTCCATCAGTAATGTGTAAAGATATATGCTTGTACCAATTTCTGAATGAATGTATGACTCCTATGGAACAAACAATATGTTTTGCTCTATTATATTTTGTCTATCTAATATGACATTGATGATTATGAAGCTCAGATATTTACTCCATGCTAGCCAGAGTGATGTGCTAGTATACTATGCAGGTGATCATCAAGGGTCGCGAGATGGGATTATCATAATTTACTTTATATCAGCTGTGATTGTTGCCATAGATATTGACATGTTCTATAATTATTAAGTTCAGAAGTTACTGTATTATTGTTTGTCCATATTTTGTATTCGAACTTACGGATAAACAAAAATTGCACAAGACAAACACAAATTTGGAGTGCAATCAAGGATAAATAAATACAAACTATTGAAGGATAAATATAAATTTCAAATAATAAATACAAATAAGCCCAAGATGAATACAAAGTACTTTCGAATAAATACAATCTCTGAATATATACAAACTCTGAATAATAAAAAGAAACTCTGAATAATAGAAGATAAATATAAATTTTAAATAATAAATACAAATAGGTTCGAGATAAATACAAAGTACTTCAGAATTTGAATAGATATAAACTCTGAATAATAAATAAAAACTCTGAATAACAAATAGAAACTCTGAGGTGATAAACAAAAACTCTCAAGATAACAAAAACTCTGAGACGATAAACTTAACTTTTAAATTTTGAATTAAAGTTTGTGTTCATTAGTTTCTGCCAAGATAGAGTTTGTATTATACATAGTTTCTATTTATCTTAGGATCACTCAATTTTTGAACTACGAGTTTGCATTTATCTTAAAAAGTTTTTCTTTATCGAAAGTTTTTATTTATCAGCACAGAATTTATGTTTATTATTTATAATTTTTATTTATCATTACAAACATTATGTTCTATTTATTATTCAGAGTTTATGTTTATCAATAGTTTGTATTTATTTTTTTAAGATTTATTATTTATTCTTATTATTTATCATGGATGGATCTAGGATCACTCAATTTAGAATCATGAGTTTGTGTTTATCTTGGAATATATTTATTATTCATAATTTTTATTTATTATTCATAGTTTTTATTTATCCACGTAGACTTTATATTTATTATTTATAATTTTTATTTATTATTCAAAATTTATATTTATCCTCTGGTTTGTGTTTATTTTTGGTACATTATTATTCATAGTTTTTATTTATTATTCAGAGTTTATGTTTATCTTCTGATAGTTTATGTTAATTTTTTCAAAACCTATTATTTATTCATATTATTTATCATGGATGAATCTAAGATCACTCAATTTTGAACTATGAGTTTATGTTTATATGTATTTATTATTCATAATTTATGTTGATTATTCATAATTTTATTTAGCCATGTAGATTTTATTTATTATTTATAGTTTCTGCTTATTATTTCGAGTTTGTATTTATTCTCTTGGTTTGTATTTATTTTCAGTATAGAGTTTTCATTATTATTCATACATTTTATTTATTATAGAGAGTTTATATTTATTCTCTGATAGTTCATATTTATTTTTTTAAGACTTATTTTATTCTTCTCATTTATCATGGGTGGATCTAGGATCACTCAATTTTAAATCATGAGTTTGTATTTATCTTAAAAAAATTTAAACATAGAGTTTGTATTTATTATTCCTAATTTTTATTTATTATTCATAGTTTCTATTTATCCACATAGATTTTATGTTTATTATTCATAGTTTCTATTTATTATTCAGAGTTTGTGTTTATCCTCCTAGTTTATGTTTATTTTAGGTATAAAGTTTGCATTTATTAAAATTTTATGTTTATTATTTATAATTTTTATTTATTATTCAAAGTTTATACTTATCCTCTGATAGTTTGTATTTATTTTTTTAGAGCTTATTATTTATTCTTATTATTTATCATGGTGGACTTAGGATTACTCAATTTTGAACCGCGAGTTTGTGTCACTCAATTTTGAACCGTGAGTTTGTATTTATCTCAAAAAAATTTTATTTATCGGTATAAAGTTTGTATTTATTATTTATAATTTTTATTTATTATTCATAATTTTTTTAATTTATCAAGTTTTATATTTATTATTCATAGTTTATATTTATTATTCAAAGTTTGTGTTTATCCTCTTGGTTTGTGTTTATTTTTTTAGGACTTAATGTTATCCTTGTTGTTTGTCATGTGTGGATCTAGGATCACTTAATTTTTAACCATGAGTTTGTATTTATTTTCTATTAATCGGCACTGAGTTTATATTTATTATTCATAGTTTCTGTTTATCTGTATAAAGTTTATGTTTATTATTCACAGTTTTGTTTATTCTTCTAGTTTATATTTATTATTCATAGTTTGTGTTTATTATGTAGAGTTTATGTTTATCTCCAATAGTTTAAAGTGTTTATCCTGAGAAGTTTTCGATTCACCTTTGGATGTGCACGTAAGGCTGAACTTCTTGTCCGTATGCTTATATGTCGAAGGCACCCGTGACTTAATAAGAGCGGTTAAGGAACGCCTGTGACCTAACAGGGGTGGTTAAGTTTTCGGTGAATCATTCTTGCCTTCATGAAAGGCACCTATGATTGTGGGTGCCTATAACGGGAAAGAAGAAGATGAGCAGGAGTC
The DNA here is from genome assembly GCF_000442705.2 of Elaeis guineensis. NCBI lineage: Eukaryota > Viridiplantae > Streptophyta > Magnoliopsida > Arecales > Arecaceae > Elaeis > Elaeis guineensis. The sequence continues at coordinate 20,751,413 of NC_025999.2, forward strand.
AGGATGGAAAGAAGATAAATAGAAGGAGCTAAAATATTGGTCGAGATTTCAAAATTTTGATAAATTTGAATCAAATTGGATGAAACAAATCGATTTGAAATTGCATGAATGCAGAAAATTACATAAACACGAAAAAGAAGTAGCTGATTGTAGGCGCCTACATCCTGATTGTAGGTGCCTACAACCAGGATGTAGGTGCCTACATCCTGGTTGTAAGTGTAGGTGCCTACAACTAGGATGCACCTACATCCTGGTTGTAAGTGTAGGTGCCTACAACTAGGATGTAGGTCCCTACATCCCGATTGTAGGCACCTACAATCAGGATGTAGGTGCCTACATCCTGGTTGTAGGTGTAGGCGCCTATAACCAGGATGTAGGCGCCTACATCCTAGTTGTAGGCACCTACATCCTAGTTGTAGGCACCTTCCTTCTACCAGTTTTAGATCCATTCGTTATATTAGATCCAACCCAAGTTCACCAAACTAGTTCAAAATATTGACTTAAAATTAAGATCCTCGCTCCTCTCTCCTCGCTCCTCCAGTACATCTTCTTTCTCTTCTGACCATTTCGTTCCTCTCAAAATCTCTAGATCCCATCTCCAAATCTATTATACCATCTCTACTTACATCTCAAATCTCAAACCAAAAACTTCCTCCCCATCTTCTTCTTGGCCAACCTTGGGAAAGGATGGCTCCGAAGATGCATCTTTCCTAATGCCAAAGAGCAATCAAAAGTGAAGAAAGTAGAAGGAAAAGAGGAATAAGAGAAGCAACAACTCTAGCTTCATCACCTCCCTCAAGATCATCACCTTCAAGAACTCCAATAAGTGATAAAAATATTCTCTCTGATCGTATTATAAATATAAATTTTCTAGATTCAGAGAGATTTGAGATTGCAATCTTAATTAGAGATATGGGATGAAAATTCATCTGCACAGCTGAAGCCCCAATATTTATGTAGTTAGAGAATTTTATCAGACTACTTCATTTGATGAAGATGATACCATATCATCTTCAGTAAAAGAAAAAAAAATTTATTTTGATGATGAAATATTAGGATAAATTTTGAAACTTCCAACCGAAGGTGACCTATGGGATAATAGAGAGGATAGAAGCACCAGAATAGAAATTATTCTTGGGGTAGAGAACCACGATCAATTTCATAAAATTTATGGGTGATATTTAAATGCTGAAATGAGACTCCTCCACATCATTATTTGTTGGATTATACAATCTAGAGCAAGAGGATTTGATACTATAACAAAGAGGGACTTAGCAATTATATATTATGTAGTCCAATGCATCTCACTTAACCTTCCAAGAATGATTATCAAGGCTATACAAGAAGCGATGGATAGAGCACAAACATTCCTACCTTATGCCATGATTTTAACCCATATCTTTAAACATTATAGACTAAAACTTCAGGAAGAACAATTAACGAAATTAGGTAGAGATAGTAAAATTAATAAAGGAGCCCTCAACAGAATGCACTGGTTCAAAACTGATGATGGTCACTGAACTAGAAAGGATAGAAGCAGAGAATATGTTGAGGAGGATATTTCAACTGAAGAAGATAGACCTCAATTTAATAGGAGTGGAACAGGACCTTCCAGATCTACGGAGCCTATGGAGCTTGTTGATCAAGTGAGGATGACTCCAGATGTGGTCAGTGTAATCGCTTGGGAGGTTGCATCTATTCTTCAATCTTCATCTTTAGGAGAGAGTACTGTATGTATGGATTTGACTGGCACATATAGTTCTTCATTCGAACAAAAATTAGATAATCTTATTTCAGCAATATAGGACATAAGATAGGATATTCGTAATTTGATCTGTTGTTTTGAGGAATTAGAGAGATATTCACCTCACACAGATATGCATTAGCTAGGCATGATTATCTATACCCTTAGAGTGCTCCAGACTACGATACATAGAGAATCAGATGGGATAGAAAGATAAAATATTCTCTCTACTGGGTTGGCTACAGTATTGCAGAATGTTGTCCAGATCGGCCAATAGATGAATATTCTTATTTCGAATCTTTCAAATCAAGATCAATCCAGTCAGCCTCCTCCTAGTCAACCATTCTCCTCTAGACTACCCTCATCTATCCGTCGCTATCGTCCTACTATCCAAGCTGATCCTAGGGATTAGACTATGTCGGCATCATCTTGATTTTATGTGTTGCATGTTGTAATGATGTAGTACTTTGTATGCTGTATTTTCTTAAATGCACTAGTTTTTGTTTTATACTATGAATGTACCAGTTTTTTTATCAAATAGAGTGGTTTACATATCCTCCGTTGAATGATTTGCATATGAAAAAAAAAATGATGTTGAATAGTTTACATATGAATGAAAAAATGATGTAGCATGATGCATGGAATCATGTACTCACTTACCTCAGTTGTACATATTTTTGAATGAATATATGACTCCGAATAATATGATTTGCTCTGTTAGTTTTTGTGCATCTAATATTACCTTGATGATTATCATGAAGTTCAGATATTTACTCCATGCCAAACTAATGTTGCATGCCAAATTAAGATATTTACTCCATGCCAAACTAATATTGCGTGCCAAATCAAGTCCATGCCAAACTAATGTTGATGTGTTCTCAGACTTGGTCGATTATCTTTATGGTTGAATCGGCTAAGTTGCTCACTCAGTTGGCTCAATTTTCAACTGTATCGGCTTAGTCTCCTGGATCCTAAAATTTGATATTCTATGCTCTGTTTTTTGTATCACTCAGACTAGATCGGCTCAGTTTGTATAAGCATTTCAAATATTATTTTTTAGCCTTTCTACTTTAATTTGATTTTTAGGTTAGACTTGCCTTCTAAATTTGATTTATTCTCATTAAAGCTCCTTGAAGGTATGTATCTAGAGTTTTATTAGAGTTTAGCACTCGGATCTTAGATGGTGCTTCTTCATTTAGATGTTAAAAAATACTTAAGCTTCTTAAAATTTAATACTATACTTATACTCAAATACTTTTGTTATCATCAAAATCAATCCAATATATATCAAGTTTATTCCAGGTTTATAACATGATAAATACAAACTTCAAATAATAAATACAAATAGGCCCAAGATAAACACAAAATCTAACTAATAAATACAAATAGATCGAGGATAAACACAAACTTCCAAGATTGCTCTACGTTCCATGAATCCAAGATAAATACAAAGTACTTTAGAATAAACATAAACCTCATATAAAAAGTGCAAATAATAAGTACAAACTCTAAGGTGATAAATAAAAACTATTTGAGATAAACACAAACTCGATTCAGGATAAATACTAACTAAGGAGGATAAACACTAAAGTCCTACATAAACACAAACAGCTCAGGATAAACACAAACTATCAAGGTTGCTATCTGCCATGGTAGGATAAAGTGCTCCAGAATAAACATAGTTCCACATAATAAACAAAAATTATGAATAATAAATATAAACTTTAGGATGATAAAAAGAAACTGTCCGAAATAAATACAAACTTGGGTCCACCCAGGATAAATACTAACTAAGAAGGATAAACACTAACTCCAGTAGAAATAAACACAAATCATCCCATCATAAATACAAACTCTAAATAATAAACACAAATAGAATAAATACAAATTGCCTTCATGGTAGGATAAATACAAAGCACTCCAGAATAAATGCAAACTCTGTATAATAAATAGAAACTACGAATAATAAATACAAACTTTGAGATGATAAACAAAAACTATCTAAAATAAACACAGTCGGATCCACCTAGGATAAACACAAAGTACTTCAGAATAAACACAAACTTCGCATAATAAATAAAAATCATAAATAATAAATAAAAACTTTGAGATGATAAACAGAAACTGTCTGGAATAAACACAAAGTCAGATCCACCTAGGATAAACATAAAGTGCTCTAGAATAAATACAAACTCTACATAATAAATAAACAGAAACTATGAATAGTAAATAAAAACTATCTGAACAAATACTAACTAAGGAGAATAAATATTAAGTCCTGCACAAATCATCCTAAGATAAACACCAAGTCGGGGTCAAATACAAAGTTAGAGTCAAATAGTTTCTATTTATTATATATAATTTATGTTTATTATTTGAAGTTTATATTTATTATGAAAACCTTATATTTATCATGCACCTGTTGTATTTATTATTTGGAGTTTGTATTTATTCTGAGATGGATTACATTTATTTATGCAGGACTTAGTATTTATCTTATCTTGGGTAGACTTTGGATCACTCAACTTTTTGATCTCATATTTATTGAAAAAGTTTATGTTTATCATCTCAAAATTTATGTTTATTTGGTAGGACTTCAAATTTATATTTATTCTGGGTAGTTTGTATTTACCATCCCAAAGTTTGTATTTATTCTGGATAGTTTATATTTATCATCTCAGAGTTTGTATTTATCGTTTCAGAGTTTGTGTTTATTCTGGACAGTTTGTATTTATCATTTCAGAGTTTGTATTTATCATTTCAGAGTTTGTGTTTATTCTGTAGAATCCTATGGATAGTTTGTATTTATCATTTCAGAGTTTATATTTATTCTGGATAATTTGTGTTTATCAGTTTAGAGTTTGTATTTATTTTGGATAATTAGTGTTTGTCATTTCAGAGTTTGTGTTTATTTTATTCTTGACAGAGTTTGTATTTATTCTAAATAATTTGTATTTATCATTTCAGAGTTTATATTTATTTTATTATGAATAATTTATATTTATCATTCAAAGTTTGTATTTATTCTACAGGATTTGTGTTTATTCCAACAAAATTTTTATATTTATTATTCAAAATTTTTATTTATTATTTAGGATATGTATTTATTATTTAGAGTTTGTATTTATTATTATTCAGAGAGTTTATGTTTATTATTTAAAATTTTTATTTATTATTATGAAGTACTTGATGTTTAGCCTACCCACCCATGGTTTATTCTATTATTCACAGTTTGTATTTATCCTCTCAATATAAATACAAACAATGAGAAACAATATCAGAAACAATATCATACATATAAAAACAAAAACCAATCCCCCTGCAAATAAACACAAAATTAATCCTCCTACAAATAAGCACAAATTGAGCACAAATTTATCTAAAATAACTTCAAACACAACACAAAATAATAATTATCAAACCTGTTAATAAACATAAACATAAAAAATTGAAGAACAAACCCACACGTCAGAAAATCCATTACATCAATCATTTACATCTGTTATTGAATATTCATATTTATCAAATTAATAGTTTCACTAATGATAGAATATAAATTTAAATATAAATTTTTGAATGTACTGTTAAAGATTCATAAAAAATATTCACAATGCATCCATGATATTCATGATAGCAATAGCACAAACTAGAATGTTTCTACCTCATGACTCTTCGCGATCACCTGTGCAGCATATCTATCACGTAACTCTGGAATATGAGTATTTGTAATCTCCTGCCCCATCATCAGGCTCTCTATAAAATGCATGACATAGATGGCACAATTAGACCTACAAAAAAAATATTTTATGCTCACAATCAAAAGCAAACAACTGATATGATGAAATTAAATTCATATGGATGTATCAATTATAATGATTACCCAGCACCTTATTGTGGACAATCAATGAAATGAAGCAACCAACTATCTATATCAATAGAGTACATATCTCGTGCCATCTCAGACAACCAGGTCACCTACAGTCATAATATTAGTAATCAACTACATTATTAGCAATGCATGAGTATGCACAATATTCGATATTTGATAAATATTCGATAAATATGGACATTACTCACAAATCTTCTAGCGACACCCCTGTACTCTGCACTACTCAAAGATGTATAGTGCCTAAAATATATGCTCTCTGTATCGACGATAAACAAGTGCCAGTGAAACAATGAGCATATGGGCATGAACATTTGCTTGACTTTAGCCAATGAACGAGGCATGAAGTCTCGCACAGCTTTGTCAAAAATCTTTCATTTTCCCAGCAACATGCTCTAGAATGATAAAAATATTGAAATATATATTAGACTACACAACACAATACAATGCTACAACACATAATATTGTATGAAGAATATAAGTAAGTACTGTAAAGAAGGGTCGCAACATAAAGATAGACTGCAAATTAATGAAAGGATGTTGCTGCAGGAGGGACCAAAAAACATCTATGACCTGCATAGTCCATTACAAAAAATAAAAATTAACATGCATATATATTTGATTTATCTTTACATCATCATCAATTAAATTTTCAGATAGTATGTCATGAACCTGTAGTCAGTTCATGATGCTGACATCATCAGTTCAAACCAATGACCTATATGGTGTAATTAATGTCAAATCTAAAGATCAAAGATAAATGTAGTTTGAAAAATATCAAAATTATTTATTTTATAAATAATCGAATGACATACCAATCAATTTTTATTTCTAAAAAATTGAAGTCTTGCTTATGCTCCGCGTCATCCAGAAGCTGCAACTCGAAAAAGTCACGGCTAGTCTCAAAAAATCCCTACATATCGTACGAGTATGTTGGATGTCAGATATAAATGAAGTATGAATATTCTACTAAATCATAACTCTACTTACTATGTCGTCATTCCTATGGCAGACTAACTTCTTCTTGGGCTTTCTTTTGAGATCTGAAGTAGTTGAAGATAGAGGGATGAATGGACTGCATAGGAGATGGGAGCCCCAAACTATCTGCTTCCGCTGCATAACCCATCTCTCGGTATGCTATGGGTCTGCATGCTCGATGGGTACCTTCGGGCTATCATCACTCACAAACTCAATAAGCAGCACATCTGACATCACCTCATTAGTACTCCCCTTCACATCCTTGATCTCAGTGCTCTTTAATGCTGCCTGCAACTCAGAAATCAACTTATCTTTCATGGCAAGCATCCTCCAGAGCTTAATCTTCTCAACATTGTCTCGAGCCCTCCCACTCCTCATCTCTGCAAAGACACGCCAGTATTTACATACGAGCTCCATCTGAGTGTAAATACACAACAATTACATGCATCAGCAATAAACTTTAAAAATATTTAATTATACAATAGGCCAATACCACGATAGTGCTACATGCGTTGCTAGCTCTACTCCTCTTTCTATCCATCTTACTTGTTTTACCCATCTTACTTGTTTCACCTTCAGCTCTATCTACCTGATAGGTGGAAGGACTCACTTCAAGGAGCAACACCTCGAAGTGGATCTCGAATCTAAAAATAAAAGCAAAATAGTTAGATCCCTAATCTTACAAAAGAAAAAATATAATATCAAGCATCAAAGTAATACTACTTCTTTATATTTTACGCCCTTCAACACCTCTCCTAAGTGGGTCCTTTTCCTGAATTGAGGTTTCTCTCAGTTCAAGATTCAAGGAAGCCGATCGAAAATAGATGATTTGACTATGCCTGTTCTCTTAAAAAGCGAAACCTGAAAGAAAGAAAAGCAATCACATGAAAACATAATGATAATCAAAATGGAATAAAAAGATAAAGGAATAACTTAACATCTTTCTTATCATCAGAACTGTAATGCATCCATTAAGATAACCGATGCTCTCCTTCACAGCTCTCTCCCTTCTCTTTATATTCTCCGTAGCCCTTAGAATGAATTTCATGAGGTGCTTGTGGACTGCTTTGGCCCTTGCAAAACGGCCAATGTCCCCTAAGGGGTCAACAATGGAGAAGATCCATGGTGCAATGCCAAGATTCAACAAAGAAAATAAAATTGTACCTAAAAGGTATGAAACAAGCAATTGCACTATTGATCGGATGCCATTGGAAGAAGAATCAGACAATAATTCTTTGATCCTATCTTTCAATGCATCTCTCCTAACTATCCCCTCTGCAAAATGTGTAGTCCTAACTACACTATGGGGAGCCTTCTTCATATCAATGGCTACCCCATTCAGGGATAGCTCCAAAATGTGGACAATATCCTCAGCAGAGAAGATCAACATCTACCCTCCTAAATGAAATCCCCTCTTGCTATCATCCCAATAACTGAGGAGTTGGTCTACAACTGCTCGCTCCTGTGTGAAGACTGGTATGTCAAGCATATAGTAGAAGGATGTCTGCTGTATCAATCTTTTGTGAGCATCCGTCAATAGCTCTTGGATGCCCCTGATGAAGTCTACATATCACCACAGATAGTAGCAATAATTTATCAATCAGAGGAGAGATCTCTTTCAAGAGCTCCTCTCTTGACTCAAAGAAGAATTTGAACGAACCATCTGCAAGAACCAATGGAGATCAGTTATAATTTATTTACTATATAAACTAAAAATTAAATATATTAACGTAATTCTATAATATTCATGCAGCTTTTTAAAAATTTGTGATTAGAAAGTGAAAAGTGGTAAGAATACGCTCACTCTAACTATATGTGGGGGCGGCGGCGAGTGGTGGCGGCATCGATTAGGTGTGACAGTGAGTTATGGCGGTGCCGGTTAGCAGCGATAGCAGATGCTGGCAGCGACGGTTAAGGGCGGTGGTGGTGGATGCTGCTAGCGACAGTTGGGGGTGGCGCCAGGTGGTGGCAGCGACAATTGGGGGTACTCGAGCCTGGTGGTGGCATCGGTTGGAGGTGGTGTAGGCTGGTGGCGGATAGGGGTGGAGGGTGGGAGTTGAATTTTGGGGAAGAGCCAGTTGTAGGAGACAGTGGGTGGAGGTTAGGGAATAATATAGTTCACTACTATTGGATGGGGGTTGGGGAAGAGCCGATGGTGGATGAAGACAGTGGAATCTAGTTGATCGGAGCAGGCAGTGGGTGCAAGTTGACAAAGAGCCAGCGATGAGTGGGGTTGAAGAACTTGGGGTTGGGGCATTGGAGGTTGGGGAACAGCCAACAACAGCAGTCAGTAAGAGTTGGGAGAGAGGGAGAGATAGAGGGAAGAAGAAGGTCAGAGTTGATGGTTGGAGAAGAGCCAACGGTGGGGGTATTGGGTTGATTGGGGTTTTGAATGGGTGAGGGAAGAAGAGGGTTTGAGGGAGAGAGATGAAAGTGAAAGGGGGAGAAGAGGGTTTGGGAGAGGGACGGGAGTATGAGAGAGGGATGGGAGCACGAGATAGATATTCGAAGAGACAGCAAAGGGCACGCATGGGTTAATGTCACATCACAGTCAATGCGCACTCTCACCCCATCGCGTATCTTTTTATTTTTTTTAGCAATGCTAGGTCAGATAACGGGATGAGAGAAATCATCCGTTTGTCCAAACATCTGATTTGATGCACATCGATCCAACGGAGAGGGATCCGACTGGATAGAAGCTGGAATTCGATCAATCGGATCCTAATCTACCTATATATATATATATATATATAGAGAGAGAGAGAGAGAGAGGTAGACTAGGATCCGATTGATCGGATCTCAACTCTCATCTATATAGAGGTAGACTAAGATCTGATTGATCGGATCCAGACTTCCATCTGATCGGATTCCTCTTCGTTGGATCGATGCACATCTTCAGGTCAGATGTTTAGGCAAATGGAGGATTTCTCTCATCCTGTTAGCTGATCTGGCAGCTTAAAAAGAATAAGTCGAAAGAATTAAATGAGATCAGATCGTCATTTCCTCTTTGGCACCTCTTCTCTGCTTAAGGCTATGATATGCTTTAATGGAGATGGGACTGGAAAAGAGAGAGAGAGAGCAGATCTTCTTGTTTGAAATAAAACTCTTCTCTCCCTCTCGTTAGCAAAATCTCCTCTCTTCCTCTCTCCCTCTATTTTTCTCTATTTCTCTTCGCAAGAAACTTCTTCTTCACTTCTCTTCCATATAAACAGTCCAGTCTATCTCTCTTTCCATCGCAAATACGTGGTTGGCTCTCTCTCTCGATACAAGTATGTCACCGAATCTCTCTGTCGCAAAAACATTGCCGGCGATCTCTCTTCAGTGCAAATATGTCGCCGGCCCTTTCTCTCCATCGCAAACAAGTCAGTGGCTCTCTCTTCAGAGCAAATATATTGCGGACTCTCTCTCAAGTGCAAAGACCACATCGATATTTACTTCTCTCCCTTCCTCTCTTTCTCTCTGCGCAACCATCTCGTTGGAATTATTTAAGATATAATAATTGAGTACAAGATATATACTATTGTCACTTCATTAGAGGCTAAATATTTTAGCTAAATATTTCAGTAAATGTATGACATGAAACATTGTAAAAAATTTATGATATAGAAAATATAGAGACTATTTAATCATTATCCTTTGATAAAGTTAGTTAAATGTTATCAGTTAACTTACTGATTAAAAGATTTTTTAACATTCAATGATTATGCTTATACTAGTGTAAGTGATAAATGATTACTTTTTTAGCATGAGCTGTAGTTTGAAATGCCTAGTTATAACTTACTAGAGTACTTCTTTTTAATAGAATAACATCAATTTGAAAGTTAATATTTAACAGTCTCAATTGGATAGTCTCAATTTGATATACATTAGTAAAATTGAGCTATGCATTTGAATGAACACCACTTATACTAACTGTATTTCATTATCAATAAATTGAATTATATATATCATGGATGTGGATATGGAAAGTATGTACGATGACAAGATCTTTAGCACACCAACTACTTTTGTAAGGAGAGAAAGCAATGTGGATGATCACATTTTACTTGATGACACTCCAAAGTCATTCAATAATCATAGAGAGATGGCTTCAAAGAGAGAGAGAAGATTGTATTGAGCAGAGTCCAGAAGATGCTGAAGGTTTAGTATTGTATGATGGCATGATCTTTGAAACTCAAGAAAAAGCAATGAAAGCCTACAACCAATATGCATATAAGAAAGATTTTAGTATTTGGAAGGGATCATCTTATCGATCCTCACAAAGTAAAGAGATCAGCTGACAAAAATTTACATGTTGTAAAGAAGGAGTATATAAGCCTATGATCAATATTACAGTTGATGGGTAAGATCATGTAGCACAAATTACGCCATGCAAGGAACGACAAAGCATTCGCACCGGATGTGAAGCCAAAATACGTATTAGCAAAACTATAGTTGGCAAGTGGGAGGTTACCATGCTTCACGATGTTCATAATCATGAGCTCATTTATAGCCCATCAAAAATTCATTTTCTTTGATCACATAGAAAGATCTCCTCAGAAGACAAGGAGTTTATTGGGACTTTACATGATCAAAATATTTCAACTCAACAAATCATAGGTGCCATCTCATACTTGCAAGGAGGTATATGAAATGTAAGCTTCACTAGGAAGGATTTGAGCAACCTTAGAAGCAACCTCCAAAAATAACTATTCAATATTGACCTATAAACAACAATTAATTATTTTCAAACTCGACAAGTTGAGAATCTAGCTTTCTTTTATGCCATCCAATTAGATACCAACAATAGTGTCCAGAATATTTTTTGGATTGATGGAAGGTCAAGATTGTCTTACCAATACTTTGGTGATGTGGTGACATTTGACAGTACATACATAATGAATAAATATACTATGCCTTTTGCACCATTTGTTGGTCTCAACCACCATATGCAGTCAATTCTATTCGGTTGTGTATTAGTCCGAGATGAGTCTACCGAATCATTTATTTAGATTTTTTCATCTTTTCTGAAAGCATATTACGGTAAGCACCCAAAATACATATTAACTGATCAAGGTCCAGTAATTAAAAAGGCAATTTAGAATATTTTTCTAATACTATCCATTAATTTCATAAGTCGCAGTTCTGAAGAATATTAGAGAATGTCTATCCATTCTTTTTAATACAAAAGATGGACTGAAGGAAGATCTTCATCATTGTATCAATACTTCCATCTCTCCAGAGCAGTTTGAGCATCGTTGGGATGAGTTTATCAAGAAGTACTCCTTGGAGTCTAATGCCTATCTTGATCACCTATTCAGTATATGAGACCAATGGGTGCCTACATATTTTAGATATATATTCTTTACTTCTATGTCTACAACATAGCGCAGTGAAAGTATACATTCATTGTTTAAGGGTTAAGTGAACAATCACATGAATACTTTTAGATTTATTACACAGTTTGAGATAGTCTTAGAGAGTAGGTATAATCGAGAGGATGAAGAGGATTTCAGGACATACCACGTTCAAACAAGTTTGTGATTGAAGTACCCAATAAGCAACATGCTCTAGAAGTGTATACAAGAATTATTTTTAGGCTCTTTAGGGGGCAACTCAAAATGACGATCATGTATGATATGAAGGAGGTGGAGAAATATAAATTGTATGATATAATTGAGATTGAGGCCTCCAATAGAATTACACAACAGAGAATAGCAAATCATGTAACATGTATTATGTCCAAGGAGAAATTTTCATACACATGTCTAATGTTTGAATTTAGTGACATTCTGTGTGCTCATGTATTAAAAATTTTCATTACTCTATGAATTCACTGTATCCATGCATATTACATATTGAAACATTGGATGAAATCTATCAAAGAAGAAGGTGCTGATACGGCACATGATGTATGTGAAGTTCAGGAGGACACGATGTCGAGAACTACAAGATTCAATGGGCTATATAAAAAACTTTTGAAATTAACATATGATAGTTGTACTCACCAAAAAATATATGATCTTATCATGAATGATGTGGAGTCTATCATTGAAAAAGTTTGTTCCCTGAAAAAGAACCTATTGACAGAATAAAGTATAATAGATGAGAGCTATACTCAGATTTCGATAGCAATGACACAACAAGTAGAGAAAAAGAATGATAATTTTGTAACATTCAAAGATCCTCCGATTTCTAATTGTAAAGGTCGCAAAAAGCTCAGCAGGTTCAAGCATCCAATAGAGATTGCAGTGAAGAAACAGTAGACATGCAAGAAATATCATCAAAAGAGTCATAATATTCGAACATACAAGATAAATATTAGTAACAATTGATAATTATATTATATTTATTTTATTTTAATAAAAAAAAATTTATGATTTACTAGATAGTTGTACTTTATGCAGATAGATGATTTTGAAGTCTACATCAACAGCGATTCATCTGAGGAAGAGGATTTTGAAGATCCACATGGCTCATCAGTGTTTTAGAGCCCATGATTATAATTTTTTTATGATGGCTTATATTTTAACTTGGATAGATATTTTTTATAAATGATATGCATGATTTGTTCTTTTGTTCCATCATTAACTTGTAAAGATATATGATTGTACCGATTTCTGAATGAATGTATGACTCCTATGAAACAAATAATACATTTTGCTCTATTATATTTTATCCATCTAATATGATATTGATGATTATGAAGTTCAGATATTTACTCCATGCTAGCCAGAGTGACGTGCCAGTACACTGTATAGGTGATCATCTAATATCATAATTTACTTTATGTTATCTGTGATTATTGCCATAGATATTGATATATTCTATAATTCTTGAGTTCAAAATTTGATGTAATTATTGTTTGTCCATATTTTGTATTCAAACTTATGCGATAAATAGAAACTGTACAGGATAAACACAAACTCGGAGTGTAACCAAGGATAAATAAATACAAATTGTTAGAGGATAAATATAAATTTTAAATAATAAATGCAAATAGGCTCGAGATAAATACAAAGTACTTTTGAATAAATACAATCTTTGAATAAATATAAATTTTGAATAATAAATAGAAACTTCAAATAATAGAGGATAAACATAAATTCTAAATAATAAATATAAACAAGCCTGAGATAAATATAAAGTACTTCAGAATTTGAATAAACATAAATTTTGAATAATAAATAAAAATTTTGAATAATAAATAGAAACTCTGAGATGATAAACAGAAACTCTCAGGATAACAGAAACTCTGGGGTGACAAACTTAACTTTTGAATTTTGAATTAGAGTTTGTGTTTATTAGTTTATATCGAGATAGAGTTTGTATTATACATAGTTTCTATTTATCTTAAGATCACTCAATTTTTGAACCATAAGTTTGTATTTATCTTGAAAAATTTTTATTTATTGAAAGTTTCTATTTATCGGCACAGAATTTATGTTTATTATTCGTAGTTTCTATTTATCGATACAAATTTTATGTTAATTATTCATAATTTCTATTTATTATTCAGAGTTTATATTTATCGATAGTTTGGATTTATTTTTTTTAAAATTTATTATTTATTCTTATTATTTATCATGGGTGGACCTAAGATCACTCAATTTAGAACCATGAGTTTATCTTTATCTTAGAATACATTTATTATTCATAATTTTTATTTATCTATATAGACTTTGAGTTTATTATTTAGAGTTTGTGTTTATCCTGTAATTTGTGTTTATTTTTAGCATATTATTATTCATAGTTTCTATTTATTATTCAGAGTTTATATTTATCTTCTGATAGTTTATATTTATTTTTTTAAAATTTATTATTTATTCATGTTATTTATCATAGATGAACCTAGGATCACTCAATTTTGAACTACAAATTTGTGTTTATATATATTTATTATTTATAATTTATATTTATTATTTATAATTTTATTTATCTATACAGACTTTGTTTATTATTTATAGTTTCTGTTTATTATTCAGAGTTTGTGTTTATCCTCCTGATTTGTGTTTATTTTCAGCATGGAGTTTTCATTATTATTCATAGTTTCTATTTATTATTTAAAGTTTATATTTATTCTCTAATAGTTTATGTTTATTTTTTCAAAATTTATTTTATTCTTCTTATTTATCATGGGTGGACTTAGGATCACTCAATTTTGAACTATGAATTTATATTTATCTTAAAAAATTTTAAACACAGAGTTTATATTTATTATTCATAATTTTTATTTATTATTCATAATTTTTATTTATCCACATAGACTTTATATTTATTATTCATAGTTTTTATTTATTATTCAAAGTTTGTGTTTATCCTTCTGGTTTATGTTTATTTTAGATACAGAGTTTGTATTTATTAAAATTTAGTGTTTAGTATTTATAATTTCTATTTATTATTTAGAGTTTATACTTATCCTTCGATAGTTTGTATTTATTTTTTTAAGACTTATTGTTTATTCTTGTTATTTATCATGGGTGGATCTAAGATCACTTAATTTTGAATCACGAGTTTGTATCTCTCAATTTTGATCCATTAGTTTGTGTTTATCTCAGAAAGTTTCTATTTATCGATACAGAGTTTGTATTTATTATTTATAATTTTTATTTATTATTTATATTTTTTATTTATCAAACTTTGTATTTATTATTCTTAGTTTATATTTATTATTCAGAGTTTGTGTTTATCCTCTTGGTTTGTGTTTATTTTTGTAGGACTTAATGTTATCCTTATTGTTTGTCGTGTGTGGATCTAAGATCATTTAATTTTTAACTATGAGTTTGTATTTATTTTCTGTTTATCGACACTGAGTTTGTATTTATTATTCGTAGTTTCTATTTATCTATATAAAGTTTATATTTATTATTTACTATTTGTGTTTGTTATTCGTGGTTTCTATTTATCCTCCTGGTTTGTGTTTATTATTCATAGTTTGTGTTTATTATGTAAAGTTTGTGTTTATTTCTGATAGTTTGAAGTGTTTATCCTGAGAAGTTTTTGGTTCACCTTTGGATATGCATGCATGACTAAACTTCTTGTCCGTATGCCTGTATGTCAAAGGCACTCATGACTTAATAGAAGCGATTAAGAGACACCCGTGACCTAACAGGGGCAGTTAAGTTTTTGATGAATCATTCATGCCTTCATAAAAGGCTCCTATGATTGTAGGTGCCTATAATGGGAAAGAAGAAGATGAACATGAGCCAGGATAGAAAGAAGATAAATAGGAGGAGCTAGGATGTTGGTCGAGATTTCAAAACTTTAATGAGCTTGAATCAAATCGAATGAAACAAATCAATCTAAAATTGCATGAATGCAAAAAATTACATAAAGCGAAAAAGAGGCGGCTGATTATAAGTACCTACATCCTGATTGTGGGCGCCTACAACCAGGATGTAGGCGCCTACTACCAGGATGTAGGCGCCTACATCCAGGTTGTAGGCATCTACATCCTAGTAGTAGGTGCCTTTCTTCCACCGATTTTAGATCCATTCATTATATTAGATCCGACCCAAGTTCACCAAACTAGTTTGAAATATCAACTTAAAATCAAGATCCTCACTCCTCGCTCCTCCTATTCATCTTCTTTCTCTTCCAACCATTTCGTTCCTCTCAAAATCTCTAGCATCCATCTTCAAATCTATCATACTATCTCCACTCATATCTCAAATCTCAAAACAAAAATCTCCTCCCTATCTCCTTCTCGACCAACCTTGAGAAATGATGGCTCTGAAGATGCATCTTCTCCAATGCCAAAGAGAAACCAAAAGTGAAGAAAACAGAAGGAAAAGAGGAGCAAGAGAAGCAACAACTCCAACTTCATCACCTTCTTCAAGATCATCTCCTCCAAGAACTCCAGTAAGTGACAAAAATATTCTCTCTGATCGTATTATAGATATGAATTTTTTAGATTCAGAGAGATTCGAGATTGCAAACTTGATTAGAGTTATAGAATGAGAATTCATCTGCACAGCTGAAGCCTCAATATTTATGAAGTTAGTTAGAAAATTTTATCAAAATATTTTATTTGAAGAAGATGATATCGTATTATCTTCAATAAAGAAAAAAAAATTATTTTGATTATGAAATACTAGGATAAATTTTGAAACTTCCGACCGAAGGTGACCTGTGGGACAGTAGAGAGGATAGAAGCATAAGAATAGAAACTATTCTTGAGATAGAGGACCACGGTCAATTTCATAAAATGTATGGACGACACCTAAACATTGAAATAAGACTCCTTGACATCATTGTTTATTGGATTATACAACCTAGAGCAGGAGGATTTGATACTATAATAGAGAGGGACTTAGTAATTATGTATCATATAGTCTAATGTATCCCACTCAACCTTTCAAGAATGATTATCAGGACTATACAAGAAGTGATGGATAGAGCACAGATATTCCTATCTTATGCCATAATTTTAACCCATATCTTTAAATATTATGGAGTAAGAATTCAGAGAGAACAATCAATAAAATTAGACAAAGGTAGCAAAATCAATAAAGGAGCCCTCAACAGAATGTACTGGTTCAAAATTGATGATGGTCAGTGGACTAGAAAGGATGGAAGTAGAAAATATGTTGAGAAAGATATTTCAGCTGAAGAAGAGAGACCTCAATTTAATAAGAGTGGAACAGGACCTTCCAGATCTATGAAGCCTGTTGATCAAGTAAAGATGACTCCAGATGTGATCAGTGCAATTGCTCGAGAGATCGGATCTATTCTTCAGTCCTCATGTTCAGGAGAGAGTACTGTACGTATGGATCCGACCGACACACTTAATTCTTCGTTCGAGCAAAAATTGGACAATCTTATTTCAACAATGTAGGATATAAGATAGGATATTCGTAATTTGATTTATCATATTAAGAAATTAGAGAGATATTCACCTCACATAAACATGCAACATCAGTTAAACAAGGTTATCTGTACTCTTAGAGTGCTCCAGACTATAATACAGAGTGAATCAGGTGGGATAGAAAGATAAAATATTCTCTCTATTGGGTTGGCTACAGTATTACAGAATATTGTCCGGATCAGCCAACAGATGAATATTCTTATTTCGAGTCTCCCAAGTTAGGATCAATCCAGTCAACCTCCTCCCAGTCATCCTTCTCTTAGTCAACCATCCTCCTTTAGACCATCCTCATCTATCTGTCGCTATCATCCTGCTGTCCAAGTTGATCCTAAGGATTAGACTGTATCGGTGTCATCTTGGTTTTATGTGTTGTGATGAGAAGAAGCTCTTGTCTCTTGCTTGTTCGGTTTGCTCTTTTGCTCTTATGAAGCTTTGAACTCTACTTTTGCTGGTACTCTTGCTTTCTTCACTTCAGCGCCATGCGCTTTGCTCCTTGGGACCACAGAGCTGCGAAGATGGGGGGGCTCCTGCGGGTCTACCATTGGCCATTCATTGGGTTACTGGGTTGTGATAATGTAGTACTTTATATGCGGTATTTTTTTGAATATATCAATTTTTATTTTATGCTATGAATGTATCAGTTTTTGTATCAAACAGAATGGTTTACATATCCTCTGTTGAATGATTTACATATGAATGAAAAAATGATGTTGAATGGTTTATATATGAATAAAAAAATGATGTAGCATGATGCATGGAATCATGTACTCACTTACACCAGTTGTACATATTTTTAAATTAATATATGACTTCGAACAATATGATTTGCTCTGTTAGATTTTGTACATCTAATATTACCTTGATGATTATTATGAAGTCCAGATATTTACTCTGTGCCAAACTAATATTGCATGCCAAATTAAGATTTTTACTCCGTGCCAAACTAATATTGCATGCCAAATCAAGTTTGTGCCAAACTAATGTTGATGTGTTCTCAGATTTGATCGATTATCTTTATGGTTGAGTCGGCTAAGTTGCTTACTTAATTGTCTCAATTTTCAACTATATAGGCTCAGTCCCCTGGATCCTGAAATTTGATATTCTATGCTCTATTTTCTATACCACTCGAACTGGGTCGACTCAGTTTGTATAAGCATTTCAAATATTATTTTTCAGTCTTTCTATTTCAATTTGATTTTTAGGCTAGACTTACCTTCTAAATTTGATTTATTCTCATTAAAGCTCCTTGAAAGTATGTATTTAGAGTTTTATCAGAGTTTAGCACTAGGATCTTAAATGGTGCTTCTTCATTTAGATGTTGAAAAATACTTGAGCTTCTTAAAATTTAATACTATACTTATACTCAAATACTTTTGTTATCATCAAAATCAATCCAACATATATCAAGTTTATTCTAGATTTATAATAGAATAAATATAAATTTCAAATAATAAATATAAACAGGCCCAAGATAAATACAAACTCTAAATAATAAACACAAATAGGTCGAGGATAAACACAAGCTCTCAAGATTGCTCTGCCTTTCATGAATCCAAGATAAACATAAAGTGCTTTAGAATAAATATAAATCTTGTATTAAAAGTATGAATAATAAATACAAACTCTAAGGTGATAAACAAAAACTATTCAAGATAAACACAAATTCGATCTAGGATAAACACTAACTGAGGAGGATAAACACTAAAGTCTTACATAAACACAAACAGCCTAGGATAAACACAAACTATCAAGGTTGCTATTTGCCATGGCAGGATAAAGTGCTCCAGAATAAACATAACTCTACATAATAAACAAAAACTGTAAATAATAAATATAAACTTTGGGATGATAAAAAGAAACTGTTAGAAATAAACACAAACTTGGGTCCACCTAGGATAAATACTGTTGGTGCAGAATTCTGCCGACGCTGGAGAAGCTGGAGTCGAGGGGATCGCGTCTGCCATTGGGACCTGCAAGGGAAGTCTAAACTGGAGTTGGGAGTGCTCCGGCAAGACCCTCCGACGCTCAAGTCAGTACTCTGCCTCAACAGAAATCGAGCACTCGAACGGAATTTTAACAGAGTTTTGAGATAGAGTTTAGAGCTTAGAGAAGAACGTATCTGAGGGTCCCTTTTATAGACGGAGAGAATAACTGATTGACAATGACGTCTGTAACTGCCTGGTAGTGGGCCATTCGGAGCCACGCAAAATTTGTTATGGAGAGTAGTGGCGTCAGTGGCCGTTCAGAGCCACGTGAAGTTTGTTATGGAGAGTGGAGTGGTGTCCATTGTCGCGACTTGTCAGAGAGTGGTGGGGCCACATGAAATCTGTTACAAAGAGTGGAATGGGGTAGTGGCCATTGTCGTAACTTGCCAGAGAGTTCGGGCCTGACGGCTGAAGCTCGATTGAGATGTTTGATGGAGCATAATGGCTCTCTATCTCTGTAATCTAAGAGAAGCTCGAGTATTTTTGAGGTTGCCGATGAGTCTACTATTGTCAGGTGTCTTGGGCGCTGATGCTACAGGCAGAAGTCATCTGCTGTAGAAGCTCGGACGGAGACTTTCTGTTGGAGAAGTCTAATAAAAGTCTGATTGCTAGAGGAGTTCGTCTGAAATTTACCTTATGTGGAAGCTCGTCTGAAGATTGTCCGTCGGAGAGGTCCGATTTCATAAGAAATCCGACAAAGGGTCATCCGATAGTGGAGTTCGGATGGTGCTGTGGAGGTTCGTCCGCTGGAGGAGTCTCGAGGACACTGAGAAAGGTCGAACGTTAGAGGAGTCTGAGATTCAATTCTATTGTAGAAGTTCAGATGGAGTCCGACTCTTGTAGGAGTTTGAAAGAAGGCCGCTTATTGTAGAAGCTCGGATGAAGATCGGTTGCCGGGGAAGCTCAAATGAAGACTTCTTATTGTAGAAGCTCGGATGAAGTTCGCTTGCAATAGAAGTTCGGAGTAGAGATCCGGCTGGTGGAGCCCGTCCATTGTAGAAATTCGTCTGGAATCCGTCCGCTGTAGAAGTTCGGCTGGGATCCGGCTCTTATAGAAGCTCGGATGAAATCTGGAAGGTGGTCGACCGTCATAGAAACTTGAATGGAGTCTGGTTACTGTAGAGGTCCTACTATTGGAGAAGCTCAAACATTGACGAAGTCCGAAAGAAGTTCGGAGTAAAGTCGTTCACGGTAGGAAGAAGTCTGGAAGAGATTCAGAAGGTAGCCGATCACTATAGAAAGTCGACTAATGATGAAGCCCGGAGAGCATTTGGAGCAGTCCGGTATATGAATAGAGGAGCTCATTATCGGAGAAGTTTGGATGGTATTATGGAAGCTCGGACAATCGGGGGAGTTCAGAAAGACGCCGCATAAGATCGAAAGCTGGAAGAGCCCTGGGAGGGTCGGCCTTTTATGAACTTCAGCTGGGGGTATTTTATACCCAACACCAGTCCCCCTACTTCTGAATTTGGGTTTCGAATGAAGGAAGTACAAAAAAATTATCACAGCCGAAGTTGCCTCCCTTGATTTTTGTACTCAGTTGTTTTCAGATATTTTGGCGTTTGGTGCACTGGTGCTGGAGCCTTTTCAAATTGAGGCGATCCAAAAAGATTTTTTCAAAGTTTCTATTGGAGTGTTGCTCTAGGTACAGTGCAATAATGATTCTGTCAGTTGTCGGCCGTCTTCAGCCGTCTGCCAGATGAGTGGGACACGTGGCGGTTGTAGATCGGCCAGAGGAGATCTGCGATCATTATTGCACCGGACCTCATCGCCTACTGATTAGGATTCAGTACGAGATTCCTCCAAAGTACGAGTTGGAGCTTCCTGGACCGACTGGCCAGGCTAGCACCCCTCCCCCCGGCTGCTTCTATTTAACCAAGAAGCTTTCTGCGTTAGACTTCGACTTTCGCTTTCACCTTTTGTTATTGCTCTCTTTCGCTTCTTAAACATTTCTTTAGTTTCTGTAGCACCGAACTCCTTTAAATTTCTGATAGGATTTCTTTCCCTCTGTAGTTTAGCTGAAGTTCGACCAACCTTTTCTTTATTTAAGAATTTCTATACCTTCAAGCGTCATCTCTCGGCAAAGGACTGGTGGTACTTCTCCCCCCAGTTTGGTAGAAAGGGGTTGCTGAAAGGCGCCCCCTCTTCTATCCACAACTGGAAGGAGAGGAACTTCTATGTCTGATGTCTGAACTTGGAGCTGGAATTGCCCCCTTGGGGCTCCCTGAGGGATTCCGTCTGTCGGGCTTCTAGCCTGGGACAGGATGATCTTGAAGCCTCCAATAAACTCGAGGCTTATCCAGCTCCTCTTCTCTCCAACCTCTTGAAAGAATAACTCTTGTTTAACGTCGGCCTAAGCCCTCTCAACCCTGTCGGTATTTTTTTTTTTCTTCTTGTTCTTTTGTTAAGCTGTGTCGACCCTCATTCACTGTAGATATGGATGCTGACGCAGCTCGAATGCTAGCCCAAGATCTCAAGACCCACAAAAGGAAAGGCGCAGCATCCTCGGGGGCAGCGAAGAGGGCAAGGGCAGAAGAGACCAGCTCGGTCGTGCCTGCCCAGGCGGCCATTGCCGTCGACACTCCCTCCGACGTCGAGCTCGCAGTCCCCCGGGCCTCTTCAAGGAGCCCCCCGACCGAGGTTCCCACTCCAGAGGCCCGGTCTGAAGAGGCACCGGGGGCCGAACAGAGAAGGAGAAAAAAAATATTGGCCCGCAAGAGCCGCAGCAGCAGGGCTGCCATCGAGGGGGCCGATGGCTCCGAAGAAGATCTGGGGAAAAATCCCTTCAACAATAGGGATCTAATAAAGAGATTGGTCGATGGGTGCATCCTGCCCGAGGTCATCCACAGGATCGTTCACACCAATCTTGAGCAGTGGGTCTGGGACTCTCTGGGATCCTTTCTCGAGGTAGGTCAATTTACTCCTTTCTTCTTCTCGCCTCTTTACTTAGCTTATTCCTCAGCTTTTATATTGACTCCCTGGCTGCTCTTGCAGATTGGACACCAGCTCATTGCCAACATCGAGATGATGAACAATGCTAGGAAGGAGGCCGCTCAGGCAGAGGAAGGTCGCCTGGCCGAGGCCTCCCGCCTCAAGAAGAAGATCGTCGAAGTCGCGAGTCTCCAAGAGGCACTGCAGAAGGAGGGGCAGACCTCGGCAGACTTGAGGGCCACCTTGGAGGAGGAAAGAAAGAAAGTAGAGGTCGAGGTCTTCGAGTTGAAGGCGCAGATCCCGACCCTGATCTCGGAGGCAATGGTCCGGGCAGTGAAGGAGTTCAAAACCTCCTCCGAGATGAGGGATCTGAAGGTCGAGTTTGGCCAGACCACCTTCATCAAGGGCTTTGAGCTCTGCTAAGAGAAAGTGGTCGGGAAGTTTTTCGAGCTGGACCTCGACCTCTTGGATGAGGCGTCCGATGATGAAGTCGGGCCTTCTGAAGCTACTGTCGGTCTTCCTCCAGCCGAGACTTCCTCGACTGCTGCGGTTGCCACGGCCGACCTTCCGGGGGCACCGAGCTCCCCCACTTCTGCCCCAGAGGTTCGAAACCTCTAATTTTGTATTCTTTTTTTTATTTTTTTTTGCAACTTTTCCTCATTCTCTTGTATGTAAGAACTATTTAATCAATAAAATCAGATTCTTCTTTACAGAGAGCCCCTCTTTCTTACTCTGTATTTTTTTTCTTCTCCTTTATTTTCTTGCACTGATTTGTGTTGTGGCGCTCTTGTCTTCCAACGACAGTACCCTACCGAAGCTCTTCCCCTACCATAGGGGATTCCTCTGAAGTCGATGATTCGAGACCTCAGAAGAGAAGTTCATCACTTGACGAAGAAATCAAAGAAGCTGGATGACGAACTTCACCGACTGAGGAAGAGCCATTCGAAAGTCACTGCGGAGCCTACTCACTTTCGAGACCTCCATAAAAAGAGCTTCATGGACTACACCCGGAGGAAGGCTGACTTCGTGAAGGAGCTTGAGGAACTCCAAAAATGTGCCAGCGATCGATCTTGGACTCAGGCTTCCAAGATCAGCTCCCTTGAGGTCGAGCTGGCGGCTGCACGGGAGAAGATCAGCCAGTTGGAAGAGAGCTCATCCTGGCTCACAACTCAGGTCGACCACGATCGAGACTGATCGAAAAAATTTTTTGACCTTCAGAAGCAGCTGCAGGACGTCGAGGCGAACTACAACGCCTACCGAGTCGGCTGGTGCGGACAAGTAGACGACTATCGAAAGAAGCTCAAGACGGTGACCGACGAGGTTGCCCGCCTTCAGAGGCAATTGTCTGAGAGAGTCCAGGCCGTCTCTGCACAAGGCTCCAACGAGCTCCGCTCCTTGAGGGGGACCATGGAAGAACTGTCCATGGCCCTTGGGTAGGAGAAGGCCGAACTACAGCGGCTGAAGATTCAGCTGGCCTACGAGCAGCAGGCGGTCAAGGATGTCGAGGTGAAGTTCGAGGTTCTGAGGAAGAGGCTTCAAGAGTCAGAAGACGAAAGTCGGTGGTTCCACCAAATGTACCAGGGGATGCTTTTAAGAAAGAAGGAACTGAAAGAAGAAGTCGAAAACTTAAAGCAATCCCTGACAATGACTAGAACTGAGAGTTCGAAGTCAGAAGAAGCCGAGCTTCCTTAGAGCTTCTTTTACCTTTTGTTCTTTCATGTATTCTTTTCTTTTCTTGTCATTTTTCTTTTTTGGCCTTCATAGGTTTTGTAATGCATACTTTACTAATAAAATGAAAAGGAATTTTCTCATTACCTTATCTATTCTTGCTTTGAGTTGTTGTTTACTAAGCTTCTTTTGTCTTTTGTCTTGTTCGATGTCGACGTTGTTTGAAGATTTCTGGTCGTCGTCGTGTTGATTTGTACTTTTTGTTCATGATCGAAGATCTTTTCGAGGCCACTCGAGTTTGACGCTTCCTCCCGATGCTCGAGCTTGAGGGCCCAAACTTTTCATTACCTTGAGGAAGTCGATTTTCTCCTGCCAGTGTTGGGTTCCCTCTTAGAGACTGAGGGTTTTTGACAAGAGTCTTCTTTCTTGTTGAGATGAGGTTCCTTGTGTCTTTGATGTAGTTTGTTTTTCCCTTATCACTGGCGTAGCTCGTCGCCTTCCCTCTTTCTCTTCCCTCTTTTTTTTGTGTTCGAGTGAGGGTTGTCCCTCTGCTCTTAACGGGGTTGTAGGGGTGTAGAGGAGCCATTGAGGAGACTTTCCCTCTCATCTGGTCTTGAACAACCAGGTCTTCGTTTGTATCAGGATGAGGTTCTCCTCCTGTTCCTGACACAGTCAATTTCAGCTCATGTTAGGATGAGGTTTTCCTCCTGTTTCTAACAGGGCTGTGGAGGCATGTAAGGGCTGTTGCAAGGGCCTCTCCCCCCATCCGATCTCTAAATAATCGGGTCTTCGATCTTACTCATGTTAGGATAAGATTCTCTTCATGTTCCTAACATGACTGTGGGGGCGCATAAGGACCATTGCAAGGGCCTCTCCCCCCATCCGGTCTCTAAATAATCGGGCCTTCGACTTTGCTCATGTTAGGATGAGGTTCTCCTCCTATTCCTAACATGGTTGTGGGGGCACATAAGGGCCGTTGCAAGGGCCTCTCCCCCCATCCGGTCTCTAAATAATCGGGCCTTCGACTTTGATTATGTTAGGACGAGGTTCTCCTTCTGTTCCTAATATGGCTGTGGGGGCGCATAAGGGTCGTTGCAAGGGCCTCTCCCCCTATCCGATCTCTAAATAATCGGATCTTCATTTGTGTCAGGTGAGGTCCTCCTCTTATTCCTGATACACATAGTTTCGATTGTCTGAAGGAGCTACTCCCTGTCGTTACAAGCTCATGCCAAAAGAAAAGATATGCGAATATGAAAGAAACTTTTATTTAAGGCAAAGTTTTTGGTAATGCATTCGTAGATTTTTCAAATCCCATAGTCGTGGAAGGTCAGCTCCCCGTCGGGGTCCTCCAGAGATGGTGTTGATGATCCCGATTGGAGGCTGATCTTCAGGCTGTTCCTCCCTCCTTGGCGGCTCTGGTTGTGGCAGAGCCCTCGATCGATCTTTCCTACCTTCAGGCCGACGTCGAATGAATCTATCGAGCCGACCTCGTCTAATGAGCTCCTCGATCTCATCTCGAAGCTGAATACACTCCTCCATGTCGTGGCCGTGGTCACGATGATAGAGGCAGAACTTGTTAGGATTGCATTTTTCGAGGTATGTGTGCATCCTTTCCGACTTTGGCAGCTGCTCCCTGACCTCCATCAGTACTTGAGCTTTTGGAGCATTGAGGGGAGCGTAGCTATCACGCCCCCGACCTGAGATTGTGAATCGAGGGTCGCGGCAACCGCCGCATACTTATGAAGAACTCTCTCCATAAGCATGCAAGGCATCTCATCACGATATCAATGCATCACAGTGGAATAAATTCAAATAATTATTATTCAATGATAATTCAAGTAATTAAATCAAATGTCTTACATCCAATAAAATTTTACTAACAATAAAACAATAGATCTGAGTTCAATGAAGTTGACAATACTAATCTCGCTTCTAAAAGCTCTGTCCCAATATTTCGTCCCACGCTCGAAATTAATTATCTGAATCTGAAAAATAGAAAGAAAGGTAATGAGCTAGACAGCCCAGTAAGTAACAAATATCTCAACTAGATAATTCAGATATTATATAATTTTCAAGAATAATGCTGCAAATAAACATAAGAGTATATTTCATGCTGATTTAATACAAATCAAATATTTTCAAATATTCACATATAATATAATCATAAATCCGATTCGACTCAAAATACTCGTAACTCAACAGCCTTGACTATGACCAACGTTTAACCCTCATTGGCGGGGTCCACAGAATACCAGCGCACAACCCTCACTGGCAGGGTCCACAAACACCAGCGCACAACCTCCACTGGCAGGGTCCACAAACACCAGCGCACAACCCCCACTGAGTACCAACATATAATCCCCATTGGCGGGGCCCACTGAGTACCAACATATAATCCCCATTGGCGGGGCCCACTGAAACATAGTTAGGCTGAGAGCATAAATTCGATCTGTATCAAAATACTTTGTACCATAATATATCATAATTTTTTCACTGAACATGTGCATAAATCGACGTACCATAATATTTCAAAAAAAATATTTTTCTTTCAAAACATAATTTCATAAATCATGCATAATTTCAGAGAATAATTATTTATTTTCAGAATAAATATAGAATATCTCGAGAAGATGATTCATTACTTACCTTTCACGGAGCACTGAATGAACAGATCGACTAACTTCTAGGAGATTCTTCCGTGCCTATTATCCAAAATTATATTTTTTATATTAATTTTAATTCAAAATTAAATCTAACAAATCCCAAAATCAAAACCTCACTTAAAATCAGACTCTTCCCTAAACTCGATCAAAATCATCAGATGAAGCCTTCCACTACGCTAATCCTAGAGGAATAACTTTAGAGAGAGAAAAATCCATCAAGAGAGAGAAACAATCTAGAGAGAAAAAAATCTAGAGAGAGAAAGTGGAGAGAGAAAGTTCAATTTCAGAGAGAGAAAGTCAGGGTTCAGACTGAAAGAAGAGAGAGAGAAGAGAGAAACTCTCTCTCTCATCATTTTTTTTATTTTTTTTATTTATTTATTTGTTCATTTATTTATATATATATATAAATATATATATATATATATTTTGTTATTATTATTATATTTTTTTTCTTTTCTTTTCTTTTCTCTTTTTCTTCTTTTTCTTTTCTTTTTCTTTTCTTTTTCTCTCTTTTTTCTTCTTTTTCTTCTTTTTCTTTTCTTTTTCTCTTTTTCTTCTTTTTTTTTTCTTCTTCTCTCGGGTCCTTCCAGGCCGAACAGGGGACGGCAGTCCCCTCCTTGTGTCGGGCCATTCCGGCCACGGCCGCTGCGGTGGAGGCTGGCGGCAGAGGGGGGCCACTCCCCCGGTCACGGAGGAGCATGGCCGGCGGTCAATTACGATCGCCGACGTCGAAAAATCAAGGAAAAAAAGGCTCAAAAATAGGGTCTCTTTCCCGATCGAAAATCGACGACACTCATCGTCGGTCGTCATGCTCAAGGGTATGGGAGGAAAGGGAAGGAAAAGAGGAAGGAGAGGAAGGCTCACCTCAGTCTCCGGTGACCCCACCGGCGAGCAATCACGGTGAGAAACCGAACGGTGTCCGCGGCTCCGATCGAGAAAAACAGGGAGAAAGAGAGAGGAAAGGGGCCGATGGTTGATTTCTAAGGAGAGGGGAGGTCTTCTTATAGAGGGTCCTAGGACTTCGAGAGATCCTAGGACTCCCAAATCGCTCGGGTTTCATCGGAGAAGAAGACTCCTTTCGGGAGTCTTCTTCCCAGTTTTTCTCTGTTTTTTTTTTTTTTTTGAATGGGCTTGGGTCTGCTGGATTGGGCTTGGTTTGGGCTATAACATTCTTCACTCCTAAAAAGAAATTTCATCCTTGAAATTTTTCATACCTGTCACCATTGTATTGGAAGCCTGTGCATTCTGTTGAGTAAGCGCATACATTCTTCCCTGGGTTTTAGAAATCTGTCCACCACCCTTATATTGTCCTTCATGAGTTCTTTGACCAACTTGATTTTCAGTATTTAGCAGGCAGCTAGCAATTTTATGATCCATCTGACCACATTTGAAACAAGCACCTGTATTCCAATAGCAATCCTTGTCTGCATGATTTTTGCCACATCTGGAGCACGGCTCACCATCACTCTGTTGAGTCTTATTGTTTACTGCTCTCTTAGCTGATCTTTTGATGTTTTTATTATTCTGCCCTTGTGTATCATTTGATTTTGCTCTCTTTCTTTACTTTCTTTCCCTTTCCATACGTTCTTCATTGACTTCTCTTTCAATTATCAGTGCTTTGTTTACCACATCTGCATAAGTTGTCAATTCATATGGAACCACTTGTTTTCGAATCTCAGTTCTCAGTCCCATCTCAAACTTGTGAACACGTTCTTGCTCACCATCCACTAATCTCGGAGTAAATTTTGCTAACTCTTTAAATTTTGCTTCATATTCAGTCACACTCATACCCTTTTGCTTCAAATAAATAAACTCTTGCTCTTTCTGGATCCTTATACTCCGAGAAAAATACTGATCATAGAATGCAATCCGAAATCTTTTCCAGATAAGTATTTCATCGTCTTGTTCATGCTTGCGCTGTAGTCGCTGACACCAGTTGTATGCTTCTCCTTGTAGTAAATAAGCTGCATATCGAATCTTTTCTTCATCAAGACACTCTTGGACAGCGAAGGCCTTCTCCATCTCCATTATCCAGTTATCAGCCTCCAAAGGTTCACTAGTCCCCTTGAAAGCTGGAGGAGCAAGCTTTTTAAATTCTGAAATGTTGTTCCGTTGTACTGGTTACTCTCCACGTTGTGGTGGTGGATGCTGATGTTGTTGTGTATCTCGTTGTATCTGCTGTTGTTCAAGCATTTGCTGCTATATTTGTTGTTGCGCTTGTACCATCCTGATTAGGGTCTGCATTAACTGAGCCATATCTGATTCCTGACGTGCTCTCGAAGCACTCCCATTAGGATCTACGACTCCCTCCTCCTGAGGGGTGCCACTGGTTAGATGGGGAGTGCTACCATCCCGTGGTTGTGATGTCTCTCTTGCAATTCCTTGAGTAGTTCTTGTCATTCTACGGGGAGGTATGGTAACCTTGTAGTAGTAAAACCTTATTAGATTCATTTATCTATTTGTTAGGATGGATTTATTATGATGCTCATACTTTAACATCCCAATATTCTTAATGTTTACCCACCTACACTCATACTATGTCAAATTCTATGTGTCATAATTTATCCACTTATGCTTTGATACTATATTAATTGTCACGCCCCCGATCCGAGATTATGAATCGAGGGTCGCGGCAACCACCGCATACTTATGAAGAACTCTCTCCATAAGCATGCAAGACATCTCATCACGATTTCAATGCATCACAGTGGAATAAATTCAAATAATTATTATTCAACTGTAATTCAAGTAATTAAATCAAATGTCTTACATCCAATAAAATTTTACTAACAATAAAACAATAGATCTAAGTTCAATGAAGTTGACAATGCTAATCTCACTTCTAAAAGCTCTGTCCCAATATTTCGTCCCACGCTCGAAATTAATTATCTGAATCTGAAAAATAGAAAGAAAGGTAATGAGCTAAACAGCCCAGTAAGTAACAAATATCTCAACTAGATAATTCAGATATTATATAATTTTCAAGAAT
>NC_025999.2:20781202-21063686 GCF_000442705.2 Elaeis guineensis
TGATGTTTTTTATTCTGCCCTTGTGTATCATTTGATTTTGCTCTCTTTCTTTACTTTCTTTCCCTTTCCATACGTTCTTCATTGACTTCTCTTTCAATTATCAGTGCTTTGTTTACCACATCTGCATAAGTTGTCAATTCATATGGAACCACTTGTTTTCGAATCTCAGTTCTCAGTCCCATCTCAAACTTGTGAACACGTTCTTGCTCACCATCCACTAATCTCGGAGTAAATTTTGCTAACTCTTTAAATTTTGCTTCATATTCAGTCACACTCATACCCTTTTGCTTCAAATAAATAAACTCTTGCTCTTTCTGGATCCTTATACTCCGAGAAAAATACTGATCATAGAATGCAATCCGAAATCTTTTCCAGATAAGTATTTCATCGTCTTGTTCATGCTTGCGCTGTAGTCGCTGACACCAGTTGTATGCTTCTCCTTGTAGTAAATAAGCTGCATATCGAATCTTTTCTTCATCAAGACACTCTTGGACAGCGAAGGCCTTCTCCATCTCCATTATCCAGTTATCAGCCTCCAAAGGTTCACTAGTCCCCTTGAAAGCTGGAGGAGCAAGCTTTTTAAATTCTGAAATGTTGTTCCGTTGTACTGGTTACTCTCCACGTTGTGGTGGTGGATGCTGATGTTGTTGTGTATCTCGTTGTATCTGCTGTTGTTCAAGCATTTGCTGCTATATTTGTTGTTGCGCTTGTACCATCCTGATTAGGGTCTGCATTAACTGAGCCATATCTGATTCC
Organism: Elaeis guineensis; assembly: GCF_000442705.2. Lineage (NCBI taxonomy): Eukaryota > Viridiplantae > Streptophyta > Magnoliopsida > Arecales > Arecaceae > Elaeis > Elaeis guineensis. The sequence continues at coordinate 20,781,959 of NC_025999.2, forward strand.
TGACGTGCTCTCGAAGCACTCCCATTAGGATCTACGACTCCCTCCTCCTGAGGGGTGCCACTGGTTAGATGGGGAGTGCTACCATCCCGTGGTTGTGATGTCTCTCTTGCAATTCCTTGAGTAGTTCTTGTCATTCTACGGGGAGGTATGGTAACCTTGTAGTAGTAAAACCTTATTAGATTCATTTATCTATTTGTTAGGATGGATTTATTATGATGCTCATACTTTAACATCCCAATATTCTTAATGTTTACCCACCTACACTCATACTATGTCAAATTCTATGTGTCATAATTTATCCACTTATGCTTTGATACTATATTAATTGTCACGCCCCCGATCCGAGATTATGAATCGAGGGTCGCGGCAACCACCGCATACTTATGAAGAACTCTCTCCATAAGCATGCAAGACATCTCATCACGATTTCAATGCATCACAGTGGAATAAATTCAAATAATTATTATTCAACTGTAATTCAAGTAATTAAATCAAATGTCTTACATCCAATAAAATTTTACTAACAATAAAACAATAGATCTAAGTTCAATGAAGTTGACAATGCTAATCTCACTTCTAAAAGCTCTGTCCCAATATTTCGTCCCACGCTCGAAATTAATTATCTGAATCTGAAAAATAGAAAGAAAGGTAATGAGCTAAACAGCCCAGTAAGTAACAAATATCTCAACTAGATAATTCAGATATTATATAATTTTCAAGAATAATGCTGTAAATAAACATAAGAGTATATTTCATGCTGATTTAATACAAATCAAATATTTTTAAATATTCACATATAATATAATCATAAATCTGATTTGATTCAAAATACTCGTAACTCAATAGCCTTGACTATGACCAACGTTTAACCCCCATTGGCGGGGTCCACAGAATACCAGCATACAACCCCCACTGGCAGGGTCCACAAACACCATCGCACAACCTCCACTGGCAGGATCCACTGAGTACCAACGTATAATCCCCATTGGTGGGGCCCACTGAAACATAGTTAGATTGAGAGCATAAATTCGATCTGTATCAAAATAATTTGTACCATAATATATCATAATTTTTTCACTGAACATGTGCATAAATCGATGTACCATAATATTTTAAAAAAAATACTTTTTTTTCAAAATATAATTTCATAAATCATGCATAATTTCAGAGAATAATTATTTATTTTCAGAATAAATATGGAATATCTCGAGAAGATGATTCATTACTTACCTTTCACGGAGCACTGAATGAACAGATCGACTAACTTCTAGGAGATTCTTCCATGCCTATTATCCAAAATTATATTTTTTACATTAATTTTAATTCAAAATTAAATCTAACAAATTCCAAAATCAAAACCTCACTTAAAATCAGACTCTTCCCTAAATTCGATCAAAATCATCAGATGAAGCCTTCCACTACGCTAATCCTAGAGGAATAACTTTAGAGAGAGAGAAATCCATCAAGAGAGAGAAATAATCTAGAGAGAGAAAATTCTAGAGAGAGAAAGTGGAGAGAGAAAGTTCAATTCCAGAGAGAGAAAGTCAGGGTTCAGACTGAAAGAAGAGAGAGAAGAGAGAGAAACTCTCTCTCTCATCATTTTTTTATTTTTTTTATTTATTTATTTGTTCATTTATTTATATATATATATAAGTATATATATATATATATTGTTATTATTATTATTATATTTTTTTTCTTTTCTTTTCTTTTCTCTTTTTCTTCTTTTTCTTTTCTTTTCTTTTCTTCTTTTTCTTCTTTTTCTTTTCTTTTTCTTTACTTTTTCTCTTTTTTTTCTTCTTTTTCTTCTTTTTCTTTTTTTTTTCTCTTTTTCTTCTTTTTTTTTCGTCTTCTTCTCTCGGGTCCTTCCAGGCCGAACAGGGGACGGCAGTCCCCTCCTTGTGCCGGGCCATTCCGGCCACGGCCGCCGCGGCGGAGGCCGGTGGCAGAGGGGGGCCACTCCCCCGGTCACGGAGGAGCATGGCCGGCGGTCGATTACGATCGCCGGTGTCGAAAAATCAAGAAAAAAGAGGCTCAAAAATAGGATCTCTTTCCCGATCGAAAATCGGCGACAGCTCGTCGCCGGCCGTCACGCTCAAGGGTATGGGAGAAAAGGGAAGGAAAAGAGGAAGGAGAGGAAGGCTCGCCTCGGTCTCCGGTGACCCCACCGGCGAGCAATCACGGCGAGAAATTGAACGGTGTCCGTGGCTCCGACTGAGAAAAACAAGGAAAAAGAGAGAGGAAAGGGGCCGATGGTTGATTTCTAAGAAGAGGAGAGGTCTTCTTATAGAGGGTCCTAGGACTTCGAGAGGTCCTAGGACTCCCAAATCGCTCGGGTTTCACCAGAGAAGAAGACTCCTTTCGGGAGTCTTCTTCCCAGTTTTTCTCTATTTTTTTTTTTTTGAATGGGCTTGGATCTGCTGGATTGGGCTGGGTTTGGGCTATAACAGTAGCTATGGAATCTTCCTGGGGGAGAGCTCCGTCGAATCCTATAGTCCGGGCTCCTGTGCCTACGAGCTCGGGGGAAGTTCGGATATGCTTGTGTCCGGAGGGAGTTCGAGAACATGGTCGAGCTTCACTCGGCCCTTTTTCAGCTGCGGGCTTGCTGGAGTCACCTGCCTGCCGCTCCTTCGCGGTCTTCTCATTTTTCATTTTGAAGGCTTCCTTTGCTCGGACATATCCTTTGGCCCGAGCCAGCAAATCAGCAAAGTCCCTGGGATACTTCTTTTCTAGGGAGAACAGAAGATTGTTCTTTTAAAGACCGCTCTTCAGGACGGCCATTGCAACTGATTGGTCCAAATTTTGGACCTCCAACATGGCGGCGTTAAAATGGTTGACGTAAGTTCGGATGGATTCTCCCTCCTTTTGCTTGATGTTGATGAGGGACTCCGAATCTCTCTGGGGACGTCGGCTGCTGACAAAATGAGCAACGAACTGGTGGCTCATCTGATCAAAAGAGAAGATAGTACCCGGCTTCAGTGCCGAGTACCAATTTCTTGCTACTCCCTTCAAGGTGGATGGGAAAGCTCGGCACAGGATGGCATCTGGTGCACCATGGAGCAGCATTATTGTCCGAAAGGCCTCCAAGTGGTCAACCGGATCCGAGGTCCCGTCGTAGCTCTCGAATTAGGGGAGCTTGAAGTTTGACGGGACTGATTTCTCCATAATCATTTGAGAGAAAGGAGGGTCAGTATAGATGTCCTCACCGTAAGCAGTGGGAGCATGACGGAGCTCTTCGATCCATCGATTCATCTCCTATAATCTTTGATCCAGGAGGTCCTCTCAACTGCGAGTCTCGAGGGTCTTCTGGTAGAATGGAGGTAGGGACCCTCCGGGGGTGGAATCGTGATCTGACGGAGGGCTCTCCATCTTCTGCTTCTCCTTTCTGGGGAAGACAGGGCGACTGACCCAATTGGCCCGCCCAGTCGTCAGATTCTGGAACTCCGACGATGCTCTTTTCAGCTGCACTGATGCCTACGGCTGCTGCTGCATGGCCTGCACTGCTTCGGTGAGGCCCCTGACCTGCTGAACTAGCAAGTCGAACTGCTCCATGCCAACTGCCATTGTCGGAGGAGGAGGAGCCTGAGAAACTGGAGATGAGGCCAGAGCTTGCGGATCTCGCTGGGATCTGGCCACGGAGGCCGTGGATCGCCTGGTGGATGCCTTTTGAGGAGGCATCAGGTGGAGATCTAGCAGGAGAAGAAGAAGAAAATGTTGAAGAAGATGACTGGAGACAGTCCCGTTGAGTACTCCTTTAAGAACAAGGATCTTGCGAAGACACAGGCCCTTCCTCTAGCGCTAATTCTGTTGGTGCAGAATTCCACCGACGTCGGAGAAGCTGGAGTCGAGGGGATCGCATCCGCCGCTGGGACCTGTAAGGAAAGTCTAAACCGGAGTTGAGGGTGCTCCGACAAGACCCTCCGATGCTCAAGTCAGTACTCTGCCTCAACAGAAATGGAGCACTTAAATGAGATTTTAGCAGAGTTTCGAGATAGAGTTTAGAGCTTAGAGAAGAATATATCTGAGGGTCCCTTTTATAGATGGAGAGCGTAACTGATTGACAGCGACTTCTGTAACTGCTTGGTAGTGGGCCGTTCAGAGCCACGCGGAGTTTGTTACGGAGAGTAGTGATGTCAGTAGCTGTTCAGAGCCACGTGGAGTTTGTTATGGAGAGTGGAGTGGTGTCCATTATCACGATTTGTCAGAGAGTGGTGGGGCCACATGGAATCTGTTACAAAAAGTGGAATGGGGTAGTGGCCATTATCGTGACTTGCCAGAGAGTTCGAACCTGACGGCTGAAGCTCGGCTGGGATGTTTGATGGAGTGGAATGGCTCTCTGTCTCTACAATCTAAGAGAAGCTCGGATGTTTTCGAGGTTGCCGACAAGTCCACTATTATCAGGTGCCTTGGATGATGATGCTGCAGGCGGAAGTCATCTGTTGTAGAAGCTCGGACGAAAACTTTCTGTTGGCGAAGTCCGATAAGAGTCCGATTGCTAGAGGAGTCCGTCTGGAATTTGCCTGATGTAGAAGCTCGTCTGAAGATTGTCCGTCAGAGAGGTCCGGTTTCATGAGGAATCCGGTAAAGGGTCGTCTGACAGTGGAGTTCGGATGGTACTGTGGAGGTTCATCCACTGGAGGAGTCTCGAGGATACTGGGGAAGGTCGAACGTTGGAGGAGTCCAGGATTCAATTCTATTGTAGAAGTTCGGACGGAGTCCGACTCTTATAGGAGTCTGAAAGGAGGCCGCTTATTGTAGAAGCTCGGACGAAGACCAATTGCCGTGGAAGCTCGAATGAAGACTTCTTGTTGTAGAAGCTCGGATGAAGTCCACTTGCAATAGAAGTCCGGAGTAGAGATCCGACTGGTGGAGCCCGTCTGTTGTAGAAATTCATCTGGAATCCATCCACTGTAGAAGTTCGGCTGGGATCCGGCTCTTGTAGAAGCTCGAATGAAATTCGGAAGGCGGTCGATCATCGTAGAAACTTGGATGGAGTCTAGTTATTGAAGAGGTCCTGCTATTGGAGAAGCTCGGACATTGACGAAGTCCGAAAGAAGTTCGGAGTAAAGTCGTTCGCGGCAGGAAGAAGTCTGGAAGAGATTCAGAGGGTAGCCGATCACTATAGAAAGTCGACTGATGATGAAGCTCGGAGAGCATTTGGAGCAGTCCGGTACATGAATAGAGGAGCTCATTATCGAAGAAGTTCGGATGGTATTATGGAAGCTCGGACAGTCGGGGGAGTTCAAAAAGATGCCGCACAAGGTCGGAAGCTGGAAGAGCCCTGGGAGGGTCGGCCTTTTACGAACTTCAACTAGGAGTATTTTATACCCAACAAATACTATCTAAGAAGGCTAAACACTAACTCTAGTAGAAATAAACACAAACCATCTCATCATAAATATAAACTCTAAATAATAAATACAAATAGAATAAATACAAACTGTCTTCATGGCAGGATAAACACAAAATGCTCTAAAATAAACACAAACTCTGCATAATAAATAAAAACTACGAATAATAAACATAAATTTTGAGATAATAAACAAAAACTGTCCGAAATAAACACAATCAGATCTACCCAGGATAAACATAAAGTGCTCTAGAATAAACATAAATTCTGTAAAATAAATAAAACTATAAATAATAAACACAAACTTTGAGATGATAAATAGAAACTATTCAGAATAAACACAAAGTCAGATCCATCCAGAATAAATATAAAGTGCTCCAGAATAAATATAAATTCTATATAATAAACAAGTAGAAACTATGAATAGTAAATAGAAACTATCCTAATAAACACTAACTGAGGAGAATAAATATTAAGTCCTGCACAAACCATCTCAAGATAAACACCAAGTTAGGGTCAAATACAAAGTCGGAGTCAAATAATTTTTGTTTATTATACGTAGTTTATATTTATTATTTGAAGTTTATATTTATTATGAAAAAAATTATATTTATCCTGAGCCTGTTATGTTTATTATTTGAAGTTTGTGTTTATTTTGAGATAGATTACATTTATTTACGTAGGACCTAGTGTTTATCCTATCTTAAGTAGATCTTGGATCACTCAATTTTTTGATCTTGAGTTTGTGTTTATTGAAAAGCTTTGTATTTATCATCCTAGAGTTTGTGTTTATTCTGCAGGACTTCAAATTTATGTTTGTTCTGGGTAGTTTGTGTTTATTGTTCCAGAGTTTGTGTTTATTCTGGATAGTTTGTATTTATCATTTTAGAGTTTGTGTTTATCATTTTAGAGTTTATATTTATTTTAAGTTTATATTTATTCTAGATAGTTTATATTTATCATCTCAGAGTTTGTATTTATCATTTCAGAATTTGTGTTTATTGTGCAGAATCTTATGGATAGTTTGTATTTATCATTTCAGAGTTTGTATTTATTCTAGACAGTTTATGTTTATCATTTTAGAGTTTATATTTATTTTGGATAGTCTGTGTTTATCATTTTAGAATTTATATTTATTTTATTCTAGATAGAGTTTGTATTTATTCTGAACAGTTTGTGTTTATTATTTTAGAGTTTGTATTTATTTTGTTATGGATAATTTGTGTTTATAGCCCAGAGTTTATGTTTATTCTATAGAATTTATGTTTATTCCAATAGAGTTTTTGTATCTATTATTCAAAATTTTATTTTATTATTCAGGATTTATATTTATTATTCAAAGTTTGTATTTATTATTATTCAGAGAGTTTGTATTTATTATTCAAAATTTTTATTTATTATTATGAAGCACTTGGTGTTTAGCCTACCCACCCACAGTTTATCCTATTATTCGTAGTTTGTATTTATCCTCTCAATATAAAAATAAATAGTGAGAAACAACATCGTAAATATAGAAACCAAAATCAATCCCCCTACAAATAAGCACAAAATCAATTCCCCTACAAATAAGCACAAATTGATCTGAAACAACTTCAAACACAACACAAAATAATAATTATCAAACCTGTCAATAAACATAAACATAAAAGATTGAAGAACAAACCCATATATTAGAAAATTCAAGGCATCAATCATTCACACTTGTTACTGAATATTCATATACATCAAATTAATAGTTTCACTAATGACAAAATACAAATTTGAATACAAATTTTTGAATGTACTATTAAAGATTCATAAAAAATATCCATAACATATCCATGATATCCATGATAGCAATAGCACAAACTAGAATATTTTCGCCTCACGACCCTTCACGATCACCTGCGTAGCATATCTGGTATGTAACTTTGGCACATGAGCATTTATGATCTCCCGCCCCATCATCAGACTCTCCATAAAATGTATGATATAGATGGCACAATCAGGCCTACAAAAAAAATATTTTATGCTCATGGTCAAAAGCAAACAACTGATATGGTGAAATTAAATTCACATGGATATATTGATTATAATGATTACCTGGCACCCTACTATGGATAATCAATGAAATGAAGCAGCCAACCACCCATATCAATAGAGTACATATCTCGTGCCATCTTAGTCAACCAGGTCACCTGTAATCATAATATTAGTAACCAACTACATTGTTAGCAATGCATGAGTATGCACAACATTCAATATTTGATAATATGGTCATTACTCATAAATCTTCTAGTGGTGCCCCTGTACTCTGTACCACTCACAAATGTATAGTGTCTAAAATATGTGCTCTCTGTATTGACAATAAGCAAGTGCCAGTGAAATGATGAGCATATGGGCACGAACACTTGCTTGACTTATGCAAATAAACGAGGCATGAAGTCTCGCACAACTTTATTAGAAACCTTCCATTTGCCCAGCAACATGCTCTAGAATGACGAAAATATTGAAACATACATTAAACTATACAACACAATACAATACTACAATACATAATATTGTATGAAGAATATCACTACAATAAAAGAGGTTATTAGTGATAAAAAAATTTTATTGCTAATAAGCCGAATTCGTCGCTAATAATAATTAGCGATGAAAATTTCATCGCTAAAATTTTATCGCAAAAAATACCATCGTTCATAATATTTTATGATGAAATTTTTTTTTATCACAAATAATGATAATTTATGATAAAATATTTTCATTATAAAAATAAAAAATAAAAAAAATTATTCATAAAAAATTAATTTGCGATGAAAATAATAGTCGCTAATACAATTAATAGTGATGAAAATATATTCGTTACTATTACTAACTTTTACTGACAAAAATTTTTATCGCAAAGAATTTTATTTAATAAAAAAATAATAATTAAAAAACTTTAGCGACTAATATTTACGTCATAAAAAAATATTTTTTGATGAAACTTTACATCGTTAATAATTATTTACGATGAAAAATTTTTCATCACTATTAATTATATATTTTTAAAAAAATTAAATTATTTTTATAAATTTTTTGCAATGAATATTTCATCGATAATAATTCCATCACTAATTATTTTTTTTAATTTTAATATATTTTTTAAGTTATATGTATAATATTTTTTATAAATTAAAAAATTTGAATAAAAAATTTACATAATAAAATGATAAATAAATTTTATTATTTTATTATATTAAATTAAAATTATAAGAGTTTAAAAAAAATACATCAAGGAGCCGTCACATATCGGCATGTGGAGAATGAGGTGGGGATGGGGAATACTCGACGGAGCTCGGACTAACGATGGAGCTCGAACCAGTCTGCTGCTGCCTTAGCATCTGGATCGTCTGCTCCATCTGCACTATCTGCTCCATCACGTCAATCTGAAACTGCTGATACTAGTCGATGCGTGCAGTCATCTCCTGAGCTCGCTACTCAGCCTACTGTCGATCCTCGACAGTCTGCCTCTGCACCTCCATCAACCGAGCCTGGCACGTAGAATGGATCTCAACCTTAGATGATCGTGAAGATGAAGGAGCAGTGATCCCATATCCTAGACTCCTAACATAACAGGGTCTTATACGGAGCACCTGATCACAGATCTCATCATCTATGGGTACGATCGAGCCCTCAGAGGTAGGCTGGGATCTCATGTCGGTCATACGATCCTGAAAATAAAAATTAGAGTTATTTTAATTTTTTAATAAAGATCAAATTATGAATAAAAAATTAATTAAAAAAATTTACAAAGAGCTCCTGGCTCTCCATCGTCCACTCCCAGGACCGTCGCTAATGGGTCCGCTGGTAGATATCGATCCTACCAGGAAGCTCACCACTCTCAGCATCTCTCTATAATTTGAGAATTATTTTAAAAAAAATTAAATAATTAAAAAAATATATCATAATTAAAATTTTAAAAAATACGTACCATGTGCTCCATTTGGCGAGCAAATGATCTCAAACCCCCACAATGCGGCACGATCTGTCTCGTCTGGTTCACCGTATTTTGGGCATAGTGTCTCTGTAAAATTAGCAGTAAAATTAGTAGATAACAAATATAATTTAAAAATAAATGATTAAGTCATTAAAATATAAAAAAATATTTAGATGTGTAACCTGATATGCTGGATCCTCGTAATGCTCGTATATAATAGTTCAATCATCGATGGTGATGCTGTCGTAGGGCTGCAGCCATGTGCCTCCTGCCCATCAGCCTGCACCACCCAATACCCGACCCGATCCGACCCGACCCACCCTGACCCATACCCGACCTGATCCGACCCGTACTTGAACCCGACCAGCCCCGCCCCACCCCACCCCGACCCACCCCCAACCCGACCCGAACTGGACCCGACCCGACCCAGTCACAGACCCGACCCACCCTAGCCCGACCTGCCCTGCCCCGACCCGACCCGGACTAGACCCAACCCAACCCGGCCGAGTCACAGACCCGACCCACCCCAACCCGACCCGACCCACACCAACCCGGCCAAGCCCAGCATGACCTGAAAATGACCAGGCCCAGCCCGACCCCATCACGGACCCGACCCAGACCTGGCCACGGCCATGGCCTGGCCCTGTAGAACCTGTCTCTGGCCCATCGGTGCCAGACCACCGTCCCCGTCCCCAGCCCCAGCCTGTCGAACCCAGCCCGTAGGCCCCATGGCCCCAGCCAGCAGGCCCCACGGCCCCGGACCGCAGGCCCCGCAGCTCTGAATCGCCATCCTCGTCCCCGACCCCGGCCTGCTGGATCCGGCCCGCAGGCCCTGCGGCCTCGGACCACCATCCCCGATCCCAGCCAGCCGACCCCATCACCGTCCCCATCCCCGGTCCTAGCCCAAATCCCCCCCCCAAAAAAAAAAAGAATAAGCTCACCTCGATGGTGGCACTGGCGATGGCTTTGCGGATGGTGACGACGACTGTGGAGCGAACGACGACGGCGGTCGGACATGAGGAGAGATGCAAGATGCCGGGGGGGAGAGAACGTGAGAGAGAGAATGCCGAGTGAGGGCGGGGGGAGAAGAAAATGGATTTCAGATGAGACATGACGGGATGCAGGGTATTAGCAATGAAAATTTTTATCACTAATAATTTATTTTCATCACAAATAATTTAAATAAAAAAAATATTTTGTGATGAAAATAAGCTTTTGGTCACTAATAACCTAACTAGTGATGAATAATTTTTTATCGCTAATATTTTCTGTCAAAAAAAAAATTTGCTGGAAAAAAAATTTTTTCCAAAAATTTTCATCACTAATAATTTCTTTTCATCGCCAATAATTTAAATAGAAAAAAAAATTATGATAAAAATAATACTTTTCATCGCTAATAACTAACTAGTGACGAATAATTTTTCGTCGCTAATATTTCCCACAAAAAAAAAATTCACTGAAATTTTTTTTTTCAAAATATTATTTACAACAAAAATATTTCCATTGCTAATAGCCTCAAAGTTTTATTTACGATAATTATTTTCATCGCTAATTATGTTATTAGCAATGAAAATTTTCTTCCATCACTAATAATTACTAAAAAAGATTTCCTCATTTCTAAGTTTTTAATAAGTAATTATATGATGCTCGTATGATAAAATTTGTTTAGATCCAACTGACGAGATAGACGGTAGGACCACATTGATTCACTGAAAATGAGTTTAAGGATATTTGACTATAAACTTTTTAACTCAGGGCTTCCTGCGAAAAATAATGATATTTGAGAGGTCAAAAAATAGAACTAGGCTTCTTTAGCACCAGAGTCCAGATATGAGGTACAAAATTTTTCCTTGATCTACTGCTATATTATCCTTTTTATTTTTTTTTTCTTTTATTTATTAAGTAAAATGGATGGAAGACCAACCAAAATGGGGCAAAAGCATGATTCAAACTGGGGGTGTCAATGGGTCAAATGATGTTTGGTTTACATGCAGGTTGAAGTAGGTTCAACCCATACCCCATATATATTTTTCCTTCATCCATATCAGCTCATCAATCTTTTTAAATTTTTATTCATTACTTATGTGTATAACTAAAAAATAAAACAAAATGAGATTTTCAAAGATCACATGCAATAAAATCAAGATTTATCTTTAAATATGTCATTATAAATATAATAAATATAAAATTTAGTATATATGATAATTATAAACCAACTAATGATAAAACTAGATAAAATACACTCATATATTCTAAAATATCTTGGCCCACTCTGTCCATCATTCTTGTAAATTTTTAATTTTAATATTTACTATTTTTTTATAAGTTATTTATAATTTTTTTATAATAAAAATTTTTATTATTCTTTTTTTAAATTACATCTGGTATTTTAAGTATGATTCCAATAATTTTTTTAAATTTTCAAAATTTTTGAACCATTAGCGATGAAATTTTCTATCATTAAAAATTGTGTTTATGATGAAAAATTTATTTTCCATCGCTAATAGTTTGGTTTTTGAAATTTAAATTTTTTTTATTTTTTAAGTATTGGTGATGATCAAAATACATTGTAAATAAGTAATGACTTTGCAACGTTATTCATTTTATGGTCGCAAATAGTTCATTATACACGATGAAAAATTTTCATCACAAATTATCTTTTATTTTTAAATTTTTAAAATATATTTATTTATGATGAAAATTATTTTTTTCATCATAAATAATAATTATTAGCAACAAAATTAGTTTCATCATAAATATTATGTAATTTTAAATTTTTACTTTTTCTAATTATTTGTGATCAAATAATTTGGTCGTAAAAAATATCTTATTGGCAACAAAAACTTTTTCTTAATTGCAAATATCTTACTTTTGGAATTTTAAAATTTTTATAAATTTCAGATATTAGTGACGAAAATTTTCATCATTAATGTCATTTATTAGCGATGAAAAATAATATTCTATCATAAATATTTTAATTATCTACAATATTTATCTTTTCATCATAAATAATCTTTATATTTTAAATTTTTAAATTATCTAACTTTTTAAAGTATTAACGATGAAAATATTTATCATTAATAAACTTTATTTGTGACATAAATTTTTTTATCATAAATAATTAAATTATTTATGACTGCTATTTACGTCATAAATAATCAAGAATATTCAATCTTTTATTTTTCTTCAAATATTAGTGACAAAAATTTTTAGTCATAAATTATAGGTATTTGGCGACAGAAATGTTGTTTTCATCGCAAAAAAATTGAACTATTATCAATGAAGTGTATATCGTCGCTAATAATTAGATATTTGTAATTTTAAAAAAAAATATTTATGATAAAAATATTTGTCAAAAATAATCAATTAATTATGATGAAATTATTTTTTCATCGCTAATAGTTTTTTTTGTGATGGATTTTTTTTATCATCATAAATATTTCTTTATTTCTGATAAAAAATTACTTTCATCGTTGATATGGTTATTTGCACCAAAAATATTTTTTGTCACAAATTAAATCACCACTAAAAATCACTTTCCTTGTAGTGTATAAATAAGTACCGTAAAGAAGAGTCACAACATAAAGATAGACTGCAAATTAATTAAAGGACATTGCTACAGGAGGGACCAAAAAATATCTATGACCTGTATGGTCTATTGTAAAACATAAAAATTAACTTGCACATATGTTTGATTTATCCAACTTAGTACACAATACTTACATCATTGTCAATTAAATTTCTAGATAGTATATCATAAACCTGTAGTCGGTTGATGATGCTGACGCCATCAGTCCAAACCAATGGCCTATATGGTGTAATTAATGTCAAACTTAAAAACTAAAGACAAACATAGTTTGAAAGATATCAAAATTATTTATTTTATAAATAATAGAATGACATACCGATCAATTTTTTTTCTAAAAAATCAAAGACTTATCTACGCTCCGCATCATCTAGAAGTTGCAACCCAGAGAAGTCACTGCTAGTCTCAAAAAATCCCTGCATATCGCATGAGTTTGTTGGATATCAAATATGAATGAAGTGTGCATGTTCTACTAAATCATTACTCTACTTACTATGTCATCATCCCTATGGTGGACTGACTTTTTTTTGGGCTTTCTTTTGAGATCCGGAGTAGTTGAAGGTAGGAGGATGAATGGACTGCATAGGAGATGGGAGCTCCGAACTGTCTACTTCCACTGTGTAACCCATCTCTCAATATGCTGTGGGTTTGCATGCTCAATGGGTACCGTCGGGCTATCAGCACTCACAAACTCAATAAGCAGCACATCTGATATCACCTCATAAGTACTCCCCTCTGTATCCTTGATCTCAGTGCTCCCTTCAGTGCTCTTCAATGCCACATGCAACTCAAAAATCAACTTATCCTTCTTGGCAAGCATCCTCCGAAGCTCCATCTTCCCGACATCGTCTCGAGCCCTCTCACTCCTCACCTCTACAAAGACACGCCAGTACATACGTATGAGCTCCATCTAAGGATAAATATGCAATAATTACATGCGCCAGTAATAAATTTTAAAAATATTTAATTATACGACAGGCCAATATCATGACAGTGCTACATGTGCTGCTAGCTCTACTCCTCTTCCTATCTTATTTGTTTTATCCATCTTACTTATTTCACCTTTAGCTCTATCTACCTGACAGGTGGAAGGAATCACTTCAAGAAGCAACACCTCATCCAGTGATAATGCTCGAAGTGGATCTCGAATTTGAAAATAAAGATAAAATAATTAAATCCCTAATCTTACAAAAGAAAAAATATAATATCAAGCATCAAAGTAATACTACATCTCCATATTTTAGGCCCTTTAACACCTCTCCAAAGTGGGTCCTTTTCTTGAACTGAGGTTTCTCTCAGTTTAGGATTCGAAGAAGCCAGTCGAAAATAGATGGTTTGACTATACCTGTTCTCTCAAAAAGCCCAACCTAAAAGAAAAAAAAGCAATCACATGAAGATATAATGATAATCAAAATGGAACAAAAAGATAAAGGAATAACTTAACATCTTTCTTATCATCAGAATTGTAATGCATCCATTAAGATAACCGGTGCTCTCCATCACACTTCTCTCCCTTCTCTTTATCTTCTCCGCAGCCCTAGGAATGAATTTCATAAGATGCTCGTGGACTGCTCTAGCCCATGCAAAATGACCAATGTCCCCTAAGGGGTCAATAATGGAGAAAATCCACGGTGCAATGCTATGATTCCAGAAAGGAAATAAAATTATATCCAAAAGGCATGAAACAAGCAATTGCACCATTGATCGGATGCCATTGGAAGAAGAATAAAATAATAATTCTTTGATCCTATCTTTCAATGCATCTCTCCTAACTATCTCTCCTGCAAAATATGTGGTCCTAACTACACTATGGGGAGCCTTCTTCATATCAATGGCTACCCCATTTAGGCGTAGCTCCAAAATGAGAGCAACATCCTCAGCAGAGAAGATCAAAATCTACCCTCCTAAATGAAATCCCCTCTTGCTATCGTCCCAATAACTGAGGAGTTGGTCTACAACTGCCTGCTCTTGTGTGATGACTGGGATGTCAAGCATATAGTAAAAGGATATTTGCTGTATCAATCTTTTGTAGGCTTCCGTCAATAGCTATCGAATGTCCCTGATGAAGTCCACATATCACCATAGATAGAAGCAACAATTTATCGATTGGAGGAGAGCTCTCTTTTGAGAGTTTCTCTCTTGACTCAAAGAGGACTTTGAACGAACCATCTGCAAGAACCAATGAAAATCAGTTATAATTTATTTACTACATAAACTAAAAATTAAATATATTAACGTAATTCTGCAACATTCATGCAGCTCTTTGAAAATTTGTGATTAGAAAGTGAAAAATGGTAAGAATATGCTCACTCTAACTATACGTGGGGGCGGCGGCGAGTGGTGGCAGCACCGATTAGGTGTGACAGCGAGTTGTGGCGGTGCCGATTAGCAGTGACAGCAGATGCTAGCAACAATGGTTAAGGGCGGCGGCAGTGGATGCTGCCAGCGATAATTGGGGGTGGCGCCAGGTGGTGGCAGCGACAATTGGGGGTACTCGAGTTAGGTGGCAGCATCAGTTGGGGGCGATGTAGGCTGGTGGTGGATGGGGGTGGAGGGTGAGAGTTGAATTTTGGGGAAGAGCCAGTCGTAGGAGGAGACAGTGGGTGGAGGTTAGGGAATAATATAGTTCGCTACTATTGGATGGGGGTTGGGGAAGAGCCGACGGTGGATGAAGACAGTGGGATCCAGTTGATCGGAGCAGGCAGTGGGTGCAAGTTGACAAAGAGCCGGTGACGGGTGGGGTTGAAGAACTTGGGGTTGGGGCATTGAAGGTTGGAGAACAGCCGACGGCAGCAGTCAGCAAAAGTAGGGAGGGAGGGAGAGACAGAGGCGAGAAGAAGGTCAGAGTGGGCAGTTAGGGAAGAACCAGTGGTAGGGGTATTGGGTTGATTGGGGTTTTGAATGGGAGAGGGGAGAAGAGGGTTTGAGAAAGAAAGACGAAAGTAGAAGGGGGAGAAGAGGGTTCGAGAGAGGGACGGGAGTGCGGGAGAGGGATTGAAGCGTGGGACAGATATTCGAAGAGACGGGAAAGGACATGCAAGGGTTGACGTCACATCACAGTCAATGCACGCTCTCACTCCATCGCATCTCTTTTTATTTTTTTTAGCAATGTCAGGCTAGCTAGCAGGATGAAAGAAATCCTCCGTTTGCCCAAACATCTGACTTGGAGATGCACGCTGATCTAATGGAGAGGAATCTGACTGGATGGGAGCTAGAATCTGGTCAACCAGATCCTAGTATATATATATAGGTAGACTAGGCTCCGCTCAATTGGATTTCAGCTCTTATCTGGTCGGATCCCCCTCCATTAGATCGATGCGCATCTCAACACTTTTTTTATAAACTAACGGAGGAGTTCGGAGGGCATTAACTGAGCTGGCGTGTTAAAAAGAAAATAGCATTCAATGGAATGCAATGCAATGTAAACTAGTACATACGACCATCATCGTCTCCTCTGCTACCATCTTCCGGTAACCCCCACCCTCCTCTCTTCTTCTCTCTCTCCCCCTACCCATGGCACCGTCTTTCAGTAACCCCCCCCACCTGTGCCTCCTCTCTTCTTCTCTCTCCAGCTATCCATGGCCGTCGTCTTCTGATAACCCCCCATCTGCACCTCCTCTCTTCTTCTCTATCCTGCGATCACCATCTTATTTCCTCCCAAGCCGAGTTTCCCACCTCGTGGCCGCCATCTCCTCTTCTTCCAAGCCGCCCACTGGCTATTAGTGAATATTTTGTATGAATTACATTCAAAATTTTATATTTTCATTGTTTCTTATTATTGTTTCTCA
Source organism: Elaeis guineensis (assembly GCF_000442705.2). Taxonomy (NCBI): domain Eukaryota; kingdom Viridiplantae; phylum Streptophyta; class Magnoliopsida; order Arecales; family Arecaceae; genus Elaeis; species Elaeis guineensis. Next base: position 20,798,644 of record NC_025999.2, read on the forward strand.
TTGTTATTTCTTATTGTTTGTGACAGTATAAACACAAACTATAAATAACCATAGGTAGGATAAACATAACCATGGGTAGAATAAATATCAAGTACTCGAGAATAATAAATAAAAATTTTGAATAATAAATATAAACTCTGAATAATAAATACAAACTCCGCTAGAATAAACATAAATCTTGTGGAATAAATAAAAATTCTATGGCGATAAACATAAACTACCTAGAATAAATACAAACTCAAGGTCAAAAAGTTGAGTGATCTAAAGATCCATCCAGGATAAACAACAAAGGGATAGGATACACACAAGTCCACGCAAACCATCCCAGAATAAACACAAAGTCCAAATAATAATACAAATAGGCCCAGGATAAACACAAATTTCTTCATAATAAATACAAACCCCAAATAATAAATACAAACTGTGTATAATAAATAAAAACTCTTTGAACCATGAGTTTGTATTTATCTTAAGAAGTTTCTATTTATCGGCATAGAGTCTGTATTTTTTAGTGCCTGTACTTCTGGTCCTATGAATTCACTGCACGTTTGACTGTCTTCAAAAAAGAAAGCACCTGTGACTTAATAGAAGCAGTTATCTTTAACCTTGTGACTTAATAGGGAGCGATTAAGGGACGTCCCGTGACTTAATAAGGGCGGGATATGGTGAATGTTAGAAGGAGCTTTCTGCTGTCATCATCTTATTTGTTACTTTTATTCTTTATGGTTCTTGGTGCACCATCATTGTAATGCTTTGCTCCCCTAAAAATTTTAAATTATTTTTAATTTGATGATATATACATTCGAACTATATAATATTTCATTTCTTTTAATTCATTTGTTGATGATGTTTGTATTTTAAAATGAAATGAAATGGAAGACCAGTGAATCATTCAGGCATTGTTTTAAAAAAAAAAGTCGAAAGAATTGAACGAGATGGAGGAACATAGAAGGAAGAAGCATGAAGGTGCCTACATGCTGCATGTAGGCACCTTCTTTTCAAGTTCTTTTGACAATCTCTCTGATTTTAGGTTTAAATTTTATTAATTTATTAACTCTTGTTCTATGAATGAAGGAGGAAGAAGAGAACATGGATCCTCTATTCCATGGAGAAAAAACCTTCAAAAATGCGCCTTCATGCATGAGATCGTCGGGAGGAGGTTTTTGATTTGAGATTGAGATATGAGAGGAGATGATGAGATGGGTTTGGAGATGGGAGCTAGAAATTTTGAGATGAGATCATCGGGAAGGAAAAAAAGATGAATAGAAGAATAGGAGCTGGGATGACATTCGAAATGTAGGTGTAGGTGCCTTACATGAGAATGTAGACGCCTTACATCCTCATGTAGGTGTCTAATTCCTTCCAGATGTAGGCACCTACATCCCAAGGATAGGTGCGTACATCGCAAGGATAGGCACCTCAATCCCAAGGATAGGCGCCTATATCCTTAGGATAGTTCAGGCACCTACATCCTAAGGATAGGCGCCTACCTTAAGGACTAAGGCGCTTATCCTTAGGGATTGAGGCACCTTTCCTTTCATATGTAGGCACTTACATTTTTTCCTTGGTGTAGGCACCTACATTCGGTGTAGGTTCGGTGTAGGCACAGACATATTTTTTATAAAAGGGGAATAATGAATTAAAAATTACAAAGTAGCATAACCCAAAACAAAATCAGAGAAAATTTATAGTAGCACTTTGACATTTACAGTAGCAATTAGACATTACAATAACCAAAATGAAGATCGGGCAAAACCTTGACATATCTAGAGGAGAATAACAAGAACTTGCACCACAACATTGAGAGTATAACGACAGGCACCAAAACAAAAAATAGATTAATTAATGAAGAGTTTAGTCATCTAAAAGAGTTTTAGTCATTGAATGGTCATCAAGCGAAGGCACCTTCATGCTTCCAAGTTTCTTCCTTCCAGGTTTCTTTCTTCCAAGTTCTTTCTTTCCTTTCAGATTCATTCCTTCTAGGTTCTTTCCTTCCAGGTTCCTTTCAGCTTGATAGTTGGATGAAGGCGCCTTCCTTCCAGGTTCCTTCCTTCTAGGTTTCTTCGTCAAAGGTGCCTTCATCAATCATGAAGGCGCATTCATTTAATTAAGGTGCCTTCATCAACCATGAAAGCACCTACATGGTTCATGAAGGTGCCTTCATGCCTTTTCATGAAGGCACCTTCAGCACTATAGCTCAAGGGTTAGGGAGGATTTTAATCTGATTTTCAATGGCCAAAGAGAATGAAAAAGACCAAGAACAAATTGATAAATCTCTCACAAAACTACTGAGATTGGCCCATTCTCTCTGCTACCACCACAGACCTCAAAAAATATTCCATTCACGTCGCAATGCAAGCTCTTTGAGTCGGATCATAATTTGGATCCATGAAAAATATTCAAAATTCAAACCACATTAACATAGTTATATAGTTTGAATACATAAACAATATATTCTACGAAAATAAATATAAACTATCGAAGGATAAATATAAACTCTAAATAATAAATAAAAACTATGAATAATAAACATAAACTTTGTACAGATAAATAGAAATGTAAACTCTGTGCCGATAAATAAAAAGTTCTCAGGATAAATAAAAACTCAGGATTCAAAAGTTGAATGATCTTAGGGTCCATCCACAATAAACAAGAACAAGAGAGAAGGATAAATACTGACTCAATAAATACAAACTCCAAATAATAAATAAAAATTATGAATAATAAATATAAACTTTTATGCAGATAAACAAAAACTACAAATAATAAATGCAAACTCTGTGTCGATAAATAGAACTTTTGACCCTGAGTTTACATTTATTCTGGATAGTTTGTGTTTATCGCCCTAAAGTTTATATTTATTCTGCAAGGTTTATGTTTATTCCAGTGGAGTTTGTGTTATTCAGAGTTTGTGTTTATTATTCAAAATTTTTATTTATTATTCTGGAGTACTTGGTGCTTATCCTACCCATGATTGTATTGATCCTACTAAGGTTATTTGCAGTTTGTATTTATCCTGTCACAAATAATGAGAAACAATGAGAATATAAAGTTTTGAATGTAATTCATATAAAATATTTACTAATAGCCGGTGAGGGGTTTGGGAGGAGAGGAGATGGCGGCCATAAGGTGGGGAACTTGGCTTGGGAGGAAATGAGATGGTGATCGCGGGATAGAGAAGAAGAGAGGAGGCATGGGTGGTGGGTTACCGGAAGATGGCAGTTGTGGGTGGGGGGAGAGAGAAGAAGAGAGGAGGCATAGGTGAGGGGGGTTATCGAAAGATGATGGCTGTGGGTGGGGAGAGAGAGAGAAGAAGAGAGGAGGTGGGTGGGGGGTTACCAAAAGATGGCAGCAGAGGAGATGATGACGATCGCATGCGTGCCTCACCTACATGGAGCATGTAGGTGCCTACATGTGAATTGTAAGTATCTACAATTCATATGTAGGCACTTACAATTGAACTGTAGGTGCCTATAATTCAATTGTAGGTGCCTACAATTAAACTGTAGGTGCCTATTGTTTGGAATAGTATCCCAAAGCCAATCGTCAGCCTATTGATGATTGTGCTCATTTTTGTATATGTACATGAATTATAAATTAATAAAAATTATTTTAGTATTTTTCATCACAAAATATTTCATCTTCTAATGAACTCCTATGTTGTGGTGAAGTCCTTAGGACTATTTAGACTCGACAAAGGAGGATTTGTCATTTAGTCCTTAAATCTGTTCGCGACCAAATGATACGTTGTTACCAAGAACAAAAATATTTATCAAGCTTAGGTCATTGAGTGCCATATAGGTTGGTTGTCCTCTTAACCAATAAGTGTGGAGATACTGGTATGGCATACAGGTGAGATGTAAGGGTACATCTGCACTGAACGTGACCGACTCTGGAGCTATTTCTGCTGTCAAGATTTGCTACCGATGGAATATAAGTATAAATATCCCTCCAACCTGAGACCGCCACGGTGACTTGCAAGCAACTCACTGCACTTAGGCACTGGACTATCCAAATTTTTAATTCAGTGACGGAAGGCTGCTGGGTGTAGTCAAGTACTTGACTTATCGGTGTATGTGTCAAGATGGGATTGACCACTCCAGTTTAGAAGCTGTGTACAGTCGTGTTTCAATTTAGCAAAATCTTGGCTAGGATAGTCCTTGTGAGGAGTCACAGGACTGTTTGAGTTGAGCACGATTCGGATGATCTGATCAAGGTTGACAGTTTAACCCTAAGTCATCCTAAACACAGGGGTCAAAAGGATGAATAGTACAGTAACCATATTCATGTAGGTTCTGAGTGTTGTGATTGTGACTATTCGACCTATCCAGACGTCGGGTACCATTGCTAGATGGTCACTTTGATTAGTACAGGAATTGGTTCCTGTGCTACCGGCTTAGGTTCGAACCTGTGGGGTCACACACATTAGAGGTTCCTATCTGATCTGATGGCTGGTGTAGAATCCTACATGCTTGGGACTCAGTGATCGAGAATCAAGATTCTCTGATCACGAGTTCCACACATTATGGGTATCGGGGTCAAGAGTCCCACTGGTTGGGACTTTTCGATCAGGGTTACATATCGATGAATTCTGATGCCCGATTGCCCATCGGATTTGGACTCAATATTTATGAGAGGTTTAATTAGTGATTTGATCGCTAATTAATTCAATTTGATTGAGTAATTATTTTTGGATCAAGTCCAATTGAATTGGATTCAGTTGGATTTGACCCGATTATGTTAAGAGTTGACCTAATCGTCAAGATAGTTTGGTCCCTGATTTGATCAGGGGTTGGACTTAGTCAATTCCTGATTTGATTAAGATTTTATTGAGCCTAATTAAGTCTAATTAAGTTAGATTTAAATTAGTCTAATTGGACCTAACTTATTTGGTTCAATTAGGTTGGTTTAAATAATTAAACCACCTTGACCCAATCTCCATGCGCCACCTCACTTCCATTGCACCCATTTGGATTCATCAGAAGGAACTTCTCATGAATTTTTTTTCTCACGCCAAGCCCTCTCCACGCCCCACTTTAATGTGCCAAATGAATGGATAAGGATGATTGGTTGGCCATTCAAATTCAAAATAAAGTTTGAATTTGAATGGGCAATCAATCTTTGCACCTTATCTCTTTTTTTACGTCCTATTTATTATATGAGAAAAGATTTCTCATGAAATCACTCCATGCATAATTTAAGCCACGCCTCACGCCTTTAGTGGATAAGGGATGAGTTGGTGTCCATTTGAATTCAAATTTGATTTGAATTCAAATGTGCAATTACTCATCTTTATCCTTTCTTTTGGATAAGATGTTTGACGTTGTTATAAAAGGAGGAGAAGAATGGGGCGTGCAAGAAGAAGATTTTTGGAGAAAAATTCTGAGGTGTGAGAAGTCTTGTGCATGAGAAGGAAGTCCATATCCTTTCAAGAGAAAAAGAAAGAAAAGAAAGAAAAGTGGGTGCAAGGTTTTCGGTGAGTTCTCTAGAGTTTTAGCCTGAGGTTCGGGAAGTGAGAAAGTGAGCTATGAGTGTCGTAAGCCCACAAAATCTCAGAAAGATCTTCAACATCCTCTCAAGCATATCTGTTGATGATTCGAAGCATCCAAAAAATCGACAGACATCGATCGAAGGAGTTCGATCAGCATCGACCGTCAAAAGGGCTCTACAATGAGCTAGCACTCGTGAGGAGTCGATCAGATCGGGAGCTTCGTGTGGACGATCCGTAGAGGTCAGACATACTGTGTGGCTGCATCACGATGATCAGACTCTCCCGACGGTGATCAGATTGCGGTGATCTACTACCCGCACAAAGGTATTGTGTTCTGAACACATTATAATAAAGTGTTTATTGTTCAAATTTGAATTTCAAATTTAAATGCATGCATGCTATATATCATACTTAGATCCTAGTATAGGATAAATTTATGTTAATTAATTAGATTAATTAATATTTTTTCACTGTAAAATCATGATTTTGAAAAAATTTTAAAATTACCATTTTACCACTGCACTGAATTTCCTCACAAATGGTATCAGAGCGGGTTTTTAGATATGATATATATATTTACATATGTAGATTAAGTTGTAATCTAAAAGTTTAAATTTAAAATTTAAAATTTAAAAATTTAAAATTTAAATTTTGAAAGTTGTTCGAAATTCAAAATTCAAAAATTTGAAATTCAAAATTTGGAATTTGAAATTTGGTTGAAATTTCAAATTTGAAATTCAAAATTTGAAATTCAAAATTTTGAAATTTAAAATTTAAAATTTGTTTGAAATTTGAAATTCAAATTTTAAAATTTAAAATTTAAAATTTAAATTTTGAAATTGATATATTTAGATATACTTGATCCAAGTAGCAAGTAATCGAATTGGGTTGGTTGCCATGGCCATCCGATCATAGGAGAAAAGTAGAGTTTAAAGGTCCTCTCCTCCCATTCGATGGGGTCTCCTATGGCGATAGGGGTGCCACTGCAATTATATCTCATGTAAATGAAGTAGCGAAAGAAATTAATTATAAAGGTATAATTGTAAAATTTATCATGAATGTGTTAGATTAGATCTAAAGGAATATTCATGATTTATTTTGATTGAGTTATTTTCTGTTATGTAATTAGTAATAGGATTGCTATTTATGAAATGTGCTGATCTATTTGTGAAATGAGTCAACATATTTGATGAACAAAAAAAATAAAACCTTTCAAATTTGAAAATTATTTTTAAAATGTCAAATCCTGACCCATCAGCTCAAATACTTAATTAAAAGAATTAAGTGTTGTCTAGTAGGTCTAGAATTATGAATTAAGACCTAAGACAATTGCATAAACTTGTGGGTCAATGGGTTAGATGGATTAGGTCCATAATTGGGTTAGACCTAAGGTTAGCTTAAAGAAATAGACTAAATTAGAGTAATTGGTTAAATCTAATCAAAAGTTGAATTAGATTAGGTCAAGGATACTCTAGACTCAACTCCAATAGTTGTAGTTGAATGGGTCCATATCTTTAACTAGACCAAGATGGACTTAATTCATGGCTATGCGATGGAACCCTATTTACTAAGTTGATCAAATTAAAACTAATAAACCGGTTGATGTCTAAGATAAGTTTGGCAGTTTGACCAGTGGTTTTTAAGCGGGAGCTACTCGCAGTGATTTGATCTCTGACGAGTTAATGGCTTATCCCCACCACTGATCTTACTTACCTGGCCAACCTAGTGAATTAGGTTTTGATTAGATCACTTGATGGGCTCACCCATGTCATTAGGTAAATCAGTTTGACTGATTTAGATGCTCATAATGCCAGCTTTAATTAAATTTTTTTTTAATCTGACTTGGTGAAGTCAGTGGGAGGATTGAAATTGGCTAGATATTTTTTTTTCATCTATCCTTTAATAAAATCCTCAAAAAAAAATTATTAGGTCTTTAAAAATGATTAAGTTATGTTGATAACTAAGTCAAAGCCTCCCATTAAGTGAGTGATAATGAGTCCATTAGTTTAATAATCATTGGAGGCCCAAAGGCCTGGTGCTTATTGACTAATGAAATTATCATTCATAATATGATAATTTGGTTTGAGTCTTTCTGATGGTGATCAGGTTGGCCGACCAAAGTCGGGCCTGATCATTTATTGGTCTGATTCACCAAATCAAATCATGTTAATGGTTAGACCTAACCAGATCTTTTCAGTGGAGGCCAAAGCCTACTGATTAGGTTCTGGGGCAAAATCAATTACTAGAAGTTGTTTAGAGAAACAACTGGTTATGAACCTACCCATAGATGCACATGGGTTGACCAACCAAAGTTGGGCTCGTGTGTAGTCTGTGTGAATTCTAGTACCCACTAAGAAATTAAAGTAATTCCTCGAATTGAAGGTTGAGGCTACCAGTTCATAAAAATACTGGAAGAAATTTTAGACTAAAGTCTAAGTCTTTAGTATTTATAATTTATGTACTAATAGAGGTCTGATTTTCCTTTATGCAGCTATGGCCACTACCCTGTCCCTCCGATCATTATTAGATAATGACAAGCTCATGGGACCTAATTTCGATAGCTGGTATCGAAAATTAAAAATCATTCTTGAGCATGAGTGGATCCTTTATGTAGTAACGGATCCGGTACCTGAGGAGCCAGCCCCGAATGTTAGAGGGACGGTCCGAGATACTTATCAGAAGTGGTTTAACGACCGCACCACCGTTCGATGCATTATGCTGGCGGCAATGAATGATGAGTTCAGCCACAGGTTCGAGAATGTCCAGCCACAGGAGATGCTTCAAATGTTGAACGACTCTTTTGGCACGCCTGACGACATTGAAAGGCACAAAACTAGTTGTACCATTTTCAATGCTTAAATGAGGGATGGAGCCTCAGACACTGATCATGTACTGTACATGATCGAAATGATTTTGCGCCTAAGTAAACTGGGCTTTTCCTTGCACGAGCAGCTCAGTAAGGATGCGATCCTTAATTCATTGCCCAAGTCCTTCCTCCCCTTCCTTACTCATTTTTTTCCTTCCTTACTCATTTTCGAATGACAAAGCCTGCAGTGAACTACCACGGCTTATTGGGGTTGCTGCAGAACTTTGAGAAGGATCACCAGCTCCATAAGGAGTCGGTGAATGTTATGGGAGGGTCTTCTTCTGGTCGTCAATCCTTTGAGAAAGAAAAGAAGAAGAACAAGAAGAAGAAGAATAAGAAGGTGCAGTTGCATGCTGGGACATCTGCATTGGGTCAGACCAAGAAGTGCAAGCCCGACTAGAGCCAGGCGGAGTGCTTCTTTTACAAGAAGCAGGGGCACTGGAAGAGGAACTGTCCTCTATACATTGCCTCCCTAGACCCGAACAGGCCGAAGAAGAAGCAAGGTACTTATATGATAACACCTTACAACTTTTCTATTTGTGATACTACTGCTTGGGTATTGGATACCGAAAGTCCTTATCATATTTGCAATTCGGTGCAGGGTCTGCAGGTCAGTAGGAGATTTGATGAAGGCGAGAGATTCCTGAATGTTGGAGATGGAAGCAAAGTTTTAGTTCTAGCATTAGGAATCATGAACCTTGTAATCAATTCTCGAAACGTAATTCTGAGTGAATGTCACTATTGTCCAAGCTTTTTATTAAATATTATTTCTGTAGGCCTTTTGGCCATGAACGATTATCAATTTTTAATAAAAAAAAATGTTTGCAATATCATTTTGAATGGTGTTACAATGTTTGTTGGACAACTTAATAATGGAATTTACTTTCTATCACAACCTGTTAATGTGGTTCAAATCTTCGGTAAACGCCCTAGAATAGATTATGTGTCAGAAGTCTACTTTTGGCACTATAGGCTAGATCATATCAATAAGAACAGGATAAACAGGTTGGCTCAAGAAGGAATTCTTGAAGTAGGTGATTGTGAATCACTTCTAACCTATGAGTCCTGTCTTCTTGGTAAAATGACCAAATCACCTTTTACTGAAAAAGGTGAGCGAGCCAGTGAACTCTTGGATTTGGTACATTCTGATGTATATGGACCCATGAGCTCAAGTGCAAGAGGTGGATATTTCTACTTCATAACCTTCACAGACGACCTATCGAGGTATGGGTATGTCTATTTAATGAAGCATAAATCAGAGTCGTTTGAAATGTTCAAACTATTCCGAAATGAGGTAAAAAAAATAAACTGGAAAGTGTATTAAAACTCTTCGATCTGATCGAGGAGATGAATACCTTTCCAATAATTTTTTGACATATCTTGGGGAGAATGGGATTCTCTCTCAATAGACTCCTCCTGGAACACCACAGCATAATGGTGTATCTGAAAGGAGAAATCAGATCTTGTTGGATATGGTTTGATCCATGATGGGGTTTGCTGGTTTGTCGATCTTCCTCTGGGGATATGCGCTCGAATCGGCTTGTTACCTTCTAAATAGAGTTCCGAGTAAGTCTGTAACCAAAACGCCATATGAGATATGGATAGGACGTAAGCCAGTACTCTCGCATCTTAGGGTTTGGGGGTGTCCGGCTTATGTTAAACGTTTAATTACGGACAAGCTAGGACCTAGGTCTGACGAGTGTAATTTTATAGGATACCCAAAAAAGACCAAAGGGTATTATTTCTACCTGGCTGATGAGCAAAAGGTGTTTGTCAGCCTTAAGGCAATCTTTTTGGAAAAAGAGTTTCTTGGTGAAAGGACTGTTGCCTCTAAGGTCAAACTTGACGAAGTTCGACAGGTGAAAAAATCGACACAAGTTGCTGAACCTGAATCGGATTTGGTTAGATCAGATCCGGAGCCCATTGTTCAAGCACCCTTAAGACGATCTGGTAGAGTACCACGTCAACCGGACTGATACTATGGTTTCTTGGTCTGGGATGGCGATCCTATCGAACTTGATGAAAATGATGAGGATCTAATCACCTACATGGATGCAATGCAGAGATCTGACTCTGAGAAATGGCTGGAGGCCATGAAGTCCGAAATAGAGTCCATGAAGGTCAACGATGTGTGGACATTGATTGACCCACCCGAAGGAGTAAAACCCATAGGGTGTAAGTGGGTCTTCAAGAGGAAGAGAGGCACAGATGGAAAGGTGGAAACCTATAAAGCCCGTCTGGTTGTCAAGGGATATCGTCAACGTTATGGTATAAACTATGACGAGATATTTTCTCCTGTGGCAATGCTCAAATCCATTCGAATTATGCTTGTGATAGCTGCCCATCTGGACTATGAAATCTGACAGATGGATGTGAAGACAACTTTCCTAAATAGAGAGCTGGATGAAGAGGTGTATATGATACAACCTGAAGGATTCACATCCACAGATGAGTCTAAGGTGTGCAGGCTACAGAGGTCTATTTATGGACTTAAGCAGGCATCATGGAGTTGGAACATACATTTTGATAAGATGATCAAGATGTATGGCTTCGTTAAGAACAAAGAAGAGCCATGCATTTATAAGTGGGCTAATGGTCCAGTAGTAGTATTTCTTGTATTGTATGTGGATGATATTCTCTTAATCAGGAATGATGTCCCTGTATTACAGAGAATAAAGATTTGGCTGTCGTCACAGTTCTCCATGAAGGATCTGGGAGAAGCTCCCTACATCCTAGGGATGAGGATCTATAGGGATAGATCTAAAAGGTTGCTTGGTTTATCTCAGTCCACGTACATTGATACTATGCTGAAGAGGTTCAGCATGGAGAATTCCAAGAAAGGCTATCTTCCGATAGGCCATGGAATTTCTCTCTCGAAGAGGGATTGTCCGACAACACCTCAAGAGAGAAAGCGTATGGGTAGGATTCCATATGCTTCGACAGTGGGATCTATCATGTACGCCATGACATGTATACGACCTGATATAGCATACTCACTAGGGGTAGTGAGTAGATACCAATCTGATCCTGGGGAGAATCACTGGAAGGTTGTTAAAACCATCCTGAAGTATTTAAGAAATACTAAGGACCAATGGCTTGTTTATGGTGAATCGGACTTGAGACTTATAGGGTTTACAGACTCTAGTTTCCAGTCAGATCACGATGACAGCAAAAGTGTGTCAGAATTTATTTTTACCCTTAATGGTGGGGCTATCTGCTGAAAAAGTTCCAAGCAGCACACAGTGGCTGATTCAGTTTGTGAGACAGAGTATGTCGCCGCATCAGATGCTGCCAAAGAAGTGGTGTGGTTGAGGAAATTCATCACCGAGCTCGGAGTAGCACCCTCCCTTGTTAGTCCAGTTCTGCTCTACTGTGATAGCTCTGGAGCCATTGCTCAGGCGAAGGAACCAAAGGCACACCAACGGACGAAGCATATTCTGCGCCGCTACCATCTCATCCGAGAAATTGTGGATCAAGGTGACGTCGATCTTCAGAAGATCGATGGGAAGGAGAACCTAGCTGACCCATTCACTAAAATCATTGCGGTGAAAGAGTTCGACAACTACAAGTCGAAGATGGATATTAGATACTGCACCGATTGGCTTTAGGCCAAGTGAGAGATTGTTGGGAATAGTATCCCAAAGCCAATCGTCAGCCTGTTGACAGTTGTGCTCATTTTTGTATATGTACATGAATTATGAATTAATAAAAATTATTTTGACATATTTCATCACAAAATATTTCATCTTCTAATGAACTCCTATGTTGTGGTGAAGTCCTTAGGACTATTTAGACTCGACAAAGGAGGATTTATCGTTTAGTCCTTAAATCTGTTCGCGACTGTTGGGTACAAAATACTTCCCAGTCAAAGTTCGTGTCAGGAGTAACCCTCCAGGGATTCTACCGACATTCGGCCTTCGACGACATCTTTCCGAACCTCCCCTATGGTCGAGCCTCTGCAACGTTCCCAAGTTCTGCCGACGGATAAACCTCTACCAGTGTCAACCGGATTCTCAGTGATGGACGGCCTCCATCTAAGTTTCTATGATGGTCGACCACCTTCTAGACTTCGTCCGGGCTCCTACGGGAGCCGGACCTCTTCCCCGAACTCCAACTGCAGGTAGACTTCGTCCGGACTCCTACGGGAGCCGGACTTCTTCCCCGGGCTCCGGCTGCAGGTAGCCTTCGTCCGGGCTCCTACGGGAGCCGGACCTCTTCCCCGAACTCCAACTGCAGGTAGACTCCATCCGGACTCCTACGGGAGCCGGACTTCTTCCCCGAGCTCCGACTGCAGGTAGCCTTCGTCCGGGCTCCTACAGGAGCTGGACCTTTTCTCCGAACTCTAACTGCAGGTAGACTTCGTACAGACTCCTACGAGAGTCGGACTTCTTCCCCGAGCTCCAGCTGCAGGTAGCCTTCGTCCGGGCTCCTACGGGAGCCGAACCTCTTCCCCGAACTCCAACTGCAGGTAGACTCCGTTCGGACTCCTACGGGAGCCGAACTTCTTCCCCAAGCTCCGACTGCAGGTAGCCTTCGTCCGAGCTCCTACGGGAGCCGGACCTCTTCTCCGAACTCCAACTACAGGTAGACTTCGTCCGGACTCCTACGGGAGCCAGACTTCTTCCCCGAACTCCGGCTATAGGTAGCCTTCGTCCGGGCTCCTACGGGAGATCGAACTCCGATCGAACTTCTGTAGCGGATAGATTCCGGACGAACTCCTACGACACATGGAATCTAGTAGCTGGACCCCTCCAGTGGATGAACCTCTCCAGCGCCATCCGACATCCACTGCTGGTCGATCCTCTATCGAATTCTGTGTGAAACCGAACTTCATCTGCAGAAAGCCTCTGATCGAGCTCCTACGGCAAGTGGCCCTCGCCTGCAGTATTAACGCCCAAGGCACCCAATGACAGAAGGTTCACCAGCAACATCCAAGCTCCTCTCAGATGGATAGCTACCTTTCTCCGTCAGGCACCTCAACCGAGCTTCGGCCGACAGGCCTGGACTCCCTGGCAGGCCACAGTAATTGCCACGACTCTGCTCCACTTCCTGTGATGGATACCACACGGCTCCACCACTCCCTAGTAGGCCACAGTAATGGCCACGACTCTGCTCCATTTTCTGCGACAGATTTCGTGCGGCTCCTCCACTCTCTGGTAAGTCACGACAACGGATGCTGCTCCACTCCCCGCAACAGGCTCCACGTGGCAGGCCACGGTGATGGCCACGATTCCACTCCACTACTCTTCATAACAAACTCCTCCTGGCCCCGAATGGTCCACTGCCAGGTGGTTACAAACATCGCTATCAGTCTGTTGCACCCTCCGCCTATAAAAAGGGAACCTCAGATACGTTATTCTCTAAGCTCTAATTTCTATCTCAAAACTCTGCTAAAATTTTCGTTCGAGCACTCTATTCTTGTTGAGGTAGAGAACTGACTTGAGCATCGGAGGGTCTTGCTGGAGCACCCCCAACTCCAGTTTAGACTTCCTTTGCAAGTCCCAGTGGCGACCGCGACTCCTCTGACTCCAGCTTCTCCGACGCCGGCAGATTTTTGCACCAACAGGATTGGTGCTAGAGGAAGGGCCTGTGTCTTCGCAGTACCCTTGTTCTTAAAGGAGCGCTCAACGGGACCGCCTCCGGTCATCTTCTCCGACATCCTCCCCTCCAGTTTTTTGCCTGATCTCCACCTGATGTCTCCCCGAAGGGCATCCTCCAAGCGATCGATGGCCTCCGCGGCCAGATCTCAGTGGGCTCCGTAAGCCCCAGCCCCGTCTCTGGTTTCCCAGGCTCCTCTTCCTCCGGCGACAGCAGTCAGCATGGAGCAGTCCGATGATCGACCTCCGATCGATTTCACCAACACCATCTCGGGAGAATCCCGGCAGGGAACAACTGGCGTATTGGCCGGACCTCCCAAGTGGCAAAGGATTGAGGAATCCATAACCTTTACTGAGGAAGATGCTCGGAGAGTTCAATTCTCCCATAACGATGTGGTTGTAGTTTCTTTAAATATAGCTAATTACGATGTGCACCGTATTCTTGTCGATAATGAAAGTTCGGCCGACATCTTGTTCTACGATACCTTCTCAAAAATATCCATCCTTGACGGTCGTTTGGGGCCGATTAGCTCCCCTCTGGTAGGGTTTACCGGTGATGCTATCCCGATGGAGGGGGTAATAACTTTGACTGTAGCTGCGGGTCGATATCCAAGACAGTCCAGGGCTTTGGTGGATTTTCTGGTGGTGAAGGTGCCGTCAGCCTACAATGCAATCCTCGGCCGACCTGACCTCAACGTCCTTTGGGCCGTGGTGTTGACCTACCATCTGAAATTGAAATTTCCTACTAGCCAGGGGGTCAGAGAAGTCAAAGGAGACCAAGCCCTGGCTAGACACTGCTACAGCATAGTCTTGCAAAGAAGTGACCAATCTGACCTCTGTTCGGTTGATGGATTGGATGCCCGCGATGATCTCATCGAGGAAAGGGGCGGGCCAATCAAAGATCTGGTTTCGATCCCTTTGAATGATGGGAATACAGAGCATATGGTGAAGATCGGCTCCAACCTGGGAGAAGAGGTGCGGATGCAGCTCATTGATTCCCTACGAAAGAATATGGATGTTTTCGCTTGGGTTCCAGCAGACATGCTGGGGATTGACACAGAGGTCATGGAACATCATCTGGCCGTTGATCCAAAGCATCGACCGATGAAAGAAAAAATCCGAGGTCATGCATCGGAAAGGCAAAAAGCGATAGCCGAGGAAGTGGATAAACTCCTGAAAGTTGGATTCATTAGGGAGGTCAATTATCCTGACTGAATTTCCAATGTTGTCCTGGTCAAAAAGGCAAACGGCAAGTGGAGGATGTGTATAGACTTCAAAAAGCTGAATAAAGCCTGCCCAAAGGACAGCTACCCTCTGCCCAGGATTGATCAATTGGTGGATGCAACCTCGGGCCATGAGCTTCTTACCTTTATGGATGCATTCTCCGGCTATAATCAAATCAGAATGGTGCCAGAAGATGAAGAAAAGACTTCTTTCATTACTAACCGTGGTCTTTACTGTTACAGGGTCATGCCTTTCGACCTAAAAAATGCAGGTGCGACCTATCAGCGGCTGGTGAATAAAATCTTCAAGGAGCAGATCGGCTGCAACATGGAGGTCTACGTGGACGACATGCTCGTGAAAAGCAAATCTTCAACGAACCATGTCGCCGACCTCGAGAAGACCTTCGGCACCCTCCAAAAATATAAGATGAAGCTGAACCCGACCAAGTGTGCTTTCGGAGTGACCTCGGGGAAGTTTCTGGGCTTCATGGTATCGGGGCGCGGGATTGAAGCCAATCCGGAGAAAATTCGCACCATTCAGGAGATGGCTGCCCCGAAGTCGATAAAAGAGGTTCAGCGCCTTACAAGGAGGGTGGCAGCCCTGAATCGCTTCGTTGCGAGGTCGGTCGAACGGTGCTTACCCTTCTTCCAAACCCTCAAGCGGCCGAAGAACTTCTGTTGGACCATTGAGTGTCAACAGGCGTTCGAAGAACTAAGGAGCTACCTCGGCTCGCCTCCGCTATTGGCGAAGCCCAAGCCTAGGGAGGAGTTGTTCTTGTATCTGGCGGTCTCCCCTATGGCCCTCGCAGCAGTTCTTGTCAAGGAAGAAGCAAAAATTCAACGGCCGATCTACTACATCAATCGCGCGTTGAGAGATGCCGAAACCAGGTATACCAAATTAGAGAAACTAACTTACGCCCTGTTGATTGCAGCCCGGAGGCTCCGACCTTACTTTCAAGGGCACACCGTAACGTTGCTCACCGACCAGCCGATTAAGGCGATTCTGCACCGGGCGGATGCTTCCGGGAGGATAGCGAAATGGGCGATCGAGCTCACAGAATTTGACATCAACTATCAACCTAGGCCGACAGTAAAAGCCCAGATATTGACAGATTTTATAGTAGAATGTACTATCTCAGAGGAGGCCGAGCCTGAACAAGGTGAAGTTGACGGCCTGAAGTCCCGACTGAACCCCTCTGAAGAAGAAACAAACCCCCCTGATTGCTTTTGGGCTCTCTATGTGGATGGATCCTCCAACATGTCGGGTGCAGGCACGGGCCTGATTTTGATCAGTCCGGAGGGGATCATCGCGGAGTACGTGCTGCGCTTCGAATTTTCTGCAACAAACAATGGAGCAGAATACGAAGCTCTGGTCGTAGGATTGAGGATCGTCAAAGAATTAAGAGTAGATCGGCTCCAAGTTTACAGCGACTCCCAATTGGTGGTGGGACAGGTCAGCAGAAACTACGAAGCACGGGAGGATAGCATGGCTAAATATCTTGAAAAGGTAAAGGAGCTCATCCCCGCTTTTAGTAGCTTCAACATCAGACAGATTCCAAGAACGAAAAATATCAGGGCCGATCTTCTGTCTAAGTTGGCTACGCTGGCTCCGGCTAAATTGCCCAAGGATGTTCTCTTTGAAGTTTTGAAGTGCCCGAGTACGGAAGAATCGCGGCCCGTGATGAAAATTGGCCATGAACCCAGTTGGATCGACCCACTGGTGGCATATCTCAGAGACAGAATTCTCCCTCATGATGCAAAAGAGGCTCGGAAGCTCAGAAATCAAGCCTCCCAATACATCCTTTATGAGGACAAGTTGTACAAGAGATCATACTCTTTGTCCCTTTTAAAATGTCTCCGGCCTTCGGAAGCTGACTACGCCTTGTGGGAGGTGCACGAAGGAATCTGCGGAAGCCATCTGGGGGCTAGATCCTTATCCCACAAGTTGCTCCGCCAAGGGTATTACTGGCTGACAATGTATCGTGACTCCATTGAATACGTCAGAAAGTGTGATCGATGTCAGAGATATGCCAACATCCAGAGACAGCCCACCTCCGAGCTTACACCCTTGAGTGCCCCATGGCCGTTTGCACAATGGAGAATGGATATCCTCGGATCTTTTTCCATGGCATCGGGGCAGAGGAAGTTCCTCCTGGTAGCAATTGACTATTTCACCAAGTGGGTTGAAGCCGAACCGCTGGCGAAAATCACAGAAGCTAAAGTGCAAGACTTCATCTGGAAGTCAATCGTTTGCAGGTTCGGCCTGTCGAGGACCCTAATTACTGATAATGGGCGGCAATTTGCAGGAGCGAGATTCATCGAATTTTGTGAAGACCTAAACATCTCCAACAACTTCACATCGGTAGCCCATCCTCAGGCCAACGGCGAAGCCAAAGTGACCAACAGAACTCTGCTGCAAGGAATCAAGACAAGGCTCGAAAAAGCGAGGGAACTTGGGCAGACGAATTTTATCATGTGTTGTGGGCGTACCGAACTACCCAAAGATTGCCCACGGGGGAGACCCCCTTCGCCCTAGCCTTTGAAACAGAGGCTGTTATCCCAATTGAGCTCAAACTCCCGTCAGCACGAGTCATGGCATTCAACGAACTGAAGCGAAAATTTAGTGCAGGGGCAAAATGGTAATTTTAAAACTTTTTCAAAATTACTATTTTACAGCAAAATTATTAATTAATCTCATTAATTAATACTAATTAACCCTACACTAGGATCTAAATATGATACAACAGCATGCATTTAAATTTGAAATTCAAATTTGAATCAGTAAACGTTTTACAGTACTGTGTTCAGAACACATCACCTTTTGCGGGTAGTCGATCACCACAATCTGATCACCGTCGGAGGGCTCTGATCATCACGTTGCAGCCACCCAACTGTCTGGCCTCTGCGGATCGTCCACACGAAGCTCCCGTCTGATCAGCTCCTCACGAATGCTAGTTCGTGATTTCACCCTTTTGATGGCAGATGTTGATCGAACTCCTTCGATCGATGTGTGCCGACTTCTCGGATGCTCTGGATCATCTGCACAGTTACTTGAGAGGCTGATGGATCTCTCTCTAAAATTTGGTGGACTCACGACACTCATGGCACACCAATCTCACTTCCCGAACCCTAGGTAGAAACCCTAGGGTACACACCAAAAACCCTGTGCCCAATTTTCTCTCTTTTCTTTCTTTTTCTCTCGGAAGGTTTTGGACCTTCACCTTGCGTAGAAGCCTTCCTCACGCCCCAAAGTTTCTCTCTTAATTTTTCTATGCACGTCCCACCTTTCTCCTCTTTTTAAAACAACGTCGAACGTGTCTTATCCGCGTGAGAGGATAAAGACACGAGGTTACACATTTGAATTCAAATCAAATTTGAATTCAAACGAAAACTAACTTATCCCTATCCTTTTGGGTGTGAGAAGAGAAGGGGCATGGCTCTTTGTGCGTGGAAAAGTTTCACGAGAAATCTTTTCTCGTATAAGTAATGTGGCGCACAAAATGGATAAGGATGAAAGGGCAAGTGATAAGTTATCCATTCAAATTCAAACATGCTTTGAATTTGAATGGCTAACTAATTAATTTATCCATCCATATGGTGCACAAATGAGGACGTGGGGAAGGGTTTTACGTGAGAAAAATTTCACGAGAAGTTTCTTCTCGTGAATTCAAATGGGTGCAAGGAAGTTGGGTGACGCAGGGAATTTAAAACAAGGTGGTTTGATTCAAATTGAGCCAACCTAGTTTAAAATAGGTTGAGCATAATTAGACCAAATTAAATCCAACATAATTAGACTTAATTAGGCTTAATAAAATCCTAATCAAATCAGGAATTAACTAAACCTAACCCCTGATCAAATCAGGGACTAAACCACCTTAGCGATTAGGTCAACATTTAACCTAATCGGGTCAATCCAAACTGAATCCAATTCAATTGGACTTGATCCAAAAATAATTACTCAATCAAATTGAGTTAATTAGTGATTAAATCACTAATTAAACCTCTCATAAATGTTGAGACCAAATCTGATGGGCAATCAGGCATCAGAGACCATCGATATGAAACCCTGATCAAAGAGTTCAAATTTCAAATTCAAAATTCGAAATTCAAAATTTTGACCCCGGTACCCAAAATGTGTGGAACTCATGATTAGAGAATCCTAATTCTCAATCATAGAGTTCCAGATAGATAAGACTCATAATCAGCCATCAGATCAGAAAGGAACCTCTAATGTGTGTGACCCCGCAGGTTCGAACCTAAGCCGGTAGCACAGGAACCAATTTCTGTACTAATCGAAGTGACCATCTAGCAATGGTACCCGACGACCGGATAGGTCGAATAATCGCAATCACAACATTCAGAACTTACGTGAATATGGTTACCGTATAATTCATCCCTTTTGACCCCTGTGTTTAGGATGACTCAGAGTTAAACTGTCAACCCTGATGATATCATCCGAATCGTGCTCAACTCAATTAGTCCTGTGACTCCTCACTAGGACTACCCTAGCCAAGGTTTTGCTAAATTGAAACACGACTATACACAGCTCTTAAACTGGAGTGGTCAATCCCATCTTGACACACGCACCGACAAGTCAAGTACTTGACTACACCCAGCAACCTTCCGTCACTGAATTAGAAATTCAGGTAGTCCAGTGCCTAAGTGCAGTGAGTTGCTTGCAAGTCACCGTGGCGGTCTCAGGTCGGAGGGATATTTATACCCATATCCCATCGGAGCAAATCTTGACAGCAGAAATAGCTCCGGAGTTGGTCACGTTCAGTGCAGATGTACCATTACATCTCACCTGTATGCCATACCAGTGTCTCCACACTCTTTGGTTATGAGGACAACCAACCCATATGGCACACAACGACCTATGCTCGATAAATGTTGTCGTCCTTGGTAACAATGTATCATTTGGTCGCGAACATGTTTAAGGACTAAACGACAAATCCTCCTTTGTCGAGTCTAAATAGTCCTAAGGACTTTACCACAACACAGGAGTTCATTAGAAGATGAAACATTTGTGATGAAAAAATACCAAAATAACTTTTATTTATTTATAATTCATGTACTAATACAAAAGGAGCACAACCGTCAACAGGCTGACGATTGGCTTTGGGACACTATTCCCAACAATCTCCCACTTGGCCTAAAGCCTATCGATGCAGTATCTAATACCCATCTTCGACTTGTAGTCGTTGAACTCCTTCACCGCAATGGCTTTAGTGAATGGGTCGGCCAGGTTCTCCTTCCCGTCGATCTTCTGAAGGTCGACGTCACCTCGATCCACGATCTCCCGGATGAGATGGTAGCGGCGCAGAATATGCTTCGTCCGCTGGTGTGCCTTTGGTTCCTTCGCCTGAGCAATGGCTCCAGAGCTGTCGCAGTAGAGCAGAACTGGACCAACAAGGGAGGGTGCTACTCTGAGCTCGGTGATGAATTTCCTCAGCCACACCGCTTCTTTGGCAGCATCTGATGCAGCAATATACTCCGCCTCACATACTGAATCAGCCACAGTGTGCTGCTTGGAACTCTTCCAGCAGACAGCCCCACCATTAAGGGTAAAAATAAATCCTGACACACTCTTGCTATCATCTCGATCAGACTGGAAACTAGAGTCTGTAAACCCTATAAGTCTCAAGTTCGATTCACCATATATAAGCCACTGGTCCTTAGTATTTCTCAAATACTTCAAATGGTTTTAACAACCTTCCAGTGATTCTCTCCTGGATCAGATTGGTATCTACTCACTACCCCTAGTGAGTATGCCACATCTGGTCGTGTACATGTCATGGCGTACATGATAGATCCCACTGCCGAAGCATATGGAATCCTACCCATACGCTCTCTCTCTTGAGGTGTTGTCGGACAATCCCTCTTCGAGAGAGAAATTCCATGGCCTATCGGTAGATAGTCTTTCTTGGAATTTTCCATGCTGAACCTTTTCAGCATAGTATCAATGTACGTGGACTGGGATAAGCCAAGCAACTTTTTGGATCTATCCCTATAGATCCTCATCCCTAGGATGTAGGAAGCTTCTCCCAGATCCTTCATGGAGAACTGTGACGATAGCCAAATCTTTATTCCCTGTAATGCAGGGACATCATTCTCATTAAGAGAATGTCATCCACATACAATACAAGAAATACTACTGCTGGACCATTAGCCCA
Organism: Elaeis guineensis; assembly: GCF_000442705.2. NCBI lineage: Eukaryota > Viridiplantae > Streptophyta > Magnoliopsida > Arecales > Arecaceae > Elaeis > Elaeis guineensis. The sequence goes on from NC_025999.2 coordinate 20,819,994, forward strand.
CTTATAAATGCAGGGTTCTTCTCCGTTCTTAACGAAGCCATACATTTTGATCGTCCTATCAAAACGTATGTTCCAACTCTGAGATGCCTGCTTAAGTCCATAAATGGACCTCTGTAGCTTGCACACCTTAGACTCATCTGTGGATGTGAACCCTTCAGGTTGTATCATATACACCTCTTCGTCCAGCTCTCCGTTTAGGAAAGCTGTCTTCACATCCATCTGCCAGATTTCATAGTCCAGATGGGCAGCTATCGCAAGCATAATCCGAATGGATTTGAGCATTGCCATAGGAGAAAATGTCTCGTCATAGTCTATACCATAACGTTGACGATATCCCTTGGCAACCAGACGGGCTTTATAGGTCTCCACCTTTCCGTCTGCGCCCCTCTTCCTTTTGAAGACCCACTTACACCCTATGGGTTTTACTCCTTCGGGTGGGTCAACCAATGTCCACACATCGTTGACCTTCATGGACTCCATTTCGGATTTCATGGCCTCTAGCCATTTCTCAGAGTCAGGTCTCTGCATTGCATCCATGTAGGTGATCGGATCCTCATCGTTTTCATCAAGTTCGATAGGATCACCATCCCGGACCAAGAAACCATAATATCTGTCCGGTTGATGTGGTACTCTACCAGACCGTCTTAAGGGTGCATAATCAATGGGCTCCGGATCTGATCTAATCAAATCCGGTTCAGGTTCAGTAACATGTGTCGGTTTTTCCACCTGTCGAACTTCGTCAAGTTCGACTTTAGAGGCAACAGTTCCTTCACTAAGAAACTCCTTTTCTAAAAAGATTGCCTTAAGGCTGACAAACACCTTTTGCTCATCAGCAAGGTAGAAATAATATCCTTTGGTCTCTTTTGGGTACCCTATAAAATTACACTTGTCAGACCTAGGTCCAAGCTTGTCTGTAATTAAACGTTTAACATAAGCCGGACACCCCCAAACCCTAAGGTGCGAGAGTACTGGCTTACGTCCTATCCATATCTCATATGGCGTTTTGGCTACAGACTTACTCGGAACTCTATTTAGAAGGTAACAAGCCGATTCGAGCGCATATCCCCAGAGAGAGATCGGCAGACCAGCAAACCCCATCATGGATCGAACCATGTCTAACAGGATCCGATTCCTCCTTTCAGACACACCATTATGCTGTGGTGTTCCAGGAGGAGTCCACTGAGAGAGAATCCCATTCTCCCCTAGATACGTCAGAAACTCATTGGAAAGGTATTCACCTCCTCGATCAGATCGAAGAGTTTTAATACACTTTCCAGTTTGTTTTTCTACCTCATTTCAGAATAGTTTGAACATTTCAAATGATTCCGACTTATGCTTCATTAAATAGACATACCCATACCTAGATAGGTCGTCTGTGAAGGTTATGAAGTAGAAAAATTCACCTCTTGCACTTGAGCTCATGGGTCCACATACATCAGAATGTACCAGACCTAAGAGTTCACTAGCTCGCTCACCTTTTCCAGTAAAAGGTGACTTGGTCATCTTTCCAAGAAGACAGGACTCACAGGTTGGAAGTGATTCACAATCACTAACTTCAAGAATTCCTTCTTGAGCCAACCTGTTTATCCTGTTCTTATTGATATGACCTAGCCTACAGTGCCAAAGGTAGACTTCTGACACATTATCTATTCTAGAGCATTTACCGAATTTTTGAACCACATTAACAGGCTGTGATAGTAAGTAAATTCCATTATTTAATTGTCCAACAAATATTGTAACACCATTCAAAATGATATTGCAAATATTTCTTTTTATTAAAAAATCATAACCGTACATGGCCAAAAGGCCTACAGAAATAATATTTAATAAAAAACTTGGACAATAGTGACATTCACTCAGAATTACATTACGAGAATTGATTACAAGACTCATGATTCCTAAAGCTAGAACTGAAACTTTGCTTCCATCTCCAACATTCAGGAACCTCTCGCCTTCATCAAATCTTCTACTGACCTGCAGACCCTGCATCGAATTACAAATATGATAAGGGCTTCCGGTATCCAATACCCAGGCAGTAGTATCACAAATCGAAAAGTTGCAAGGAGTTATCATATAATTACCTTGCTTCTTCTTTGGCCTGTTCGGGTCCAGGGAGGCAATGTATTGAGGACAGTTCCTCTTCCAATGCCCGTGCTTCTTGCAAAAGAAGCACTCCGCCTGGCTCTGGTCATGCTTGCGCTTCTTGGTCTGACCCCGTGCTACTGTCCCAGCATGAGATTGCACCTTCTTATTTTTCTTCTTCTTGTTCTTCTTCCCCTTCCCAAAGGGTTGATGACGAGAAGAAGACCCTCCCACTACATTCACCGACTCCTTATGGAGTTGGTGATCTTTCTCAAAGTTCTGCAGCAACCCCAACAATCCGTGGTAGTTTACTGCAGGCTTTGTCATTCGAAAATGAGTAAGGAATGGGAGGAAGGACTTGGGCAAGGAATTAAGGATCTCATCCTTACCGAGCTGCTCGTGCAGAGGAAAGCCCAATTTGCTTAGGCACTCAATCATCTCGATCATATATAGTACATGATCAGTGACTGAGGCCCCATCCCTCATCCGAGCATTGAAAATAGCACAACTAGTTTTGTGCCTTTCAACATCGTCAGGCGTGCCAAAGGAGTCGTTCAACATTTGAAGCATCTCCTGTGGCTGGGCGTTCTCAAACCTTCGGCTGAACTCGTCATTCATTGCTGCCAGCATAATACATCGAACGGTGGTGCAGTCATTGAGCCACTTCAAGTAAGTGTCTCGGATCGCTTTACTAGCGTTCGGAGCTGGCTCCTCAGGTGCTGGATCCGTTACTACATAAAGGATCCGTTCATGCTCAAGGACGATTTTCAATTTTCGATACCAGCTATCGAAATTGGGTCCCATGAGCTTGTCATTATCTAATAATGACCGGAGCGACAGGGTAGTGGCCATAGCTGCTTAAAGAAAAACGAGACCTCTATTAGTACATAAATTAATACTAAAGACTTGGACTTTAGTCTAAAGTTTTTCTCAATATTTTTACGAACTGGTAGCCTCATCCTCCAATTCGAGAAATTACTTTAATTCCTTAATGGGTACTAGAATCCACACAGACTACACATGAGCCCAACTTTGGTTGGTCAACCCATATGCATCTATGGGTAGGTTCTTAACCAGTTATTTCTCTAAACAACTTCTAGTAATTTATTTTGCCCCAGAACCTAATCAGTAGGCTTTGGCCTCCACTGAAAAGATCTGGTTAGGTCCAACCATTAACATGACTTAATTTAGTGAATCGGACCAATAAATGATCAGGCCCGACTTTGACCGGCCAACCTAACCACCATCAGAAAGACTCAATCAAATTATCATATTATGAATAATAATTTCATTAGCCAATGAGCACCAGGCCTTTGGGCCTCCAATGATCATTGAACTAATGGACTCATTATCATTCACTTAATGGGAGGCTATGACTTAGTTATCATTATAACTTAATCATTTTAGGGACCTAATAATTTTGAGGATTTTATTAAAGAATAGTAGAGAAGAAATCATCCAGCCAATTTCAATCCTCCCACTGACTTCACCAAGTCAGATTAAAAAGGATTTAATTAAAGCTGGCATTAGGAGCACCTAAATCAGTCATACTGATTTACCTAATGACATGGGTGAGCTCTAATCACCAAGTGATCTAATCAAAATCTAACTTACCAGATTGGCCAGGTAAGTGAGATCAGTGGTGGGGATTTGCCATTAACTCGTCAATGATCGAATCAATGCGAGTAGCTCCCGCTTAAGAACCACTGGTCAAAACTGCCGAACTTACCTTAGACACCAACCGGTTCATTAGTTTTAATTTTGATCAACTTAGTAAATAGAGCTCCACCGCGTAGCCATGAATTAAGTCCATCTTGGTCTAGTTAAAGACATGGACCCATTCAACTACAACTATTGAAGTTGAGTCTAGAGTATCCTTGACCTAATCTAATTCAACTTTTGATTAGACTTGACCAATTACTCCAATTCGTCCATTTTTTAAACTAACCTTAGGTCTAACCCAATTATGGACCTAATTCATCTAACCCATTGACCCAAAAGTTTATGCAATTGTCTTAGGTCTTAATTCACAATTCTAGACCAACTAGACAACACTTAATTCTTTTAATTAAGTACTTGGGCTGATGGGTCAGGGTTTGGCATTTCAAAAATAATTTTCAAATTTGAAAGATTTTATTTTCTGTTCACCAAATGTGTTAACTCATTTCACAAATGGGTCAGCACATTTCATAAACAGCAATTCTATTGCTCATTTCATAACAGAAAATAACTCAAAATAAATCATAAATTTTTTTTTAGATCTAATCTAACACATTCATGATAAATTTCTTAATTAAATCCTTTCGCTGCTTCATCGGCATGGGATATAATTGCATCGGCACCCCTACCGCCATAGGAGACCCTATCGAATGGGAAGAGAGGGCCTTTAAACCCTACTTTTCTCCTATGACCGGACGGCCATGGCAACCAACCCAATTAGATTACTTGCTACTTGGATCATGTATATCTAAATATACAAATTTCAAAATTTAAATTTTGAATTTTAAATTTTAAATTTCAAATTTCAAATTTTAAATTTCAAATTTGAGATTTCAATCAAATTTCAAATTTCGAATTTTCAATCTTTGAATTTTAAATTTTGAATTTTGAATTTCAAATTTCAAATTTTGAATTTCAAATTTTAAATTTAAATTTGAGATTTCAACCAAATTTCAAATTTCAAATTTTGAATTTTGAATTTCAAATTTTAAATTTCAAATTTCAAATTTCAAATTTCAAATTTCAAATTTGAGATTTCAACCAAATTTCAAATTTCAAATTTCGAATTTCAAATTTGAAACTTCTAACAAATTTCAAATTTCAAATCTTTTTGAATTTCGAATTTCAAATTTTGAATTTTAAATTTAAACTTATAGATTACACCTTAATCTACGCATGCATATGTATATCATATTCTAGAACCTGCTCTGATACCAATTGAAGCAAAAATTTAGTGCAGGGGCAAAATGGTAATTTTAAAACTTTTTCAAAATTACTATTTTATAGTAAAATTATTAATCAATCTCATTAATTAATACTAATTAACCCTACACTAGGATCTAAATATGATACAACAGCATGCATTTAAATTTGAAATTCAAATTTGAATCAGTAAACGTTTTACAGTACTGTGTTCAGAACACATCACCTTTTGCGGGTAGTCGATCACCGCAATCTGATCACTGTCGGAGGGCTCTGATCGTCACGTCACAGCCACCCAACTGTCTGGCCTCTGCGGATCGTCCACACGAAGCTCCCGTCTGATAAACTCCTCACGAATGCTAGTTCGTGATTTCACCCTTTTGATGGCAGATGTTGACGAACTCCTTCGATCGATGTGTGCCGACTTCTCGGATGCTCTGGATCATCTGCACAGTTACTTGAGAGGCTGATGGATCTCTCTCTGAAATTTGATGGACTCACGACACTCGTGGCACACCAATCTCACTTCCCGAACCCTAGGTAGAAACCCTAGGGTACACACCAAAAACCCTGCGCCCAATTTTCTCTCTTTTCTTTCTTTTTCTCTCGAAAGGTTTTGGACCTTCACCTTATGTAGAAGCCTTCCTCACGCCCCAAAGTTTCTCTCCTAATTTTTCTACGCACGTCCCACCTTTCTCCTCTTTTTAAAACAACATCGAACGTGTCTTATCCGCGTGAGAGGATAAAGACAAGAGGTTACACATTTGAATTCAAATCAAATTTGAATTCAAACGAAAACCAACTTATCCCTATCCTTTTGGGCATGAGAAGAGAAGGGGCGTGGATCTTTGTGTGTGGAAAAGTTTCACGAGAAACCTTTTCTCGTGTAAGTAATGTGACGCACAAAATGGATAAGGATGAAAGGGCAAGTGATAAGTTATCCATTCAAATTCAAACATGCTTTGAATTTGAATGGCTAACTAATTAATTTATCCATCCATATGATGCACAAATGAGGATGTGGGGAAGGGTTTTACGTGAGAAAAATTTCACGAGAAGTTTCTTCTCGTGAATTCAAATGGGTGCAAGGAAGTTGGGTGACGCAGGGAATTTAAAACAAGGTGGTTTGATTCAAATTGAGCCAACCTAGTTTAAAATAGGTTGAGCACAATTAGACCAAATTAAACCCAACATAATTAGGCTTAATTAGGCTTAATAAAATCCTAATCAAATCAAGAATTAACTAAACCTAACCCCTGATCAAATCAGGGACTAAACCACCTTAGCGATTAGGTCAACATTTAACCTAATCGGGTCAATCCAAACTGAATCCAATTCAATTGGACTTGATCCAAAAATAATTACTCAATCAAATTGAGTTAATTAGTGATTAAATCACTAATTAAACCTCTCATAAATGTTGAGTCCAAATCCGATGGGCAATCAGGCATCAGAGACCATCGATATGAAACCCTGATCAAAGAGTTCAAATTTCAAATTCAAAATTCAAAATTCAAAATTTTGACCCCGGTACCTAAAATGTGTGGAACTCATGATTAGAGAATCCTAATTCTCAATCATAGAGTTCTAGATAGATAAGACTCATAATCAGCCATCAGATCAGAAAGGAACCTCTAATGTGTGTGACCCCGCAGGTTCGAACCTAAGCCGGTAGCACAGGAACCAATTTCTGTACTAATCGAAGGACTATCTAGCAATGGTACCCGACGACCAGATAGGTCGAATAATCACAATCGCAACATTCAGAACCTACGTGAATATGGTTACCGTATAATTCATCCCTTTTGACCCCTGTGTTTAGGATGACTCAGAGTTAAACTGTCAACCCTGATGATATCATCCGAATCGTGCTCAACTCAATTAGTCCTGTGACTCCTCACTAGGACTACCCTGGCCAAGGTTTTGCTAAATTGAAATACGACTGTACACAGCTCCTAAACTGGAGTGATCAATCCCATCTTGACACACGCACCGACAAGTCAAGTACTTGACTACACCCAGCAACCTTCCGTCACTGAATTAGAAATTCAGGTAGTCCAGTGCCTAAGTGCAGTGAGTTGCTTGCAAGTCACCGTGGCGGTCTCAGGTCGGAGGGACATTTATACCCATATCCCATCGGAGCAAATCTTGACAGCAGAAATAGCTCCGGAGTTGGTCACGTTCAGTGCAGATGTACCATTACATCTCACCTGTATGCCATACCAGTGTCTCCACACTCTTTGGTTATGAGGACAACCAACCCATATGGCACACAACGACCTATGCTCGATAAATGTTGTCGTCCTTGGTAACAACGTATCATTTGGTCGCGAACATGTTTAAGGACTAAACGACAAATCCTCCTTTGTCGAGTCTAAATAGTCCTAAGGACTTCACCACAACACAAGAAGTTCATTAGAAGATGAAACATTTGTGATGAAAAAATACCAAAATAATTTTTATTTATTTATAATTCATGTACTAATACAAAAGGAGCACAACCGTCAACAGGCTGACGATTGGCTTTGGGACACTATTCCCAACACGAACATCGCAATTCGCAAGGTCTTAAAGCCAACCTCGACTTATTAGAAGAAAAGTGAGAGGTAGCTCAAGTTCGGATGGTAGCCTACAGACAGAAAGTCGCTCGCTATTACAACTCCCGGATCAAAAACAAAATCTTTAGAGCAGGAGATCTAGTGCTTCGACAAGCCGCTGTCTCGCAACTTCAGGATAGAGGAAAGCTTGCCCCAAATTGAGAAGGCCCGGACGAAGTCAAGGAGGTAGTCCAGCCCGAAACTTACTACCTCAAAGAGCTCGGAGGAGCAGACCTCCCGCGACCATGGAGTTCGAAAAATTTATGAATGTATTATCGATAACTTTACTTTAAATAAAAAGTTTTATATCCACATGTCTTCTCTCTTGGCATGAGCCTATATCGACAGGACAATCAAAACAAACCGTGTCGGAAGCAGGAGGGGAACCTCATCTCGACATGATCGAAGGCCCGATTACATGTAGACCGGATGGGAGGAGAGGCCCTGCAATGCCCATATGTGCCCCCACAGTCCTGTGAGGGACAGGAGGAGAACCAAGCCCTAACAGAAGCAAAGTCGAGGGCCCGATTACACTTAGACCAGATGGAAGGAGAGGTCCTGCAACGCCCATATGTGCCCCCACAGCCCTGTTAAGGACAAGAGGAGAACCTCGTCCTAACAGGAGCAAAGTTGAAGGCCCGGTTACACTTAGACCAGATGGGGGGAGAGGCCCTGCAACGCCCATATGTGCCCCCACAGTCCTGTTAGGGACAGGAGGAGAACCTTGCCCTAACAGGAGCAAAGTCGAAGGCCCGGTTACACTTAGACCGGATGGGGGGAGAGGCCCTGCAACGCCCATATGTGCCCCCACAGCCCTGTTAGGGATAGGAGGAGAACCTCATCCTAACATGAGCAAAGGCGAAGACCCGATTACCCTTAGACCAGATGGAGGGAGAGGTCCTGCAACACCCATATGTGCCCCCGCAGCCCTATTAGGAACAGAAGGAGAACCTCGTCCTAACCTGAGCTGAAACTGATTACATCGAAAATAGGGGAAGAACCTCGTCCTGACACCAACTAAGGTCCGGTCATTCAAGACCAGATAAGAAAAAGGGAACCTTCTCAGTGGCTCCTCCGTGCTCCCGCGACCGCACTAAGAGCAGAGAGAAAACCCTCGCTCGAGAAAAGAAAAGAAAAAGGGGAGGGGGGTTAAAAAGGAAAGCGATGAACTGCATCAGCGAAAAATAGAAAACAAATTACATCAAAGATACAGGAAATCTCGTCTCAGCGAGGATTGGGGTTCTTATCAAAATCTCTAGTCTCCAAGAGAGCTCTCAACATAGGCCGAGGATAAGACGGCTTCCTCGGGGTGACGAGAAGCTCAGACCTTTGAGCTCAAACTCTTAAAGGAGGTGCCAAACTCGAGTGGTCCCGAACAAATCTGCGGCCATAAACAAAAGGATGGGTCAATGTGACGGCGATCAGGTACCTTTGAATGGCATCGATATCAAGCAAGGCAAAAGTCGAAAGAAGCTCGGCAAACGACAATTCAACACAGCCGTTGAGGCTGAAGAAGAAAGATGACAAGAAAGGCAAGCCGACGTGGCGACGACTAGGAACCTCCAAACAACATCGGCATCGGACAAAAAAAAAATGGAGGGGGGGCACAACAATAACAATAGTGAATGAAAGAAGTTCGGCAGGTGACAATTTGACGCAAAATGCGGACAAGGTAACCAAAATCTCCTTTTCATTCTCGATTAACCAGGTGTACGTTACAAAGCCCTGAGGACTGAAGAAAAAAGAACATTACTACAAGACTTGAAAAGAATACATTAGAGACCACTTCAAGCTTTCGACTTCTCCTTCCGGTTCCATCCTTCTCAGCAGTATTTCTCAGTGCGTGTGATGAACCCATCGGCTCTCGCCCCCTCGCCTCGTTCCGCTCCATTGTCGAAACCCCAACCCTTGGGGGAAAAGAGGGGGATAGAATTCAAGGGGCGGCGGCAGCGACGGCAGCGGCAATGATGACCTGTATCGGGAAGAATCGGAAGTACCCTGGAGGCCGTGATGACGCCGGAGGCATGCACCACCACCGTGTGCTCCCCGACAACCACCGTCCTAGGTACTTCGGCAAGGTTAGCATGCGCTACTTCCACTACCTCCGCAACAAGTTCTACTGTCCCGCCATCAGCACCGACCGCCTCTAGTCCCTCGACCCCGACAATGTTAAGAAACCCACCACAGCTTATGACGGCAACTCTACCCCCTTGACCGGTGTCACCCCGTTCAACTACCTCAAAATTCTCGGGCAGGATGCGCTCACCGGCTGATTCCATTATTAAATCCCTGTTGCTGAAGAAATTCTCCCTCGAGCCCCCTTCGAAGCTGTGGGAACCCTCAGTGACAGTTCGACAGCCGCTGAACTTGCAGGCCACTGGTTCCCCTCTCCTGCTCCTCTCGATCCGTAGCATCCTCTCAAGATTGACCTCCGGAGCAGAAGCCCCGATGGGAGAACTCCTCGAAAGGGCTCGGAAGACTGAAGGCGGCGGGGAGCCGGCAGAGATGGCGAAGATTGGCACAAAGAATGCTTGGGGTCGAAAAGGGTGCCGATGGGTGGCTAAACTCTCAGGCAAAAGAAAGGCGTCGTCTGGACTCTCAGGCAAAATGAAGTCCCTGGAGGGAAGGAGGGGATTTAAATAAGCGATGGGGCCTGGCGCAGTTATGATGGCGGATATCCCTAAGACAACCAACGCCCGCCACGTGTCCCACTCACCGTGGCGTAGGGCTGACCGCTGGCGGGACCATTATGGTGTGGCGCTTGAGATTACGCTCCAGCGAAAATTTTGAAAGAACTCTTCGGATTGCCCTAACTGGAAAAAGACTCTAGCATGCGTGCATTAAATGCCAAGATTTCCAAGGGTGGTTGTGCGCAGGATTCAGGGGAGCAACTTCGGCTGTAAAAATTTCTCTGTACTTCTTTTATTCGAAACTCGAACTCGGAAGTAGGGAGACTGGTGTTAGGTACAAAATACCCCCCAGTCGAAGTTCATGTCAGGAGTAACCCTCCAGGGATTCTACCGACGTCCGGCCTTCGGCGACATCTTTCCGAACCTCCCCAACGGTCGAGCCTCCGCAACGTTCCCAAGTTCTGCCGACGGATAAACCCCTACCAGTGTCAACCAGATTCTCTACATCGGACGGACTCCATCCAAGTTTCTACGATGGTCGACCACCTTCTAGACTTCGTCCGGGCTCCTACGGGAGCCGGACCTCTTCTCTGAACTTCAACTGCAGGTAGACTTCGTCTGAACTCCTACGGGAGCCGGACTTCTTCCCCAAGCTCCGGCTGCAGGTAGCCTTCGTCTGGGCTCCTACGGGAGCCGGACCTCTTTCCCAAACTCCAACTGCAGGTAGACTCCGTCCGGACTCCTACGGGAGCCGGACTTCTTCCCCGAGCTCCGACTACAGGTAGCCTTCGTCCGGGCTCCTACGGGAGCCGGACCTCTTCCCCGAACTCCAACTGCAGGTCGACTTCATCCGGACTCCTACGGGAGCCGGACTTCTTCCCCGAGCTCTGATTGCAGGTAGCCTTCGTCCGGGCTCCTACGGGAGCCGGACCTCTTCTCCGAACTCCAACTGCAGGTAGACTCCGTTCGGACTCCTACGGGAGCCAGACTTCTTCCCCAAGCTCCGACTGCAGGTAGCCTTCGTCCGGGCTCCTACGGGAGCCGGACCTCTTCTCCGAACTTCAACTATAGGTAGACTTCGTCCGAACTCCTACGAGAGCCGGACTTCTTCTCCGAACTCCAGCTGCAGGTAGCCTTCGTCCGGGCTCCTACGGGAGATCAGACTCCGACCGAACTTCTGTAGCGGACAGATTTCGGACGAACTCCTATGACACACGAAATCCAGCAGCTGGACCCTTCCAGCGGATGAACCTCTCCAGCACCATCCGACATCCACTGCCGGTCAACCCTCTATCGAATTCTGCGTGAAATCGAACTTCATCTGCGGAAAGCCTCTGACCGAGCCCCTACGGCAAGTGGCCCTCGCCTGCAGTATTAACGCCCAAGGCACCCAACGGTAGAAGGTTCGCCAGCAACATCCGAGCTCCTCTCAGATGGATAGCTACCTTTCTCCGTCAGGCACCTCAACCGAGCTTCGGCCGACAGGCCTGGACTCCCTGGCAGGCCACAGTAATGGCCACGACTCTGCTCCACTTCCTGCGACGGATACCGTGCGGCTCCACCACTCCCTGGCAGGCCACAGTAACGGCCACGACTCTGCTCCATTTTCTGTGAAGGATTCCGCACGGCTCCTCCACTCTCTGGCAAGTCGCGACAACGGACGCTGCTCCACTCCCCGCAACAGGCTCCATGCGGCAGGCCACGGTGATGGCGACGATTCCACTCCACTACTCTTCATAACAAACTCCTCCTGGCCCCGAACAGCCCACTGCCAGGTGGTTACAAACGTCGCTATCAGTCTGTTGCACCCTCTACCTATAAAAAGGGGACCCCATATACGTTATTCTCTAAGCTCTAATTTCTATCTCAAAACTCTACTAAAATTTTTATTCGAGCGCTCCATTCTTGTTGAGGTAGAGAACTAACTTGAGCATCGGAGGGTCTTGCCGGAGCACCCTCAACACCGATTTAGACTTTCTTTGTAGGTCCCGACGGCGATCGCGACTCCCTTGACTCCAGCTTCTCCGACGCTGGAGGATTTTTGCACCAACAGCGATCAAATGATACGTTGTTACCAAGGATGACAACGTTTATCAAGCATAGGTCGTTGTGTGCCATATAGGCTGGTTGTCCTCTTAACCAGTGAGTGTGGAGACACTGGTATGGCATACAGGTGAGATGTAAGAGTACATCTGCACTGAACGTGACCGACTCCAGAGCTATTTCTACTGTCAAGATTTGCTACCGATGGAATATAGGTATAAATATCCCTCCGACCTGAGACCGCCACGGTGACTTGCAAGCAACTCACTGCACTTAGGCACTGGACTATCTGAATTTTTAATTCAGTGACGGAAGGCTGCTGGGTGTAGTCAAGTATTTGGCTTGTCGGTGCGTGTGTCAAGATGGAATTGACCACTCCAGTTTAGGAGCTGTGTACAGTCGTGTTTCAATTTAGCAAAATCTTGGCTAGGGTAGTCCTTGTGAGGAGTCACAGGACTGTTTGAGTTGAGCACAATTCGGATGATCTGATCAGGGTTGACAGTTTAACCCTGAGTCATCCTAAACATAGGGGTCAAAAGGATGAATTATACAGTAACCATATTCATGTAGGTTCTGAGTGTTGCGATTGTGACTATTCGACCTATCCGGATGTCGGGTACCATTGCTAGATGGTCACTTCGATTAGTACAGGAATTGATTCCTGTGCTACCGGCTTAGGTTCGAACCTGCGGGATCACACACATTAGAGATTCCTATCTGATCTGATGGCTGGTGTAGAATCCTACATGTTTGAGACTCAGTGATCGAGAATCAAGATTCTCTGATCACGAGTTTCACACATTATGGATACTGGGGTCAAGAGTCCCACTGGTTGGGACTTTTCGATCAGGGTTACATATCGATAAATTCTGATGCCCGATTGCCCATCGAATTTGGACTTAGTATTTATGAGAGATTTAATTAGTGATTTGATCGCTAATTAACTCAATTTGATTGAGTAATTATTTTTGGATCAAGTCCAATTGAATTGGATTCAGTTGGGTTTGACCCGATTAGGTTAAGAGTTGACCTAATCGTCAAGATGGTTTGGTCCCTGATTTGATCAGGGGTTGGGCTTAGTCAATTCCTGATTTGATTAAGATTTTATTGAGCCTAATTAAGCCTAATTAAGTTGGGTTTAAATTAATCTACTTGGACCTAACTTATTTGGTTCAATTAGGTTGGTTTAAATAATTAAACTACCTTGACCCAATCTCCATGCGCCACCTCACTTCCATTGCACCCATTTGGATTCATGAGAAGGAACTTCTCATGAGTTTTTTTCTCACGCCAAGCCCTCTCCACACCCCACTTTAATGTGCCAAATGAATGAATAAGGATGATTGGTTGGCCATTCAAATTCAAAATAAAGTTTGAATTTGAATGGGCAATCAATCTTTGCACCTTATCCTTTTTTTTACACCCTATTTATTACATGAGAAAAGGTTTCTCATGAAATCACTTCATGCACAATTTAAGCCACGCCTCACGCCTTTAGTGGATAAGGGATGAGTTGGTGTCCATTTGAATTCAAATTTGATTTGAATTCAAATGTGCAATTACTCATCTTTATCCTTTCTTTTGGATAAGATGTTTGACGTTGTTATAAAAGGAGGAGAAGAATGGGGCATGCAAGAAGAAGATTTTTGGAGAAAAATTCAGAGGCGTGAGAAGTCTTGTGCGTGAGAAGGAAGTCCATATCCTTCCAAGAGAAAAAGAAAGAAAAGTGGGTGCAAGATTTTCGGTGAGTTCCCTAAAGTTTTAACCTGGGGTTCGGAAAGTGAGAAAGTAAGCTATGAGTGTCGTGAGCCCACAAAATCTGAGAAAAATCTTCAACATCCTCTCAAGCACGTCTGTTGATGATCTGGAGCATCCAAAAAATCGACAAACATTGATCGAAGAAGTTCGATCAGCATTGACCGTCAAAAGGGCTCTACAACGAGCTAGCACTCGTGAGGAGTCGATCAGATCGGGAGCTTCGTGTGGACGATCCGTAGAGGCCAGACATGCTGTGTGGCTACGTCACAACGATCAGACTCTCTCGATGGTGATCAGATTACGGTGATCTACTATCCGCACAAAGGTATTGTATTCGGAACACATTACAATAAAGTGTTTATTGTTCAAATTCGAATTTTAAATTTAAATACATGCATGCTATATATCATATTTAGATCCTAGTGTAGGATAAATTTATGTTAATTAATTAGATTAATTAATATTTTTTCACTGTAAAATCATGATTTTGAAAAAGTTTTAAAATTACCATTTTATCCCTGCACTGAATTTTCTCACACCTATAATTCAATTGTAGGCACCTACAATTGAACTATAGGTGCCTATAATTCAATTGTAGGTGCCTACAATTCACATGCTCTTAGGCGAGGTGCACCACCGTCGGCCTCTATCGGTCCGTCACCGGCCTCTGTCATCCCGCCGGTGGCTTCCTCCGCATGTAGGCACCTACATGAATTGTAGATACCTACAATTGAATTGTAAGAATCTACAATTCGCATATAGGTGCCTACATGCTCCTAGGCAAGGAGCTCGCGCATCCATCGAGCTTTGCTACACCGCTGTCGATGGAGGCCTCCGCATATAGGCATCTACATGAATTGTATGAATTGTAGGCACCTACAATAAGCACCTACAATTCATATGTAGGCATCTATAATTTACATGTAGGCTCTACATGCTCCTAGGCGAGGTGCTCGTGCGTCCGTCAGGCCTGACTGCTCTGTCGGTGGCCTCTGTTAGTGGCTTCCTCCATATGTAGGTGCCTACATGAATTGTAGGCACCTATATGTGAATTGTAGATGCCTACAATTCACATGTAGGCACCTATAATTCATATATAGGCGCTACATGCTCCTAGACGAGGCGCTCGCATGTCCGTCAGGTCTGACTGTGCCGTCGCTGGTCTCCGTCGCCTTGCTGGCAGCCTCCACTGCATGTAGGTACTTATATGAATTATAGGTGCCTACATGTAAACTGTAGGCATCTACTATTCATATGTAGGTGTCTACATGCAATGAAGAGAGGAGGCTCCTGAAGGTGCCTTCATGAATTCTTCCAGCTTCCTTCATGAATCCTTCCAGCTTCCTTTGTCAATCTCTCCAATTTTAGGTTTAAATTTTATTGATTTATTAACCATTTTCCATAAATGAAGAAGGAGGAAGAAGAGGATGCGGTCCTCTATTTTGTAAAGATTAAAAATATGTTTATGAAGGCTAAATGTGCCCATGCACAACTCTGAAAGCTGTTCGAAATCCATCATGGTGATAGATGATAGCAATTTGCATAATAAAGTATCGATAAATAGAAATTTTTCAAGATAAACACCACAGACCTCATAAAAAAATTTATTAGGATCATAATATGGGCTCTTCGGATCGGGTCACAATTCGGACCTTTGCATAGAAATCAAAACTATGAATAATAAATATAAATTTCATACCGATAAATAGAAAATTTTCAGGATAAACACAAACTAGGAATTTAAAAGTTGAGTGATCCAATAGCCCATCCAGGATAAAATATAAGAGAGGATGATAAACACTAAGTTCTACCCAAATAAATATAAACTATCTGAAGATAAATATAAATTTTAAATAATAAATAAAAATTTTAAATAATAAACACAAACTTCGAACAATAAACAAAACTACGAATAATAAACATAAATTCTGTATCGATAAATAGAAACTCAAGATAAACACAAACTCGTCAAGTAGTCCTGATCCACCACGATAAATAACAAAAGAGGAAGGAGGATAATCACTAAGTCTTATGAAAATAAATATAAACTATCAAAGGATAAACACAAACTTCAAATAATAAATACAAACTTCAGATAATAAATATAAACTCCAACCGGAGCCCAATTCAGATTTATGTTTATCCTAAAAAAATTTTATTTATCGATACAGAATTTGCATTTATTATTCACAGTTTTTATTTATCTGCATCGAGTCACTCTGTATTTATTATTCATAATTTTTATTTATTATTTAGAGTTTATATTTATTCTCTGATAGTTTATATTTATTTTCGTAGGACTTAGTGTTTATCCTTCTTTCTTCCTCTTTTGTTGTTGTTTATCGTAGATGGAAAGTTTGCATTTATTATTCCAGCTTCTATTTATCTGTACAGAGTTTGTATTTATTCGTAGTCTGTTTGTATTTATTATTCACAGTTTCTGCTTATTATTTAGAGTTTATGTTTATCCTCAAATAGTTTATATTTATTTTTGCAAGGCTTAGTATTTATCCTCTTCTCTTATTGTTTATTGTATTATTGTTTATCGTGAATGGAGTGATTATCCTATCCAGGATTATTTGTAGTTTGTGTTTATCCTCTTAATATAAATATAAAAAATAAAAAATAATGAGAATATAAATTTTTGAATATAATTCATAAAAAGTATTTACTAATGATCAGTAGGGGTTTGAGAGGAGAGGAGATGGCAGCCGTAGGATAGAAAACTCGACGTAGGTAGAGATGAGATGGCGACCGCGGGAGAGAGAGAAGAAGAGAGGAGGCACGGGTGAGGGGGTTACCGAAAGGCGGCGATCGTAGGTGGGGAGAGAGAAAAGAAGAGGAGGCACGGGTTTGGGGGCTTACCGGAAGACGGCGGTCGTGAGTAGGGGGGAGAGAGAGAAGAAGAGAGGAGGCGGATGGGGGGGTTATCAGAAGATGGCGATAGAGGACACAATGACGGTCACGTGTGCGCTGGCCTTACGTCGTATCGTGTCCTATTGAATGCTATTTTTTTTTTAACATGCCAGCTCAGCTAACGCCCTCCAAACTCCTCTGTTAGCTTATAAAAAAAATTTTGAAATACGTGCGGATCCAACAGAAGAGATCCGACCGGACGGAAGCTAGAATTCGATCGACCATAACCTAGTCTACCTCTCTCTCTGTATATATATATATATATATTGATGGATCCAGTATACAACTGTGTGGCCATTTCCCAAAAGTAGCAGAATAGATCAATTGACCATCCGTTTGCAAAATGACGCATGTCACACAAATAACTTCCGATTTGTCTACTTTCTAAGATTTGTCCTGCGAGTAAGAATACAATGCTATAATCCAAGTAATTACCAATTTTCTTAGTCATACCTAACTTCGTTAAGCGCAAGGATGTAAGAAACCTATTACGATTGATCCACGTGCAGGGCATTACCACTTGATTGGGAAGGCTTGCTATTACCGTTCCTCATGTGGTCCAGTACAACAAGTTGTTTCCTAGTGCTAACGTCAACTCGTGCCAGCACACGCTCCACTGTGTCCCAGCAAAAGTACGCTACCTTCCGGTTCGTAGATTGGGATAAGACAAGCAGCCAAACTGCACCCATCTCCCAACGAGACAAAAGTTTGCAACGTGTCACATGTCGTCTTCTTAATCCATGTCTTATTAAAAATCTCTGTCTTCTTAATCTACGTGAGATAGGAGAGAAATAAAATATTGGTAGAAAAGAAGAGTCCTCCAAAAGTTGCTCGTTACCAAACATGAAGAAAGAGCTTAAACTTAATCTGTTTTATTTGGAGAAAAAGTTCATTTGTTAATAAACAGCCTATCTAAAGAATTGCTAGAGACCAATAAGCCTTGAGGTTTCGATAATTTAATTTTCCCTGAAATCGCCCAACATCGAAAACATTATTATATGTTATAATAGTCGTAAAAATAATTATTTGTCCTATTCGAGATGATTTGAAATTGCTTAACACTTTGGGATCGTTTGAATTGTAGTTTTAATAGCGTCGTGACAGAAAATAACAGACATTAATGAAATGAAAATAACGTTATTGTCTAGCTTTTTCATTCAATGAAAATAACGTTATTGTCTTACTGGCTTTTTTATTCAATAGAAAAATTTCTTCCAAACGCTGCCAACCTTTTAGGAGGCAACATTGGTTTAGAATTTTAAATTCTAAAAATACTATTTTTTCATAAAATAATGACAAATAATGATCATTATTTTTATTATAAAATAGCTGATGTTTAGACATATATTTTCAATTGCATAACATAACAAATCCCCTCCTAAACTTATAGTGGCTATAATTTTGAATAACAACGAGCTGGAAGCCCAAAGGCGCATTAGTTTGCATGTTCTGAGTTAATAGTAGTTGTTAAATCATGATTTAATATATTAAATTTTTATATCATATATATATATATATATATATGAAAGCATCTGTATTGGCGCTGCCTCCGTTCGTCACATCCACCATGTATGCCAAAAGGTGCATTAGCCTGCGTGTTCTGAGTTAATAGTGGTTGTTAAATCATAATTTAATATGTTAAATTTTTACATCATATATATATATATATATATATATATATATATATATATATATATATATATATATATATATATATATATATATATATATATATATATGAAAGCATCTGCATTGGTGGTGCCTGGTTGTTAAATCATAATTTAATATGTTAAACTTTTACATCATATATATATATATATATATATATATATATGAAAGCATCTGTATTGGTGGTGCCTCCGTTCATCACATCCACCACGTGTGCCAAAAAAAATACGATAGTAGTCTATTAATAATATCATGCATGGATGACGGACGTCTCAACAGTTTAGATCCCTCGATTTTTCACCGGGATCAATCATTGGCTTCTGAATTTTGGGCTTATGGTTAGGATTTGTTTTTGGATTTGAAGATTTCGAGGAGCTTCATGTCGGTGTCGTCGAATGATTTCTAAGATTTGCAGGGGATTGCATCCAAGGCCACCAGCCGCCAATGCCTCGCCGCCATCTGGGGTATTCTTTTCCATTAACTTCCAATTGGGATTTCTTATCAGGATTCGATGATTTCGAGCTTAGGAACCATCTGGGGTATTCTTTTCCATTAACTTCCGACTGGGATTTCTTATCAGGATTCGATGATTTCTAGCTTAGGAACCTCAAAACGGTGCTGTCGGAAGATTTTTAGGATTTGCAGAGGGTGCGTCCAAGGCCACCAACTGCCATGCCCCATCACCATCCAAGGTATTCTTTTCCTTTACTTTCTTTTATTGCTTTATGCTTTCACCATGGGATTTCACCCTCGAACCGGGGTTGAATTAGGCCAGTCGTTCAGTAGCTAAGGGGACCAATTTGGGATAATTAACGGAATGAGAGTAGGTGTAGACCACCGATGCAAAGATAGCGATGACTCCTTGGTTTGAAGAATTTTTTTATGATGAAGAAGAGGGACGGCCTTCACCGGTCTTACATGAAGATGGTCAAGGGCCCAGGTCAACGAGATCATTGATCCAACAACCGGATCAATTAATCCATCGAATGAAAGCATACTTAAAAAATATTAAAATTTATATAATATAAAATATAATGATTTAAAACTTTTTTCTGGTGAGAATTATTTATATTTTCAATTTGAATGCTACAAGACATGCTTTGCAACATAAATAAAAAATTATGATTCATTTTATTTTAAAAAAGTATAAGTAATGTTGTATATAATGCAGGCGCTCCTAACTTCTGCCTAAAATGATTCTATCCTTGGGGTTGGACTTTTGATGGCGGTTGTGGCACGCACAGGTGAAGACACTAGCGGAGAAGACGATGTGGGCGTTAGCGATGGACCGAGGCATGTACATAAAAATAGAAAATAATATTTAAATATATATTTTGAAAAGGTAAATAGTATCTCTGCTTTATTTGGAGTTTGAAAATACAGCTGTCATTGATGATAGTGATAATCCAACAAAGATAGGTCCTTCGAGCAAATAGCATCACGAACTTAGCCATTAGGAGAGTTGGAGGGTGTTGGTGGATATCTGGTTTGGACATCATTTTTCAGAATCTTTTCGATACCGTGTGATGCAGCAGGAAGAAAAAAAAATAAAACAGAAAATAATTAATTACGTGGATCAGCCAAAAAAGTGCTCACTTCTATGGGGCATGCAAACTTCACTATGAGAAAAAAAAATATTTCAAGAGGAGATCTCACCCTCAACCTTCGTACACCCAATTTTTCCCTCGCAGGAAGTTCTCCCTCACAAAAGTTCTATCTAGGAAGACCCCCCTGAATCCCTGAAGAGACTGCTGTCCAGGAGCCTTCCTGCTCCTCCTCTCAGCGTCGCGCTGCTCTCTCTTTCCGTGGGTTCTTCTTTGGTCTTCGGCCTGATGAAACCGTGCCCACAGCCACCAAAAAATCGAGCCACACAAAAATAGTTCCATGATCAAGTCTTAAAAAGACATAAAAACCCAATTAGATTAGGTTAATGACACCTAATGTTACCCAAATCAAGCCCCAGACTTTTGGATCATGATCGGAAACTACCCACACCCCCTAATCATGTGCCGGTCCACGGAACAGTACCATAGACTGTGAGAAACACATAGGAAATGCCCATGCGGTCCACGGACCTCCTTGTGCACCGGCCGATCCATCGTGGACCGGGCTGCGGGCTCCCAGCAGCGTGCCTGGGCTTCGGCCGGCCCGCACGCTCATGCGCCTGAGCCTGGGCCAGCTCGCATGCGCTAGCGCCTGGGCCTGGGTCGGCCCATGCGTGCTAGCTCGCCTGGGCCTGGGCCGCGCACTGCATGCTGGGCCACGCCCTGCACGCTCAGGCCCCACGCAACCGCACCTAGGCCATGCCCCACCACGTGCGGCCGCACCGCTGGCCGCCGGCTGCCGGCAGTCCTCCACCGCTTCAGGTTCTATGCCGATTTCTCTCACGCATATCTCCTCCGTCTGAGCTCCGTTTGAGGTGATCTTGATCTCGTTGGACTCCATTTTTTATCACGGACCTCGTTGTGGGCTCAATATGGATCGAATCTCGAGGTATCAAATCCTAACAATCTTCATCTCGACTCGATATTCAGCTTCCTCCTAACTCTGAGAGCTTCTGTATCTCCTCGCCCCCATGTCCTAGGGCAATCGCCTGCTGATCATGGATGGACAAACATAGGAGTCGAGCCAGGTCGCTCGATCCTATCTCCATCGTATGCTATGCTCCTCCTGACCTGAGACCTACTCAAGGTATAATTCTGCGGCAATAAGAATCTCACCTTGCGACGTCGCTTCTCATCCTTCCGAGTCTCCTGTCTCGTGCCCGATCCACCTCCATCTGGAGCTCCACCTCGCTCTGGGCTCCTCCTGGCTCCTTAAGCTCCACCTCACACTGGGCTCTCCGTCAGGTAATAATATCATTTCCTCCCCTTCTTCTCCTCCAGAACAATCCTATCGCCATGTAGCACCTTCAGAATTTCTCCACCAGCTACCGTCCTATAGCCTCTCGAATTCAGTCTACTCAGTGAAATAAGATTTCGTCTGAAATCGGATATGTATCGGACCTCTCTTAATCTCCTCACTGCACCATCATGTGTCCTCCAGCTGACCGTCTCGATGTCTCTGATCACATAGCATGATCTATTCGGCAGATAAACAGTGCCCTCACTATTCTTCAGGGAGTCAAA
This sequence comes from Elaeis guineensis, assembly GCF_000442705.2. NCBI lineage: Eukaryota > Viridiplantae > Streptophyta > Magnoliopsida > Arecales > Arecaceae > Elaeis > Elaeis guineensis. Next base: position 20,841,738 of record NC_025999.2, read on the forward strand.
CTGCTCCTCTCTACAACATACATAATGGATGCATACAGAATCTAAAATCTACTGTTGGAAAGAAGTAGATACGTCGTCAGATATCCCTAAAATATCTTTCTTTGAATTGCTACTGACCGTCACTACAGCAGCCATCGTTTGATCTTTGAGTTGAGAGCAGTCTCTAGCTAGATGCCCCAACTCATCACACCAGTAATATCTGATTTTGCTCAAGTCCCTCTTGAACTTGGACCGCCTTCGTCGTGATCTCCTGTCGCTTTATCTATTGCTTCATGCTCCTCCAGAAATCACCAAAGCTGAGCTGCCACCGCCTGAGCTTGAAGCTGGATTCTTCCTCCTGAGAATCTCATTCTGAAGTATCGCTACGGTAATCTCATCTATCTTGATGTTGCTCTTCTCCACTAGAAGAGCAGTCACCAAGGATTCGTACGAAAGAAAAAGCGACGCCAGTAAAACCAGCGCCCTAGTCTTCTCCTCAACATTCTCGTCAACGCTGAGGAGATCGATGAGGATCTTTTGGAAGTGGCTTAGATGCTCCTGCATGCTCTATCCCTCAGTCATCCGCAGCTGATAAAACTACCTTAAGAAAAAAAGAGTGTTGATGAAAGATTTCGCCATGTATAACTCCTCGAGCTTCGACCACAGCACTGTTGGGGAAGTCTCACTAAGCACATAGATCACCACCTCATCCACTAGGTACATGCGGATGGTACTCAACACTTGCATCTGTAGCTGTCTCCAATCCTGCACCTCCGTAATGGTCGACTTCTCCTTGCACAAGAGAGTATCGATCAATCCTTGTTGGATGAGCACATCCTTTACCCTTGCTTGCCATAAGGAGAAATTGCTCTTTCCATCAAACTTGTTGATCTCCATCTTGATTGATGTTATCTTCTCCATCTTCAGTCTTGCTCACTACCGCTGCAATCTGCGTCCTTGTACCGTCTCGCTCTAATACCACTTGTTGGTGGATGTCTGACTAAGACACCACCTCCCAAGTCTTTTTGATACCACACGATGCAGCAGGAAGAAAGAAGAAATAAAATAAAAAATAATTAATTATGTGGATCAGCTAAAAAAGGGCTCGCCTCCATGGAGCATGCAAACTTCACTATAAGCAAAAGAAATATTACAAGAGGAGATCTCACCCTCAACTCTCGTACACCCAATTTCTTCCTCATAGGAAGTTCTCCCTCACAAAAGCTCTTTTTCTAAGTAGACCTCCCTGAACCCCTGAAGAGACTACTGTCTGCTATCTAGGAGCCTCCCTACTCCTTCTCCTCTTAGCATCGCGCTGCTCTCTCTCTCCGTGGGTTCTTCTTTGGTCATGACCTAATGAAACCATGCCCACAGCCACCAAAAAATTGAGCCACACAAAAACAGTTTTGTGATCAAACTTCAAAAAGGCTTAAAAACTTAATTAGATTAGGTTAAGGACTCCTAATGACACCCAAATCAAGCCTCGGACCATTGGATCATGATCGAAAACTACCCATGCCCTTCGATCACGTGTCGGTCCATGGAACAGTACTGTAGACCATGAGAAACATGTGGGAAATGCCCACGTGGTCCATGGACCTCCCTGTGCACCGCTCGGTCCACCGTGGACCGGAGCTGCGGGCTCCTAGCAGCGTGCCTGGGCCTGGACCGACCCACGCGCACTGGGCCATGCCCTACGTGCCCGAGCCCTATGCAGCCACACTTGGGCCATGCCCCGCCATGCGTGGCTGTGCCGCCGTCGCTCCGTCGGCCGCCAGTGGTCCTTCGCCACTCCAGGTTCCGTGCCGACTTCTCTCGCACATATCTCCTTCGTCCGAGCTCCATTTGAGGTGATCTTGATCTCGTTGGACTTTATTTTTCACTGCGGACCTCGTTGTGGGCTCAATGTTGATCGAATCTCAAGGCATCAAATCCTAATAGGGAGTATGAGAGAAGAAGATCAAAGGAGAAGAGGAAGGAGAGATGAAGGTGTTTAAAAATGATTAAAGAAATAAATAATAAAGAAATGAAGGGTTTAGGAATGGGCCCCATAAAATTTGGGCCATTAGATCTTCACAAGATGTATCTAAATTTAATAATGTTCATAGCTCAAGTTTGATACTTTTTTATTATTATACTTTTATTAAATATTAATAAAATATATATTATTTTTAAAATAAAAAAAAATCCCATGCATTGTGTGGGTTATATGCTAGTTTTGACTTATAAAACACTAACATTATCAAAGAAAACTATACAAAATATATTTTTTTGACATGTAACATGTAGATGGACATTGAGAGGTATTATGTATTAGACTTTACAGGATAAAATAACCTACTTGAATGAGAAGCCATCAATGCCATCTGCGATCTTTAAAATTAGTCTACCTACTATCATAAGAAGAAATAAAACTACATGTGCTGCTTGTTGTTGTGTGCTTCTGATGGGAGGACCTCACAAGCTCTCTCAGTTGAATTAAAGATTAAGTCCATGGAGGATGTCTTTTTGTAATATACCTCACCTAATTCGGAGGCAATATTGAATCAATCATGAAGACTGAAAAATAGACATTATTCATAATTATCGTGTAGAGTTTGACTTTATCATAATAATTATTAAATCTATATCTATCACTTTAATGAAGGTTTATCTTCAATCAGAGCCTAGATCAATCTAAAATATATAAAATAAATCCTAATACATGTTAGTGTAGGCCACATCGGGATGGATTTAATCGGATAAATTCTAACATCTTCCACTTAGCCCAACCTAACACAAGTATCTTCATTTTAATTATTTAAAGTATTTCAAAAATTTTAATAAAATTTTATCTGGATCTAATAATTGAAAACTAATGTAGCCACATTTAGAACTTAACTCCTTCATTGGATATATACTGTATACTTGATTACAAAATAATCATCAACATAAATCATAATGACAAATGCATTATTAATCAATATACGACCTTCCATACATTGCAATGCTAATGAGACCTGATAATTAAGTTCTTTATGTGAAATTTTACTTTATAAATAGACGAAACTTTATGTCTATTAATATTCTTTGGTCATCTTTATATCACATAGTAAATAGTTGATTAGAATAAAACAAAATAAACTAAATTTTATTATAAAATCTAATAAAATGACTTTATATATAGTGTCCAATATATATTAGTCATAAAATGAGCTAATGGGTCCCATATGATCTACATGATTTTTGAAAATCCTGAGAGTGCGTCTTTTAGTCAATTGATCTACATTGATTAGCTTTGTACTAATATATTTTATAGATCCTATGTTTTTTTTTTATTTTTTTACAAAGAATAAAGCATTTAATGCCAATATGCCTACAAGTGCTTGTACTCTTCGTATTATTGAAGAATCTACGGAATTATTATTACAATATATCTTAATTGTTCTGCTAATAAAATTAATAACTCTAAATCTTAGAATAAAATTCTACAATTAGATGGCTTAAGAGAAAGTTTCATAACAAGCTACATATTCTGCTTTCATAGTGATTGTAGTGAATAAGATCTTATTTACATTCATGCGTGATATAGCACCTCTTACAAGTAGAAAGATATATCCAGTGATAGACTTCATACTATCGGTGCATCTAGCAAAATTCGAATCTAAATAATCAGTAACTTCAAGATGATCAGACCATCTATAAGTGAGTATGTATTCTTTTGTACCTACATGTAATGTATGATTTTCTTTATAGCTTTCCAATTCTTAGTTCCTAGACCATGTTGGTAACGTCTCGGCATCAATACAGTAAAAGCAAAGTCTGGACATGTATAAACTTGGGCATAATTCAAACTCCTAAGAATAGATGCATAGGGAATGGACCTCATTTCCTCTCTTTCTATCTCATTTTTTGGACATTAAAGTTTATTAAGTTTATTACTTTTCATAATAAGAGCACACTTGGAGGAACATTTTTCTATCCCAAATTTCTCTAATACTTTAGCGATGTAAGTCTTTTGAGATAGTCTAATTAACTCTAAAGATCTATCTCTGTGAATCTCAATATCTAGAATATATGCGGCTTCACCTATATTTTTTATCTCAAAATTTTAGCATAAAAACTATTTAATTTTCTTAAGGAGACCAAGATCACTACTGATAAGTAGAATATGATCCATACATCATACCAAAATTATCCATTGATCTTCAAGTATATACATTGATCAATTACATTTTCTTCAAACCCAAAAAAGAGTTTAGAAGCCTATTTAAGTCCATAAATGGATTAATTTAATCTGCAAACTATGTGCTTTTATCTAGTGATAATAAAACCCTTTGAACTATTCCATATAGATCTCTTCCTCTAGATCACCATTGAGGAAGGCTATTCTTACATTCATTTGATATAGCTCTAAGTCAAAATGAGCTACTAAGGCTATAACAATCCTAAAAGAATCTTTTGAGAAAATAATATTAGATGTATGTCCTAAAAGTCAAGCAGGCTGACGCATATATTTATACTGGGACATAATTTTATATTTCATACTTTTCTATTAGGTTAATTATTCCATTCATATTGTTTATGTGTCCATAAATTATCCAAAAAATTAATAGGATGATGATATATATTTTTAAGAGTTAAAAATTTGAGGCATGTGTCATTGGTAATTAATTCATAATGCTCTCAATCGATGGGTTATTATGGAGATGACGATTGATTCGGATAGATCGGTGCATGGATCACTTCTCTATTAGGATAGACGAGTCTTGAGTCTATAGTATAGAGATGCTAGAATGATAGTGCAGGTATTTGTTAGAGAGTAAAGGTATCGAACGTGATCAATACATAAAATCACTTAGATGTGTACTCACTCTCAGTGATTTGCTCGATGTTGCAGTAGTGTGACTAATTCTTGGATCTGCAATACCTTAGCTATTCATATAGAATTACTATAGTTTGATTGTACATATACTTGGTCTCCTAGTCATATGAGTTCTTACAGTGCATGTTGGCTGCAGTAAGTTTATTGTAAGAATAGGGTGTGTACCTATAAGAAATTTATCACCCTTAATAGATAAGAGAGTTAGTCCTATGTGATTTATGAGAATGAATTTGCAAGACCTTGGCTAGGGCAGTGTGAATATGAAAAGGAGTTTCCATAATTTTTACATGAGAAATTTGAGTCGAATAAATTTGATATATGATAGATAATATGATTTGATGAGAAATCCATAACCCTCATCTTATTGGGACTCACGATAGAAGGATTGTATCACATAGTAATTGTACCTAGAGGTTCACCTATTCTATTTTGCTAGTATGCCACTACATGCTGTTAGATACCACTGATAAATTGTGAGACTCTGAGAATTATTTTGATGATCAATAATTCTCATTAAGTGAGTTGAAATTATTCTAATCTATTGAAAAGAGTTTTGATGATATTCATGATAGAGATCACAATATAGCTCACTATCAGATAAAATAGAACCTATAGAGTCACACACAAAAGAAAATAGATCAAGGATTTAAAATTGAACTTGAGAAATCCTAATCAGATTAAGATTTATGAAATCTTAAAGAATTTTGGAATACTTCGCTAGCACATGGTTAAACCATAGATTCTCTATGTCATTAGGAGTCCTTATGTGATAAGGATTCTATTTTTGATTTTATTTTAAGCATGCATCCAATTATTAATTATGTCTAAAGAGAGAGAGGGCATCATGAGCTTGAGTCCTCTTCAAATAAAGATTTAAGGAATTAAAAGGATTGGACTAAATCCAAAGATTTGATTTGCTCGAAGTCTTGTGGGACTTGGACTCCTTATTGGTTTGAGATTTGATCTCATATCAAAGCCCAATCCTATGAGTCATCATGCCCACTTGTTTCATCTTATTCCACACCTCATCATGATGCCTAGCATGGGTTTAGCCTAAAAAAGGAAGGGGCGCTAAGACTTTCATCTGCGGAAGGACTCTTGGCACTCCTCTTGAGTCTTTTGTGCCACTCCTCTTGAGCGCTCCCTATGTCCATGTTAGGAAAGGTTCCAACGCCCCACGGTTCCATGTTTGGCAGGTAGTAATGCACCCTATCTCCTCATGAGATGAGGAGTTTGGAAGAGGTCGGACTCTTGCACACCCAAGAGTCCAAGGTGTGAAGAGTTCATGCCTATAAGAGGACTTCAATGTGTGGGTGGTTGGTGGTAAGAAAGAAGGCTGAAACAGATTTTTTTTCTTAGTGCCTCCTTTTCTCCTCTCTCTCTCACAGGCCCATAGAAGGGACACCCAAGGAGTGGGAGGCTTGGGAATTTTTCTCTCTCTTTTATCTTTGTATATGGCGATCAAAAGTTGAAGCTCGATCAAAGGCTGTGAAAAGAAAAATCAGCATGCTGATTTTCTTTAAAAAAAATCAAATTTACTTGAGAAGAATCCTTGATCTTTCCTATGTGGATATCTATAGTAACTGGATGCTTATGTGGCTTCAAGGAACTGAAAAAAGGCATTCACGATCATCAGATTGCGATGAAGAATTACCCGCGCAGAGGTGAAGACCTAATCTTCTTTTCTTAATCTTAACCTTAATAACTATGAGGGATCTGATATTGATTCAAGATGAGATCTTGCATCATATTAACCTAAAAATATATTTTTTGATGTATTTATTATCATAAAATTTTTAAATTTTTCTACGCCAATCAACCTAGTTTATAATAGTGGTATTAGAGCCAAGTTCATATATTTTAAGGTTAAATTGCTGATTTGGGTATCATGGGTCGTTTAGTCAGATTTTATACATAAAAAATTATAATCTTATTAGCTGATATGATCAACTAACATCAATGGTCGATAAAATCAAAAAAGTATAGTGATGAGATCACATGATGTTTAATCATGTCTATGCTAAACGATCATGCTGATACTCAAATTTAAAATTTTGTATTACGTATGAGATACATATGGTGATGATCATAGGATTGCGATCCCTTTACCTATCTCTATGATGTATTGTATTTATGAACCCTATGTATATAAAATTATTTATTATTGGGTGCTTGCAAGCATCATCAGAATTATATAATTTGGAGACCTGTGTGTCTCATATGATAAAGGACTGTAACTATTTATCGTGGTATGTATTATATAGGTCCTATTGTATGAATGATTGCACATCAATGATTGATCAGTTGCAAGTCTATAACATGAGGCAAGCACAAGTCGAGTCGAGTGATTGGTTCAAGCCAGATCAAAGTGTTGATTGCGATGAGATCGAGGATGGCTTCGAATCAATTCAAAGAGTTGAAGACGATTAAACCAATTGACGTTCTTGTGCTTGTACTCTGACTTATAGATCTCGATTTGGCTCAGTGTCTCGAGCACGAATCCCTTAAATCCATGATCATCATCGGTTTATTTTTATGTTCATGCTTTATGAATTTTATTGACATGTGATGTAAATGATTATAATGATAGACCTAAATTAAAACTCCTCATAAATATTAAGTCGAGTAGTCTTCCACCACTGTAGATGTATGGGCATCCTATTGGTGTTGATTGTTCTTGGCTGATCACAGTGGTTCAATTATATCAAAAAAATGGAACCACTCTATTAGCAAGAGATACTGTGGGGTAAAGATAGAGTTGGGCCCAATAACTGTCAGGTGAGGGACCCAATGATAGCTTTGCCTATGCGTTGAATGATGGATTTGACTTAACTAAGGAATTGGACTAATAACTGTTAGGTGAGGCCTACATAACTTAGAGATCGGTTATCACTGCAACATGCTTAAAAATATTGGACAAGAGTTGTCTATTTATTAATTTATGTGTCATCAATAACTATCAAGTGAGGTGCGCATAGATCAGTGGGACCGTAGTACCCATTTGAAATCCTAGTCACGAAGAGTTTCTATTTTTTTATTCGAGGAGTGTGAGATATTCAAAAAAATAATAGAAGATATATTTATTTTAAAAGAAACTCTAAAATAAATTTTTAAATCAAATACAAAAATCTAACTAAAATCTCTACTCTTTGCAGAATAAAATATCAGCTTTCAATCTCTTAGCTCACATTCTTGAAACCAATAATCTAATCAGACCTAATTATAAAGACTGACTTAGAAATCTAAAATAGTTTTAAGTTCTAAGAAGTTAAGCTAAGTTCTAGACTAGGATATCTCCATGTTACCAAACTATTTTTTGTGATAACACTTGCTCTAATGTCAATTGTTGTGGATCCGATACCACCCGTTGCGATAGGAAGAAAGAAGAAATAAAATAAGAACACACAATCAAGTACATGGAATAGTCCAAGTGCTACCTCCACAGGGCATGCAAGCTTCACTATGAAAGAGAAAATAAGTAAAAGAGAAAATCCTCACATACTCAACTCTCCATACACAAATCTTTCTCAATTAGAAGCTATTCTCACAAAAGCTCTCTCAAAATTTTTCAAGGAGACCCACTCATAGGCTTGCCAATACCAGGGTCCTCAATGCCCCTAGATGCTTCTTGTGATGCAAAACTGCTACATACCTCTACCGCAGCTGCTCTACCTGATGCTCTGCTAGGCTCTGTCTACATCTACTTTACCGACTGCTCATGCTTGGCACTCACTGAACTCCTCACGGTTGCTACCTAAGCTCCCTCTCGGCATATATGGTTCTATTGCCCATAGGGCCGTTTAAAGCCCAAAATCTGAGCCCAAATCGGAGAAGAAATCGATTCAGGACTCCTCACGGCACCCAAACTACTCCATGAACTATCAAATCAAGTTCGGCACATCTCTCATCTATCTGATCGTGTAGTTACCCCAGAAAATGTGCATGAAATGCCTTTGATCCATCATGGACCGCAAGAAGCGTGGGGGAAACGGTCGCCTAGTCCATGTGGCTCACCATACACCGTCAGTCCATCATGGACTAGGTCATGCGATCATAGGCTGTGCCTGTGCATGCACTTGCTTGGGCTGGCTTGTGCACCCATGCATGTCTGGGCTGAGCCCGCGTGCTGCTGGGCCGCGCTCGCCGACCTGAGCCTCCTACTATCTTCTAGCCTGTATGCTGCGGGCCCCGTTGGTTCCCACGCTGCATGTCCTGCTGCTTCACGTTTCTGGGCTCCTCGCGATATGCTCTTCGAGCTGGACTTCTCTACATCTAGATTTTTGCTCTTGTGGATCGAATTCGAGATATTTTTTCTAACAATCTCCACCTCGACTCGATATTCGGCCTCCATCCGACTTTGAGAGTTTTTGGATCTTTTCACCCCCATGCCTTGGGATAAATTTCTACTACTCAGAGATGAGCAAATATAAGAGTCGAGCTAGACTGCTCAATTCCATCTCCGTCATACATGACCTGAGATCTGCTTGGGGTAGCCATCTGGCAATGTTGCTTTATTATCCTCCCAAATCTCCCATCCCATGCCCATCCATCTCCATCTAGAGGTCCACCTCGCACTGGGCTCCTGTTGGCATCCTCTATGTAGATAACTCCTCCTTGCATAAGAGAACATCGATCAACCCTTCATGGTTGATCTCCACCTTGATTGCATCTATCTTTTCCATCTTCAATCTTGATCACTACCACCGCAATCTACACTCTGATACCAACCAGACTCTGATACCAATCGTTGTGATATCACTTGCTCTGATACCAATTGTTATGGATCCGATACCATCCATTGTGATAGAAAGAAAGAAGAAATAAAATAGGAACATGCAATCAAGAACATGGAATAGCCCAAGTGTAACCTCCACGGGGTATGCAAGCCTCACTATGAAAGAGAAAATAAGTACAAGAGGAGATCCTCGCACTCTCAACTCTCCATACACAAACCTCTCTCAATTAGAAGCTACTCTCACAAAAGTTCTCTCAAAATCTTTCAAGGAGACCCACTCATAGGCCTACCGATATCAAGATCCTCAACACCTTTGGATGCTTTCTGTGATGCAAAATCGCTACATCATGCCTCTACTATAGTTGCTCTGCCTGATGCTCTGTTGGGCTCTGCCTGCATCTGCTTTATCGACTGCTTATGCTCGATGCTTGTTGAACTTCTCACGACTGTTGCCTGAGCTCCCTCTCGGCTCTACATGGTTCTGTTGCCCACAGGACACAGGACCCTTTAAAGCCCTAAATCCGAGCCCAAATTGGAGAAAAAATTGATTCAAGACTCCTCACAACACCCAAGCTACTCCCTGAACCATCAGATCAAGCCCGACATGTCTTTAGCTCATCCATTCGATCATGCAGTTACCCAGGAAATGCATGTGAAAAGCCTTTGGTCCACCATGGATTGCGAGAAGCATAGGGGAAATGGCTGCCTGGTTCATGCAGCTCTCCATGCACCGTTGGTCCACTGTGGACTGGGTCACGCAATCATAGGCCGCACGCTCATGCGCCTGCCTGTGCCTGGGCTACACCTGCATGTGCGTCCGCCTGGGCCTGGGCCACATCCGTGCATGCTTGGGCCAACCCTGTGTGCTGCTGGGCCGCGCTCGCAGGCCTGGGCCTCCTGTGTCTTCTAGCCTGCGCACTGTGGGCCCTGCTGGTCTGCGTGCTGCATTCCCCACTACTCCACATCTTTGGACTCTTCGTGACATACTCTTAGAGCTGGACTTCTCTGTATCTGGGTTTTCATTCATGTGAATCAAATTCGGGATATTTTTTCCAACAATCATTTGATAATTGACCAAAGGATAGTCTATCCATGGTCATTGTTTGACAATAATCAAGGACTTAGAGGAGCTTGAGAAGCTCAGCATGAGATGTATAAGGAATTGTAAGTGAATTTGATCCTCCAATCCCTTTTTTGATTCGTATGGATAGTTTATAATAAACTAACATATGAATAAGATTGACTGCACATATTGGTAACTGTTCAAGGGGTCTTGAAGGGTTCAAGGGGCATGGTTTTTATTACGAAGTGGGCTACTTCTACCAATAGAAAGTCTAATTGAAAGAAAAAGAAGCCCATGAAGAAGTAAAAGATCAAGAGTAAGCCAATAAGAGAAGCATCTAAAAAGAAGGTCACTAGTAAGGAAAAATATTTCTACTGCAATGCTGACTGCCACCGAAAGAGGAACTTGAAGGAAACATGCGGTAGTACTATGCATGCAATTTTAAAATTTTATATAGTGGAACAATAAGATTAAATAATTTAATTTAAATTATATATACAAGATCTAATTTAGACTACCATGCCAAGACCTATGATATAAAATAGCATGCACTTTACATCTGAAAATAAAAACTTGCATCTATCTAATCGATGCTGCTATGAAGATCTAACGGTTAGATCCAACATACAAGATCAAAAAAGTTTAGAAACTATTACCAAACTGAAATCTCTTGATCTCTTCTAATCCAATGCTTGAAGAAGCTCTCCTTTAGGTTGCTCGCAGCCACACAAAGTCATCTGGCCTCTACAAAAGGTCTATGTGAAGATCGGCACAGATCAGGGTCCTTGAAAGTGCTAGCTTGCAAGAAACTTCAAGGCTGATTTCTTTCTTCTTCTTCAAGGGCTTTGGATGCTCCAAAGGATGAAGAGATCTAGAAGAGGAAGAGAGGAAGAGGAGGAGAAGCTCTAAAAAAATAAAAATCAGTAAAGAGAACAATGATATGACGCCAAAGAGAGGAGCCACCCTTTTATAGACTAGGGCTAGGGTTTTCATCCAAGGGGAGGGTGCCACAAAGTCCATGCCAAAACCAAATTTTGGGCATCCCAAAATTTTTAAAAATTATTGGTTGGTGTGAGGAGGAGATCTGATATCTCACATGCCCAAAAATACTTCAAGAAAATTAAGAAAAAAATTTAATTAGGTACCAACAATTTTTCTTGTTTGAAAATCTTTTTCCATCTTATCACCTTATCTTTAATTCGGATCGCATTCGAATTAGGCAAGAGATAAGATTATGACTCACCATCCTTTGCCACCCACCTTATTGGGCCCACTTTCTTGATGCCAAAAGGCTCAAGCCAAATCCAATTTGGCATTGAGATATGGGCATGGGTCTAGGTGTGGCGTAAGAGATAAGGATAGAGTCCCTACCGACTGGGACTCTTCATTTTCAAATTAATTCTAAATCAAATCAAATCTGGTTTAAACTCAATATTAGAAATGAATCTAATCAAATTAGAAGCCCAATCATCTCAATAGATTTCTAATCCAATTAGGAATTAGCTAAGTTCAAGTCTTGTTCGAATCAAGATCAAATTTTTTTTACAATTAGGCTTGATCATATCAAACCCAATCTAAGTCAAATTGAATCTAATTCAATTAGATTTGATCCAAAGCTCTTTACTCAATCAAATTGAGTCAATTAGTAATCTAATTATTAATAAATTCTCTATTAATAGTACAATCTCAATGAGACTCTCCTCCAGAGTCCCAATCTCAGTGAAATTTCTCACTAGAGTTACAATCCAATTGGACTCTTCAACCATCAGATCTGATCAAATCATCTAATACATGTGACTTCATAAGTTCGAACCTAAGTCGGTAGTATAGGAATAACTTTCTATACCAATCGATGTAACCATCTAGCGATGGTGACCTGACGTCCGAATAGGTTAAAGTATTGCAAAGCAACATTCTAGAACCTACTGGTATATAATTACTGTATAATTCATCCCTTTGACCCTAATGCTCAAAGTGACCTAAGGTTTGACTGTCAATCCTAATTTAGTCGACCATATTATATTTCAATCTTTCAAATCCATCATATAGATTATCCTAGTCAAGATTTTACTAAATTGAAATATACTGATGTATATCTCCTACTAATTCAGAGAGATCAATTCCTTCTTGACTCACACACTGACTTAATAAGTACTTGACTGCATCCAGTGTCATTTCATCACTGAGTTAAAAACTCAGATGATCTGGTACTAAAATACAGTGAGTTGCTTACAAATCACCATGATGATCTCAGATCGGAGGAACACTTATACTCATACCCTTTACGAGCTACTCTTGATAGCAGAGTGCTCAACAAATGGTCATGTTTGATGCAAATGTACTCCTATATTTTATTTGTATGTCATAACAGTGTCTTCACACTCCTTGATTAAGAAAATAACCAACTAATATGGCACACAACGACCTCTACTCAATATTGCTATCATCTTATTAACAGCATATCATTTGGTCGCAAATATTTTTAAGGACTAAATGACAAATACTTCTTTGTCGATTAATTATAGTCCTAAGAACTTTATTATAACACAGGAGTTCAAAATAAGATGATCAATTTATAATGAAAAAGTTAAATAATTTTTATTAATAAAAATTCATATACAATTATAAGTATGAGCACAATCATCAACAAGCTGACGATTGACTTTGGGACATAATTTCCAACAACTTTCACTTGGACTAAAGCCAATCGGTATAATATCGAATATATATCTTTGACTTATGATCATCAAACTCTTTGATTTTGAGAGCTTTAGTAAAGGGATCAGCTAGATTTTTCTTTCTATTGATCTTCTGAAGGTCTACATCACCTCGATCCACGATCTCTCGAATAAGATGGTAGCGGTGCAGAATATGCTTGGTGCGTTGATGGGACTTTGTCTCCTTGACTTGAGTAATGGCTTCAGTGTTGTCGCAATATAACAAGATGAGGCCATCAATAGAGGATGCCACTCCGAGCTCGTCGATAAACTTTCACAAACATACAGCTTTCTTCGCAGCATTGAATGCCGTGATATACTCCGCTTCGCAAACAGAGTTAGCCACAGTGTACTGCTTGAAACTTTTTCAGTAGTTCGCTCCATCGTTTAGGATAAAAATATAATCTGACACACTCTTGCTATTGTCATGGTCTGACTGAAAATTGGAGTCGGTAAATCCTACTAGTTTCAAGTTAGTTTCACCATACACAAGCCATTGATCTTTAGTTTTTTTTAAATACTTAAGGATGGTCTTTACGACTTTTTAGTGATTCTCTCTTGGATCAAACTAGTATCTACTCACTACCTCTAGTGAGTATGCCACATCTGGTCTTGTACATGTCATGGCATATATTATAGAATCCACTATCGAAGCATATGAAACTCTACTCATATACTCTCTCTCTTGAGAGGTTGTCGAACAATCCTTCTTCGAGAGAGAAATTTCATGGCCTATCAAAAGATAGCTTTTCTTGAAAATTTTTATACTGAACCACTTCAGCACAGTGTTATGTATGTAGACTGAGATAATCTAAGTAACCTTTTCGATCTATCTTTATAGATCTTCATTCCAAGGATGTAGGATGCTTCTCCCAAATCTTTCATGGAGAACTGAGATGATAACTAAACTTTTATCCTTATAATGCAGGGATGTCATTTTCGATTAAAAGAATATCATCTACATACAAAATGAAGAACCACAAAGTCGTTTACCCATTTGTAAATGTAGGATTCTTCTCTGTTCCTAACGAAGCCATATGGTCTGATAACTTTATCAAAATACATGTTCCAACTCCTTGATGCCTGCTTCAATTCATCAATGGATCTTTGAAGCTTGCACACTTTGGACTCATCTGTAGATGTGAAATCTTCAGGTTGTATCATATACACCTCTTCTTACAGCTCTCTAGTTAGAAAAATTATTTTCACATCCATTTGTCAGATTTTATAGTCTATGTGTGCTACTATCGCAGGTATAATTTGAATGGATTTGAGCATTGCTATAGGAGAAAATATCTCATTATAGTCAATACCATAATACTGACGATAATCCTTGGTAACCAAATGGACTTTATAGGTCTCTACATTTTTGTCTGCGTCCTTCTTCCTTTTGAAGATCTACTTACACCCTATGGATTTCGCCCCTTCAAGTGGGTCAACTAATGTCCATACATCGTTGACCTTAATGGATTTCATTTTGGATTCATGGCTTTAAGCTATTTATCAAAGTCGAACCTCTGTATTGTACTATATAGGTGATCAGATCCTCATTGTTCTCATCGAGTTCAATAGAATTTTCGTTCCGAACCAAGAAACTTAAGTATCTGTCCAGCTGACATGGTACTCTACTAGATTGCCTTAAGGATGTCTCTACAATAGGTTTCGGGTTTGACATCATCAAATCTGATTCGGACTCAGTCATTGGTGTTTGTTCTTCTACCTTTCGAACTTCATCAAGCTTGATTTTAGAAGCACTTTTTTCTTCACTAAAAATTTTTTTTTTCAAAAAGTGTGCCTTACTGCTGACAAATATCTTTTGTTCAGCAGGGAGGTAAAAGTAATATCTCCTTAATTTCTTGGGGTACCCTATGAAATTACACTTATCGAACGTAAATTCGAGCTTGTCGGTTTGTAATTGTTTAACATAAGCCGGACACCCTCAGACCTTAAAGTAAGTGAGGTTCAGCCTACGCTCTGACCATATCTCATATGGTGTTTTACTAACTGACTTGCTTGAAATATTATTGAGCACAAGACAAGCTATCTCAAGTGCATTTCTCCGAAAGGAGATCGGCAGAGTTGCAAACCCCATCATGGACCGAACCATGTCCAACAAGGTTGATTCCTCCTTTTTGAGACATCATTATGCTGTGGTGTCTCTAGAGGGGTCCACTATGAGAGAATCTCATTCTCTCCTAGATATGTCAGAAATTCACTAGAAAGGTATTCACCTCTTCGACCAGACCGAAGAGTTTTAATATTTTTTTTAGTTTATTTCTCTACTTCATTACAGAACTATTTGAACATTTCAAATGATTCGAACTTATGTTTCATCAAGTAGACATATCCATACCTAGATAGATCATCTGTGAATGTAATGAAATAACCAAACTCTCTTCTGGTACATGTGCTCATGGATCCACATACATCAGTATGTACCAGACCCAAAACATCACTAGCTCATTCACCTTTTTCAGTAAAAGATGACTTGATCATCTTTTCAAGTAGACAAGACTCATAGGTAGGTAACGATTCATAATTATTTTTATCAAGAATCTCTTCTTAAGCTAACTTGTTCATCCTGTTCTTGTTGATATGACCTAACCTACAATGCCAAAGGTAGGCATCCGTGACATCATCTATTCTTCGACATTTATTAGAAATATATATTACATTAGGCCTAGATACAATATAGATACCATTGTTCAACTATCCACGCAATATTGTAACACCATTCAAAATGATATCACAAAAAAAAAAATTTATTGATATTTCATAATTTGACTTGGCCAAAAGGCCTATAGAAATAATGTTCAAAAGAAAACTGAGACAGTAATGACATTCATTAAGAACAATATATTAAGATTTGAATACTAGCTTGATAATTTTTAAAGCTAGAATTGAAACTGATCTTCCATCTCCAATGCTCAAGAATCTCTCACCATCTCCAAATCTCCTACTGACCTGAAGATCCTGCAATGAATTACAAATATTAATAGGGCTATCGGTATCCAATACCCAGGTCATTGTATCAAAAAAAGAGAAGTTACAAGGTGTTATCACATAAGTACCTTGTCTAGCAACTGATTGCTTCTTCTTCTTTGATCTGATCGGATCAAGGAAAGCTATATACTAAGGATAGTTCCTCTTTCAATGACCTTGCTTCTTGCAAAAGAAGTACTCTGTCTGACTTTGATCAGTCTTGAACTTGGGTTTCTAAGTCTGACGCCTAGCACCTTGCACCTTTTTATTTTTCTTTATTTTTTTTTCTTAAAAGGATGATGCCCACTTGAAGAAGATCCTCCCACTACATTCACCATCTCCTTGTGAAGCTAGTAATCCTTCTCAAAAGTTTGTAGCAATCCCAATAGATCATAGTAGTTGACTACTGGCTTCATCATTCTAAAATGACTAAGAAATAACAGATAGGATTTGGACAGAGAGTTCAGGATCACATCCTTCTCCAGCTATTCATGCAAGGGGAAGCTGAGCTTGCTCAATTTCTTAATCTATTCGATCATATACAATACATGATCGATGACAGTTGCTCCCTCCCTCATCCGAGCATTAAAAATGGTACAACTAGTCTTATGCTGCTCAACATCGTTGGGAGTACCAAAGGACTCTCTCAACACTTGAAGTATTTTCTCTGGCTGAGTCTCTTCGAATTTTTGACCAAACTCGTCATTCATGGAGGCCCGCATTATGCAACGAACCGTGTTACGATTGTTGAGTCACTTCAAGTAAGTATCTCTAACCGCGCCATGAGCATTAGGAGCGGGCTCCTCAGGTGCCGGATTTGTAATCACATACAAGATCTGCTCGTGCTCCAGGATGATCTTGAGTTTTTGATATTATTTATCAAAATTCAGTCTGGTTAACTTCTCACTGTCTAACAGTGATCGAAGTGATAAATTTGAAACCATATCTGCACACATAAGGAAAAATCAAAACCTAATCTAGACATAAATTTATTAATCCTAAAGATATGAACTTTAGTCTAAAGGTCCTCTCACTATTTTATATGAATTGATAGCCTCTACTTCCAATTTAAAAAATTATTTTAATTTTTTAATGGGTACTAGAATCCATACAGACTGCCTATAGGTCCGAGAATGGCTCGATCAATCCATATACACCTATGGGTAGGTTCTCAATCAATTATTTCTTCAAATAATTTTTAGTAGTTAATTTAGTCTCAGATTTTATTTTAGTAGGTGATGGGCCTCCACTAAAAGTCTCGGTTAGGTCAAACCATTAACATGAACCTACTCAGTGATTCTAACTAATGAATGATCAGGTCTGAGGATGGCTCAATCAACCCAATCATTCATCAAATAATACAACAGAGTCATCATATGATGAATGATAATTCCATCATTCAAAGAAACACCAGACAGATGACGTCTGTAATGTCAATCAAAAATAATGGATCTATTATTATTTATCTTAATGGGAGGCTATGATCTAGTTATCACTATAACCAACTTATTTTAGGGACCTAATAATTTAGAAAATTTAATTAATTTAGAGAAAAAAAAGAGATCAATCAGTAGATCACAATCCTTCCACTGACTTCATCAAGTTATTGAATTGAATTAGGATCATGCTGATTGAAATGGCACCTAGATCAGTCATACTGATCAACCTTAATTGCATGGGTCAACTCGAATCACTTAGCAATCTAATCAAAATATAATTCATCAAATTGATCAGATAAGTGAGATCAATGGGAGGATCTACTAAGCTTGCCTTAGATACCATTGAAATGGTCAGGTAAGCCGCTCCCAATTAAAAATCATCAATCAAAATGTCAAACTTACCTTAGACATCAATTGGTTAATTAGTTTCGATTTGACCAACCTAATGATTCAAATTCAACTACTGAGCTACAATCAAGGTCTATTTGATCTAATCAAAGATAAAGACTTGACCATCTATAACTATTGTATTAGAGAAATCTTAATTAATCTGATTCAACATTTGATTAGATTTAATCAATTTTGTTACATGATCAATTAACTCTTTGATTCTAAGCTTAGGTCTAACCCAATTAAAAAGATTTGACTTGAGCTAACTCATGCCCCATGTTTTATGCAATGCCATTAGATTTTAAATCATAATTCTAGATCTTATTAATTCAATACTTAATTTTTAATTAAGTTTTTGCATCAACATGATTTAGGTTTTGAAATAATTTTCATGCAAACCTTTTACATTAAATTATAAAATTTTTTTAGATCAAATCTAAATTTTTATAATTTTAAATCAAAATAATTTTGATTAATCAAGATTAGATGTAACTAATTTCTTTACAATTTGCATCACATACAACAACTCCTAAGATTTCAAGATCTAGAGTTTTGTAAGAAAGTAAATTTTTTTCTTTTCGCTTTCTTCTTCATGAAACCTCATAGTGGTACCTCCACACACTATAAGAGCACCCCATTGAATGAGAAAAGAGGGTCATGTAATCCTACTTGCTCCTATGACCAGACGGCCTGGAGATTATCCAATCCGAATACTTTGCTGCTCACATCATCTAATCTAACAAGATAAAATCAGATCTAAAAATAAACATATTTAGAGCTAATCTAAATTATAAATAATCAGATCTAATATCATAAAATCAGATCTAAAGGCATAATAAATCATATTATAATGAACTGGCTCAGATACCAATTGAAGAAAACATGCATAAGATTAAAATTTTAAAATTTTATGCAGCAGAACAATAAGATTAAATAATTTAATCAAAATTATATGTATAAGATCTAATCTAGACTACCATATCAAGATCTATGATATGAAATAATATGTACTTTAGATCTAAAAATAAAAACTTGCATTGATTTAATCGATGCTGCCATGAAGATCTAACCGTTAGATCCAACATATAAGATCAAGAAAGTTTAGAAATCATTACCAAACTGAAGTCTCTTGATCTCTTCTGGTCCAATGCTTGGAGATTCTCTCCTTCAGGTTGCTCACAGCCACACGAAGTTATCCAATCTCTACAGAAAGTCCATGCGAAGACCAGCGCGGATCAGGATCCTTGATAGTGCTACCTTGCAAGGAACTTCAAGGATGATTTCTTCCTTCTTCTTCATGAGCCTTGGATGCTCCAAAGGATGAAAAGATCTAGAGGAGGAAGAGAGGAAGAGGAGGAGAAGCTATGAAAAAATAAAAACCAGCAAAGGGAACAATGATATGATGCCAAAGAGAGGAGCCACCCTTTTATAGACTAGGGCTAGGGTTTTCATCCAAGGGGAGGGCACCACAAAGTCCACACCAAAACCAAATTTTGGGCATCCCAAAATTTCCAAAAATTGTTGGTTGGTGTGAGGAGGAGATCTAGTATCTCACACATCCAAAAACACTTCAAGAAAATTAAGAAAAAATTCAATTAGGCACCAACAACTTTCTTTGTTTGAAAAATCTCTTTCCATCTTATTACCTTATCTCTAATTCAGATCGCATTCGAATTAGGTAGGAGATAAGATTATGACTCACCATTCTTTGCTGCCCACCCTTACTGGGCTCACTTTCTTAACACCAAAAGGCTCAAGCCAAATCTAATTTGGTGTTGAGATATGGGCATGGGTCCAGGTGTGGCGCAAGAGATAAGGATAGAGTCCCTACCGATTGGGATTCTTTATTTTTAAATTAATTCTAAACCAAATCAAATCTGATTTGAACCCAATATTAGAAATGAACCTAATTAAATTAGGAGCTCAATCATCTCAATAAATTTTGAATCTAATTAGAAATTAGCTGACTCCAAATCTTGATCGAATCAGAATCAAATTTTTCTTACAATCAGGCTTGATCATATCAAACTCAATCTAAGTCGAATTGAATCTAATTCAATTAGACTTGATCCAAAGCTCTTTACTCAATCAAATTAAGTTAATTAGTAATCTAATTACTAATTAATTTTTAATTAATAATAGAGTCTCAGTCCAGTGAGACTCTCCTCTAGAGTCTCAGTCTCAATGAGACTTCTCACCAAAGTCACAATCTAGTTGGACTCTTCAGCCATCAGATCTAATCAAATCTTCTAATGCGTGTGATCCCAAAGATTCAAACTTAAGTCGGTAGTATAGAAATAATATTCTATACCAATTGATGTAACCATCTAGTAATGGTGACCCGACATCCGAATAGATCAAAGTATTGCAAAGCAATATTCTATAACCTACTGGCATATGGTTACTATATAATTCATCTCTTTGACCTTAATGCTCAATGTGATCTAGTATTTGACTGTCAACCCTAATTTAGTCGACTACATTATATTTTAACCTTTCAAATCTATCATATGGATTATCTTGGCCAAAATTTTTCTAAATTGAAATACACTGATGCATATCTCCTACTAATTCAGAGGAATCAGTTCTTTTTTGACTCATACACCGACTTAATAAGTACTTGATTGCACCCAGTGTCCTTCCGTCACTGAGTTAGAAACTCAGATGGTCCAGTACTAAAGTACAGTGAGTTGCTTATAAGTCACCGTGATGATCTCAGGTTGAAGGGATATTTATATCTATACCCTTCACGAGCTATTCTTGATAGCAGAGTGCTCGATAAATGGTCACATTCGATGTGAATGTACTCTTACATTCTATCTGTATTTCATAACAGTATCTTCACACTCCTTGGTTAAGAAGACAACCAACTCATATAGCACACAACGACCTATATTCGATATTGCCATCGATCTATTAACAGTATATCATTTGGTCGCGAACACTTTTAAAGACTAAATGATAAATCCTCTTTTTGTTAATTAATTATAGTCCTAAGAACTTCATTATAACACAAAAGTTCAAAATAAGATGATCAATTTGTAATGAAAAAGTCAAATAACTTTTATTAATAAAAATTTATATACAATTATAAGTATGAGCACAATCGTCAACAAGCTAACGATTGATTTTGAGACATACTTTCCAATAACTCCTACTTGGACTAAAGTCAATCAGTACAGTATCGAATATCTTTTTCAACAACTCTCACTTGGACTCCTTCAATGAATTTCTGACATATCTAGGAGAAAATGGGATTCCTTCAGGTACACCTCAACTCAATGAGATGTTGTTTATGTGTCCTGAAGAAGTTCATTGTGAGGTGTACTTAAAGAGTATCGAATACACATTTTTCAATAACTCTCACTTGGACTCCTTCAGGTACACCTCAACTTAATGGGATGTCGGAGTGGAGAAAATTAAATCCTATTGGATATGATTCGATCCATGATGAGCTACATCGATTTTTCACTATTTTTTTGGGGACACACATTGCTTCCTTCCATTTATCTATCGAATAGAATTCTCTCTAGATCCTTTCTTATCATGCTTATAAGATATGGCATGGTAAGAAGCTGAATTTTGGTCATCTCAAAATTTGAAGATGTTCGACCTATGTTAAGTGACTACAGACGAACAAATTAGAGACTAGGTCCCATAGGGCTCATTTTATTTGGTGTCCTAGAGAGTCTATAGGATACTACTTTTATCTCTCAGAAGATTACAATGTAGTTGTGAGCCGACATACTATCTTCTTAGAAAAATAGTTTATCCAAGATGGAGGTAGTGGGAGAAAAATACAGCTTGAAGAAAGAGTCTCTAAAGAGCAACAAGTCACAGGACCTTCAGAACCTATTCATGATGAACCAGTACATTTACTTCCTATTCTTCACAGATCTACTAAGATTTCCATCCTCCTGAAAGATGCTTACATATTCTAATAGAGGAAGTTGAGCAAATGTTCCTCATGGAAAAAAGAGAGCATGGAGATAATCTCAGAACCTACAATAAGGTAATGTCAGACATTAACTTTATGAAGTAACTGAAAGCAATGAAGTTAGAAATTGACTCGATGCATTCAAACTAGGTCTGGACCTTTGTGGATCTACCATAAGATATAGTACTTATTGGATGCAAATGGATCTATGAAAGAAAGATATGTTTTGATGGATAGATAGAGACCTCTAAGGCAAGACTCATGGTGAATGGTTATAGTCAATATGAAAGCATTGACTATCAGAAGATTTTTTCACTTATAGCCATGCTAAAATCCATCCGAACACTGCTTGCTATTATAGCTTTCTATAATTATAAGATTTGACAGATGAATATAAAAACTACTTTCTAAATGAATATCTTGAGGAAGATATCTATATGAAACAGTCTTTGAATTTCATTTTTAGTGACGAAAGTCATAAGATATGCAAGCTACAATAGACTGAAGCAAGCATCTCGGAGTTGGAATACTCATTTCAAAGATATAATCAAATCATTTGATTTCATCAAGAATGAGAAGGAGCCATATGTTTATAAGAAGGTTAGTAGGAGTTCTGACACATTCCTCATATTGTATGTAGATGACATCCTTTTGATAGGGAATGATATTTTCATGTTGACTTCAATTAAGGTTTGATTATCTAAAGAATTCTCCATGAAAAATTTTGAAGAAGCATCCTATATTTTGTGAATAAAGGTCCATAGAGATAGATCTAAAAGGATACTAGATCTCTCACAGAAAATATATATAAAGGAGGTGTTGAAAAGGTTCGGCATGAAAAACTCCAAGAGGGGATTGCTACCCCTCAAGCATGGAATACATCTCTCCAAGAAGATGTGCCTTAGCACATCTGAAGAGATTCAGTACATAAGTAAGATCCTTGATACTTCGGCTATAGGGAGCCTCATGTATGCCATGCTATGTACATGATCTGATATAATCCTTGCTGTAAATATCACAAGCAGATATCAATCGAATCTAAATGAGGAACACTAGATTGCTGTGAAGAATATTCTTAAGTACTTGAGAAGGACTAAAGATATATTCTTATATCTTTGGAGAGGAGAAGGAGAGCTGAAAATATAAGGATTTACAGATTCAGACTTTATGTTTGATGTTGACGATAGAAAGTCTATATCAAGATATGTTTTCTTATGCAATGGAGGTTCAATAAATTGAAAGAGCTCTAAATAACCGATCATTGTAGATTCTATCTTGAAAGCTAAGTACATCACCACTTTTGAGGATGCTTGAGAAGTCTTCTGATACAAAAAGATTTGTTACAAAATTCAGTATAATATCATCAGATACCATAACACTGTACTGCGATAACAATGACGTCATAGCTCTAGCTAAGGAGCTTAAGTCTCACCAAAAGTTCTAACATGTAGAGCGATAATATTTTATTATTCACGACTATCTTGAGATATAGAGAATAGACCCCACAGATAACATGGTGGATCCACTGACTAAATCACTTAGCCAGTAGAAGACCGAAGCACATCTTAAGAAAATGAGATTTAGGTATATGGTTGATTGGCTTTAGTGCAAATGAAAGGTTGTTTGATGTATGTTCTAAAAGTCAATCAGACTGACATATATATTTATATTAGGACATAATTTTGTAATTGATACTTTTCTATTGGGTTAATAATTCTTTGTACACTATATGCAGTGTAAAAAAAATATACCACCCCATCTGATTGGATCATGTAACCATCACTTTTTAATATGCATTTAATGTCTATGATTTTACTTTTTTATTTAAAATTTTGAATGATGAAAATATCTCTCTTTTTCTGAAAAAATTATGATATCCTATGGTCATATTATGACATCCTACGATCAAATTATGACTTTCTATTCATAATTTGACCACAGGATATCATACGAAAGGGAGAGATATTTTTATCATTTAAAAATTTCTAATGATAAAAATATTCTTCTCTCATTATGACTTCTGAAAAATAAATTATAGCTTTCTGTATACAAGAAATCATAAGTTGACTATAAGATGTCATAATATGGCCATAAGATCTCATAATTTTTTCGAAATAGGAGAGGTATTTTTATTATTCAAAATTTTAAATAAAAAAGTAGAACTGTAGGCATTAAATACGCTATTAAATGCATATAAAAAAGTGATGGCTATATTCCTCAAGGTGCTTAGGTGGTGCACTCCATGTCATTTTTATTGCACCGCATGCAGTGCATAAAGACTTTCTCTAATTATTCCATTCATATTGTTTATGTGTCCATGAATAATTTAAAAAATTAATAGGATGATGATACATATTCTTAAGAATTAAGAATTTGAGGTATGTATTATTGATGATTAATTCTTAAATACTCTCGATCTATGGATCATCATAGGAGGTGATTGATCTAGATAGATCTGTACACAGATCACTTTCTTATTAGGGTAGATGAGTCTCAAGTCTACAATATGGGGATACTAGAATGAGAGTGCAGATATTTATTAGAGAACAAAGATACTAAGTATGATCAATATGAGAAGTCACTTGGATGTCTATTCACTCATCAATGACTTGCTCGATATTGTAGTAGTGTGACTAATCTTTGGACCTTCAGTACCTCGGCTATTCATAATGGGGTTACTGTACATATGAGTTCTAGCCATATGGATCCTTGCGGTGCATGTTGGCTGTAGTAAGTTTATTATAGGAATAGGATGTACACCTATATGAGATCTATCATCCTTGATAGACAAGGGAGTTAGTTCTATGTGATTTATGAGATCGAATTCAAAAGATCTTGATCAAGATAGTGTGAATATAGAAAGAAATTTTCATTATTTTCACATCAAGAATTTGAGTCGAATAAATTGGATATATGATAGATGATGGGATTTGATGAGAAATCTATAACTTCCATTTTGTCAGAACTCACGATAAGACTGTATGACATGATAACTATACTTAGAAGTTCATCAATTCCATTCTGCTGGAATGCCAATATATGTTATTAAGCATCACTGATGGATTATGAGACTCATAAGAACTATTTTGATGATCAGTGATTCTCATTGAATTGAAATTGTTCCAATCTATTGAAAGCAGTTTCGATGATATTCGTGATGGAGATCATAATATGTCTTACTATTAGACAGAGTAAAATCTATGAAGTCACATACAAAAAAAAATAGATCAAAAATTTAAACTTGGGTTGCAGAAGTTCTAATCAAATTAGAATTTATGAAATCCTAAAAGATTTTAAAATACCATACTAGCACATGGTTAAACCCTAGATTTCTTATGTCATTAGGAGTCCTTATATGATAAGGATTCTATTTTTGATTTTATTTTAAGCATGCATCCAATTATTAATTATGCCTAAAGAAAGAGAGGGCATCATGAGCTTGAGTTCTCTTCAAATAAGGATTTGAAGAATTAAAAGGATTGGACTAAATCAAAAGGTTTGATTTGGTCGAAGCCTTATGGGACTTGGACTCCTTATTGGTTTGAGATTTGATCTCATATCAAAGCCCAATCCCATGAGTCATCACACCCACTTGTTTTATCTTATTCCACCTCATCATGATGCCGAGCATAGGTTTAGCGTGGAAAAGGAAGGGGTGCCAAGAGTTTTATTTGCAAAAGGACTCTTGGCACTCCTCTTGTGTCTCTTGCGCCGCTCCTCCTGAGCGCCCCCTATGTCCACGCTAGGAAAGGTTTCAATGGCCCAGGTTCCATGTTTGGTAGGTGGTTATACACCCTATCTCCTTATGAGATGAGTTTGGAAGAGGTTGGACTCTTGGATGCCCAAGAGCCCAAGGCGTGAAGAGTTCACGCCTATAAGAGAACTTCAATGTGTGGGTGGTTGGTGGTAAGAAAGAAGGCTGAAATAGATTTTTTTCTCAGTGCCCCCTCTTCTCCTCTCTCTCTCTCTCACACACACACCCATGGAAGGTTCGCCTAAGGAGTTGGGAGGTTTGGGAATTTTTCTCTCTCCTTTATCTTTGTATCTAGCGATCAAAAGTTGAAGCTCGATCAAAGGTTGCGAAGAGAAAAATTAGCATGCTAGTTTCCTTGAGAAAGAAATCAAATCTACTTGGGGAGAATCCTTGATCTTTCCTGTATGGACACCTATAGTGGTCGGACCCTTTGTAGCTTCAAAAAATTGAAAAAATAACATCTACGATTAGCAGATTACGGTAAAGAACTATTCACACAAAGGTAAAGACCTAATCTCTTTTTCTTAATCTTAACCTTAACAATGATGAGGGATCCGGTGTTGATTCGAGATGAGACTTTGCATCATATTACTTTGAAAATATTTTTTTTGATGTATTTATAATCATAAAATTTTTAAATTTCACTATGCCAATCAGTCCAGTTTATAACAAACAAGATAGTAGGTCTCTTTAAAGTCAATGCCCTCCTTTTGTGTAAATGCCTTTGTCATAAGTCTGATTTTATATTATTCAATCTTACCATTAGAATTTTTTTTGGTCTTATAGATCTATTTCTAACTAATTGGTCATATCCTTTAGATAGGTAAATTAATTTTCAGATATGATTTTTATCTATAGAGCTCATCTCTTCTTTCACAACATCCCACCATTGTAAAGAGTTCTCATCTTTCGTGGCTTATAAGAATATCTTATGATCATCATCTTTTTTATTCATATCAATCAGATATATTATATAATATGGAGGTTTAATAGAATTTTTTATTCTAGTAGATCTCTAGAGAGCTATCCTTTGATCTATTTATGGTAATGGTTGGACAGTTGTTTCTTTGATAATAGAAATCTCATGGGATAAAATTTGATGAAATGGCATCTCTTCTAAGTATTATCTTGAGGAATGACTATAGGAATCATCGATCACTTCAATCTATTTTTCAAGTACATAATTTATTTTTAGTATTTTCTCAAAGATAATGTCTCGAGGTTCTCCACTCCCACTAAATATATCATTCTTTAGAAATCCGATTTTGTTAGTTTCTACTGTCTATGGTATACGAGATAGATAATAGAATTTATATCCTTTTGACCTCTCTGGATAACTAATTAAAAAATCACTGATCTTTTTGAGATTAAATATTATTTTTTATAGGTTGTAAGCTTTGGCTTCAGTTGCACAACCTCATATATGCATATATCCGAAACTAGATTTTCTATCGGTCTATAACTCATAATGAATTCTTTGAACTATCTTAATAGAAATCCTATTAAGATATGTGTAACTATCTTTACAGCTTCATCCCACAAAAAAAATAGATAGAGTAAAATAACTTATCATACTCTGATCTATTTTTTTAAGCATTCGATTCCTTCTTTCAACTATACCATTTTGATCTAGTAAGCCGGACATTGTATATTTATCCCATCTCAGTATATCTACCATAATACTCGCCACATCTATCAAATCTAACTATTTTAATTACTCTTTCTGATTGTCTCTCTATCTTTATTTTGAATCCCTTAAAGATCTCAAAAAATATCAGCCTTATCAAACAAAAGGTATATATATATATATCATAAATAGTTATCAATGAATGAAACAAAATACTTTTCACCTGTCATACATGAAAGAAAAAGTCTGCATCATCAGTGTGAATGATTTTTAGAGTTTTTTTACTCCTTCTGGCACCTTTTTAGATATGTATATCTTCTTTATCTTTATGTAATCAATATAGGTCTCAAAATTAGTGAATATTAATGATTTTAAGATCCCTACCTTCACTAGTCTTTTGATCATTTCTTCGAAGATATGCCTCAACCTCCAATGCCACAACATAGACGAGTTTTCATTAATTCTATTTTTTTATTATTAAGAAGAATTTGTAATGAAAGATTGCTCAAATAAATTATACAAAGATAATTTATAAAAGCCATCACACAGCAAACCAGAACCAATAACTATAGAGTCTTTTATTAGATCAAATTCATAGTTTTTAAAAGAAAAATGGAAACCAACTTTATCCAAAGCTAGAATAGAAACTAAATTTTTGAAAAAAAGAAATATAAATTATACTATCCAAATCTAAGATGAATCTAAAAATCTAAGACTATCCTCTAGCATCCAACTACCTTAACAAGTGAACATGTTTGATTTTCAATGACAGTGGATCATTCACTTTCAATCAGAGATCTTCTTGATTAGAAGCCCGACAAGTTGTTGGTAAAGTAAATAGATGCATAAGAGTTAATCCACTATGTAGAATTAAAAATATTTACTAAATTAGATTCAAAATACACAAGTGAGTAAAGAATATCTTTCTTTTATAGCTACTTTTCATACTTTATATAGTTTTTCTTTAGGTATTCCTTCTTTTTATCGAAAAAGTATTCAATAATTTTATTAATAGCTTCATCTAATGCCACAGCTAATACTTTCTTCTCTTTTATTTTGAAAGTATCTTTTTCTTTATATGCTTTTCCACTAACTTAATGTAAAACAAAGTTCATGCTCTCTATCTTCTTACCTCTCAATCTCTCTTTTTCTTGCACATATTTAGTGAGTAATTCATTAACTATCCAATCCTCATTATACGTATAATAGGAGATCATAAAATAATCATACTCTAATAGAAGAGAAGTGAGAATAAAGTAAATTAGGAATGCCTCTAATACATAAACCTTAATATCATTTAACTACACTGCAATATCCCTCATCACCATAATATGCTCATGTATACCAGATTTCTTTGTATATTTTATAGAGACTAATCTCATCATCAGAATAGTGACTTTTGCTTTATTAGAGATTATAAATTGTTACTCCACGGTATTCAAAAACATCATGTATCTTATTACATAAAAGGATAGAACCTCTAATGTGCTTGGTCACATTGGATTTCATTAGAAGCAAACTGAGACGATTGGAGCACTCTTATTTTTCAGAAAAGCTCTTCTTTTCTAGTATACTTTCATTCGTAAGTGATGAAGGTTCATTCAATCGAAATACCAGATCAAGGTCAGTATATTCTATTGTGGGCATTATTTTCTCTTTCCATTCTAAGAAATTTGATTCATTAAGAAAAGAAATTTTTTCTATACTTCTATCAATAATTATGGAAATTGATGCTACAACAAAATATGTGCTCACATTATCATCAAATAATAAGATCAAATACTAATAAAATTTTATCCAAAGTAAATAAGTTTCTTGATATTTACCTTTGACGGACAATCAGGTACATCATTCCTTTGGATAAGTAGGAGCTATATCCATTTAGTGATATATTATATCACTAGTAAACCTAACAAGACATGCACATCGGATATAAGCAAACACAATATCTTTGGATATGAAAATATCATTTGATCCAACATACAGTCCTATCATTTCATCCATCTAAACATTAAATATGAAGATGCTCCTTTGGGAGTAAATCAATATTTTAATAGCTTAGACATAATTATGATACCATTAAAATTTTATTAAATCAATTATATTTATCTAGAATTATACATTATAGAAAATTTTTGATTTTAGATATTCGTGGTCACTTTAGTGATTGCACCAAAACAATCAATCTAAAAATTTTCAATTCCTTATAAATAGTATCAATAAATTTTATATGTAAAATATGGCATAAATATATCATCAAGAACATGATAATTGGTATGCAATACTTTATTTGTATATAAATAAAATAAATAGCATATAAAAAATACATAATGTACAAATTTATGGACTTTTATAGAATAAAAATATATAATAGGGATCTTATCATAATTATCAGAGGATCTTTAAGTAATAAACTTTATTACAAGGATAAAATAATAATTCAAGAATCTTTGTGTAATAAACCTTATCATAGGGATTAAAATATAATTTCAGAAGCATCATTATGGAATTAATTATTTATCAAGAACTTAACTGCAAAATTTTGAAATCAATCAAGTTTTCAATTTTGGATTGGAATCCAAAATCCGAACCCATTAAACCTTCTTCTTCCTCCTTGTTTCCTTTTTCCTGATTACAACCAAAAAGGGGCCTATGGCTAGTGATCCCTTTTTTTGTAATCACCATCGATTGGCCTGAGATAGTCACCTCAATCATCGATGAGCTGGCAATTTAGTGGAATGATAAAGAAGGAGAGGCCAAGCCAGTGGTTCCATCTTCAGCCCCTTTCATCCCCCAAAACTTTGGTCGTTAGCCATCGAAAAAGCCTGGATTGGTGGAATGCTGCCATCTCACCAAGTCTCCAAGCATCTTTTCGATGATCTTGAGGGAGGATCATTGATTTTCTTCTTGCATCTGGATGGGAGACTGCATCCGACACCATGGGGCTCTCGTTGGCAAGTCTCAGTGGCTATCAGAGGAAGATCGGAGGTCCAACCATCGAGATGAGAGGAGGGCACGATGGCAAGAAACTAGAGCACCATCGGCCCTCTTCTTCTTCCTTTAATTTTTTTTTTCTCTCTTATTTATTTATTTATTTTAATAGATCTTTTAAAAAATAAATAAATTTATAATACAAGTAGTGGACATGGACTCTAGAAATGACTCCAGACTGTGATGACTTTGATTACTAACAATTGACCAGGGTAGCTCGTCAGATCTATGTCCATAAAATCTTTATATGGATATGAAGGCTTTAATCTTCAAGCCAAGTAACCTATATGGCTCATACTACAATATTAGACTTTATGGAGCAATAGAACCTACTTGAAGAGAAAGCCATCGATGCCATCTGCAATCTCTAGAATTAGTCTTCCTGTAATCATATGAAGAAATCGAACTAGATGTGCTCCTTATTGTTGTCTAGTAGCACCTTGGTTTTTCAATCTCAACTTCGAGTATTTTCAATAGGAAGGACCTCACAAGCTCTCTCGCATCAGTTGAAAATCAAGTCCGTAGGAGGAGTCTTTTATAACGTACCTCATCCATGAGAGATAATATCTAAATTAATCTGTCATAAAAATTAAAATATAGACGTTATCTATAATGATTGTATAGAGTTTGACTTTATCACAATAATCATCAAATATATTCCTATTACAAGGTTTATCTTTAGTTAGAGTCTAGAGTAACCTAAAATATATAAAATATATCCTAATGTATGTTAATGTGGGCCACATCCAGATATGCTTAATCGGATAAGTTCCAACATTATGAACGTCTATCACCCTCCAATCCGAGTTCACTAATTATTTCATTTAGTGCATGCACTATCTTAAGCGATGCACTAATCCTGTGCATCTTTCCTACAAGGTAGGAACATATATAAGTAAAATTCATAATCTAAATGGAAGTGGTACTAGTATGCCTGAGGCGGGAATGACCATTGACATGGAATCTTGCAGCCAACACTCTTATTGACATAATATGAATTCAATGTGTAATTAAATATATGGTAGCAAATTTGATAACTAAATTCACAAAGTTTACTAATAGATAGTAAAATTATTGTCATCCTTGCTAAGTCAATGTACAAAATGAGTCTTTATTAAGCCCAATATCTAACCAAACATGGGCTGTCCATAGATAGCCTGCACAATTGACAACTAGGGATGACAATCGTATTAGGTCAAGTCATATACTAGTCGGATCTGATACGGGTCAAATCATAAAATCTTAAATTTGATCTAATCTATTTAATAAATAGGTCAGGATTTAAAATATGAACCTATTGTGTTTAATAAATAAGTAACTTGACTCAATATGCTAATAATAGGTTATATCTAGTCAAGATTAATAGCAGATCTATTTAGCCCTAATATACCACATACTATATCAAATTAGGCTCCTAATACAATAATACACACCAGTAAAATATGATTTAAAGGAATAGAACAAAGCTAATCCAAACTTCTTCATCACTTCTGCCTACCCTAACACTGGATAGCTATACAATTACTAACCCTAATCTCCAAAGAGGGCCAATGAACATTGGAGCACCCGATCTAGATTAGATCACTTAGGATCTTGACAACTTTATGAGAGAGATCAAAAACTTAGAAGATCTAACAAATTAAGTAGAATAGAGAGAAAGTAATTAGGTTTACCTTAAAAGAACTGTAGGTAGGATTGGAGATCTGGAATTTGAGGATGATGTCAAATACCAATCAAAAGTGCTAGAGATCGGATTTGATCAAGAATTAATGGGAGTTTCGTATAGGGATTTGTGGGCATTTGGAGGAATTGGACTTTTCTTCCGATTATTGCAAGAATCCGAAAGGAGGAGAGGAGCATAGAACTAACTTGCCCTGAAATCTCCATGTTTTCTTATGGCACTTTGCCAATCTTTGCTCTCCTCTCTCTACCCTCATCAAGTCACACAACAATCCTTTCAAAGAATAATGGAGACGCCGACAATGACAGACAGAAGAGAGGATGAGTAGATCATAAACAAAGGAGAGGAAACGAGAAAATATAGAGAAAGATGAGTAGTAGGAGAAGAAACCACTGCAAGTGGGGAAATGAAAAAATTTAGAGTGATGAAATCTCTCTCTATCTCTCTAATCTACGCTTCACTGAGACACCACCTCTCTATCACATCAGCATTTCTCTTCATCGCCACAATGCTCGAAAATTAAAACCCTAAGCACCTTTCTAGGGTGCTTGATAGTAGGCGCTTTTAAAAGCAGATTCAGGACTCGAGAGTCGAGACCAAGACAGATGTGAGACTCAAGACTTAGGTTGGGAGAGAAAAATAATTTGGTTTAGATGAATTATCCAGCCCAACGTATTAAATAGATTAAATAAGTCAAGAGACTAAAATTTGAACCTTACTCAATTATTAAATAGTTTAAATAGATCGATCTATTTATAATCGGACCTATTTAATCCTAACCTAAATCTTCTTATTGCCAATTGGATATAAATTGAGTTGATGGGTCAGGTCATTAAGTCGTTTTATAGACCACCCTTATTGGTAACCCCATGCTCCAAAGTAAAAACATAAAAGCATCTTTACAGGTTTAATCAAAACACAACACGCGGAACATTATAGCTTGTAGAAAGATAACCTTCTTTTCTAAAGGCTGGGCATTATCTTTAAAAAGCATCCAAAAAGTGATGCCCAAATGGCGATCTCCACCCACCGGCCACTAAACCTGTCCTGTTATCAAAGCCAGCAGAAAGGAACGGCCACCTTTACTCAAACCAAGCCAACAAATCAGAGCACTCCAATTCCGATTCAATGACCCTGATCCATCTTAAAATTCTCAACAATTAAACAATTCCAGAACAAGTTTATTCCAACCTTTTCCATACAAGTCTCACAACAATCATTATTTAATAATCGAGATTAATATTTTAATTAAGCAACCCATCAGGCAGTTAATCCCACCGTTCGATCTACGACCCGATACACGACTGCCGCCGGAACCCCAATCGCTCCCTCTCCAAATCGTAAACCATGTAGTAGTTCTGCTGCTGAAAATTCCCCAAAATGATCGCCGGCCCACCGGCGACGCCGCTGTCAGAGACGACGGTGAGGCACACCGCCGCCGTCTTCCGCGACTCCCCGGCGAAGGCGAAGTAGTTCTCCAGCGGAAGCCGCATCTCCGCCCCGCCCTTGAAGTGGAGCACCATCTCTGGCAGCTCCAACTTCTTCGCCGCCGCCACCGCCGCCGGCAGCGCGAAGCAGGGCCGCAACCCCGCCAGCCTCTCCACGGTTGTAGACCGGTTCAACCTTCCGGCCAGCCGGTCCGTGAACGCCGCCGCCACTGGCTCCAACACCGCCGGCTCCATATAGGTGAAGGTAGTGCCGGAGTCCACGATCGTGCCGCCACTGCCGTCGGGCCCCGGGACGAGCATCGAGGACGGGATCTTGACCTTCTTCCCGCCGACGGTGATCTTGCGGAGCCCCACGTAGTAGTAGACGGAGAAAGCCGATAGGTCGGCGCCGGAGGCTGAGGGGGAAGGGTTTTTCAGAAAAGGGGTGAAAGAGACGGCGTCGGCGCTGGAGTCGCGGGCGCCGTCGAGGACGACGGAGCCGCTCTCGGCGGCGTCGTCGTCGAAGCGACGGGAGATGAGGCAGTAGGAGAAGCGCTTGAGGCCGAGCTGGGCGGGGATGGAGGGGGAGCCGCGGCCGAAGCCGGCGATGCCGCCGGCGGGCTGGCGGTCGGAATAGACCGAGCAGCCAACGGCGAAGTCGGTGGCGGTGCGGCCGGGGAGGGAGAGGGACTCGGAGAGGAGGACGCCAGCGGTGGAACCGGAGCCGTAGATGAGGACATAGGGCGGGCAAACCACGGGGCAGTCGGAGGAGGAGGAATTATTAGTGGAGGGGCAGTCCTTGCAGCGGGAGAGGAGCTCCGAAGAGTGGATCCAGGAGCACTTGGGATTTCGGCATCCGATGAGGCGGGCGGAGGACGAGGACTTGGGGAGGAAAACAGCTGTGGGGCCGGCGGGATTGGCCGGGGAGGCGCAGCGGCGGCATTGGTACGAGGTCGTGCAGGGGATCCAGGTGAGTTGGCTGCCGGTGTCTAGGAGGAGGGGGATGTTCTGGGGAGGGGTACCGAAGGCGAGCGAGAGGGAGTAGCCGCCGTAGGAGTGAGGGAACAGCGGGGCGCGGGTGGGGTGAACGGCAGATTTGGGATTTTTGAGGCGGGAGGCGCGGAGCACGGAGGCATTAGCGAGCCCCGCGAGCCTCTGGAACGGCTCAGGGTGGGGAGCGAGGGAGAGCCGGTGTAGTGGGAGAGACACGGGTCCGAGAGAGGCGGAGGAAGAAAGAGGAAAGAAGAGTGAGTAGGAGAATAAGAGAGAGAGGAGGATAGAAAGTGGAGAAGCCATCGGAGCCGAAAGCTAGACGAGAGAGAGAGGAGATAATATATTGATATAGCCGGTAAGCAAGTATTCTTTGCTTGGTGGGTTTGTAGAAGAAGAGAGGAAGAGGAGGGTTGCAGCTGATGATGGGTCCCATGGTACGTGGCTGAGCAAGTCAAGAACACGTTATGCACAAGTGGTGTACCTGCGATGCGGTAATTTTATTCATGGCCGTCGGTTTAGACCGCTCGATCTGATTACGGTTAACTGGGTGTACGGTTTTTGATTGGTCCCGTTACCTGTTGAACGGTGTCGAGAGGGTACAGCGGATATAGCGCGTAACTGCGGTATGCGAAGAGTGGGAAAAACGTGCACCGTGTTTTAATGGGCTTGTTGACGGACGTCTTGATGGCGAATAGCCGTTAGAGGGAGCGTACCACCAGCTTGTAGGCGACAGGTGTAGGTGTGACGTGATAGTGGTGCAGAGAATACTTACAGGACAGTGGTTTATTTCTAGATGCCGTAAAAGCGCTCGCGGTAATCATTTCAGCGGCTTGCTGAAAGGTCCCACCGCGGGCACCGCGGGCACGTGAGTAACCAACGGGCGAGGAGGCGGAGGTGAATAGAGAGGCTCGCGGGTGAAAGAGCACGAGTGCTAGCAGCCAACCGCAAACAATTAATGACCGTAGTAGGCAGCTTCTTAAGGGTTCCACGTGCCTCGTGTAATGGATAAAAAATCATTTGAGACATTTTGCCATATTTCTTCTATTTATATTTAACCAAAAACTAAAAATAAAAATATTCTTTTGCTAAGAGAGTGATAGATCTTATAATTAAAAAAATAAACATAATAGTACCTAGCATTCTTTTTTTTTTTATCTTTCTGTATCTCTTTCATTCGTAGAATCTTTTTTCTCGAGTCTCTTTTTCCTGTTCTAAATCTCTCTATTTTTTTTTTCAGATTCTTATATTTAAAAATTTTTAAAATCTGATATATATATATACCCCCATAAAATGTATCATCTATTATAATATATATCTGTAAAATATACATTCTGAAAATAAAAAAGAGAGAGGATGTGTGCATGATTTTTTTTTATTTTTTTAATCACACAACTGATGACTCCACTAATAAGAGAAGCCTATAATATGGCCATCATAAATAATATGATAGAACAGAAAGCCTGCTTTATATTTCTTTAGTATTTGCCTTGTATGATTTTTGTTCCATGCACATAGAACAAAAATCATATGAGATGAGCACCACAGAAGAAAATATAGGGTGGACTTCCAATTTTGCTACATCTATCCTAATGATTATTTTAAAAAAGAAGTCTAAAAGTCAGTAACTTCTGGTGTCACCAGTATCGTGATTAAAAAATAGAAAAAAGAAAATCATACAAGGCATCCTCTCTTTTTTTTTTTTTTTAACATGCTTTTTATCAATATAGAGTCTAATTATCATCAAGCAAATTAGTCATCTAGCAGGTCCATACATACTTTTAAGTAAATTAAGACATAATTTTCAAATCATGATGTTCATCAGTACAGATGATATATACTTAGCAAATTAGTCATCTAGTAATTTAATATACATCTCCAAACAAATTGATATATAGTTTTTAAAATATTATATTTATCAATATACACTACATAACCAACTGACATACCCATCGACTTTCAAACACAGATTGTAAGTTTTTTGATATATATCTAGTAGTGATTTAATATACACTTCTAGATAAATCGATGCACAATCTCCAAAATATGCTTTTCATGATCAATTTACAATATAACCAGATGATAAACATCAAGCAAATTAGTTATTTAGTAAGTCAATAAATATTTTTAGATAATTAAACTGATACATAATTTTTAGAATATGACGTTCATTAATACTAGTGCATAATTTTTTAACTTTGTTTAACATAAGAAATTGTATACTTATGTATTAGATTCCATAAATTTTTAGGTGTGAAGATCCTAAAAAAAATAGAGAAATATGGAGAAAAAAAGAGACTTAAA
Source organism: Elaeis guineensis (assembly GCF_000442705.2). NCBI lineage: Eukaryota > Viridiplantae > Streptophyta > Magnoliopsida > Arecales > Arecaceae > Elaeis > Elaeis guineensis. The sequence goes on from NC_025999.2 coordinate 20,878,618, forward strand.
AAGGACAGGGAAGATCTTACGAATGGAAGAGATGGCTTAACGATAAAGAGGATGGATGAAAAAATTTGATGAGGAAGAAAGAACAAATCTCTTTTCAATTTTTGGTATTTGTCTAATTATACGGCTGATGTCTTTCTTAGTAAGAGTTTTAGTTTGTTCCTTGAGATAGATATTAATGAAAATATGATATTTTATCAAAAACAAAAATATGATAAAATAAGAAGTCCTTCCCATATTTTCTTAATTTTCATCCGACATGATTTTTGATTATGTACATGTCCCGAAATTTTTGGGCTAATTTTTAGAACCAACTGCAAATACTTGGAGCTGGTTCTCAATTTACGGGGACCACCCTGCTCGCTTTCGCATTTCCTTGTGTACGGGAGATGAGAGATGTGCGATAGGAAATGGATCACCCACTGGCCACTTTGTGAGCTGTCCGGTGGGCGATCCCAGGAGCGTGAATCCATAGCTCCAACTCCTTGGAAATTGGTTTCATGTTTAACGTGACGTTCCCAGCAATGCTTCTGGAACAGGGATCGCAATTTATAATATTATAAAACAGGTCACGTTGACGCATAACTGAAAAATTGCTGCCCTTATATACAGTTTAGATGAACTTTTGCGCCAAGTATGCAATATAATCTATATATATATATAGAGAGAGAGAGTGTGTGTGTTTCATGCACCATGTAGATGAGGGTGTCAATACGGTCGACCATCAGTTATTAATATTGCACAACTATCATTAAATGAACAATTGAAAAAATGAGAAAAGGTCTCTACCCCTTGCATCAGGTGGGGCTGATATTATTGATGTTGGTATCACAATTGTGTGAAAATTTGGATGAATTTCCTTATTTGCTCTGTAAATGCTAGTATTAGTGAGGGAAGCTTTCGCTCATCTATCATTAAAGTTAATTACTTAATATGCAATAGAGTTTCTACTATTCAAATCTTTTATACACTATAACTTGTTATCTTAGTGTATTGCATTTTATTAGCAGCCATAAAAAAAGAACAACACCACACTCTTTATATCATGCGGTCAATATTCATGATATCAATATGAATGATGACAGTTATTTCATAAAGACTGTATAGAGTTTTCTACTGACCATATAAATGCTGGTATTAATAATGCTGATGTTAACAACATGATAATTTTTTTCTAGGTCATTTATTGTTCAGTAAATAAAATTTTGACTTTTAAAATATTTTTTTATTATAATTTATTTATTATATTATATTATATTTTAAGAATAATTGTAAAAAAAATAATATTTTATAAATTATATGGGATGTATGATAGTATAGATATATTTTTATGATAGCTATCTTTCTACTGCATATATTTTGAATTCGCTGAATAGACAACAATAGCACTAATAAAGGTCATGCGATTCCCTAGCATTTATGTGATAGAAATAGGTCCTCTTCATAACTACCGTATTCCAAATCCCAGCTTATAGGCCGCATTCCCACGTACCATGTCTAGCTATCAATCATCCCCTGACGTGAATCGCGTTAGGACATGCCAGCTACTAGAATATAATAAGGCTTTTCTTAATGAATTTGTCTTCATTATTTTTATATGATATTTCCACGTCGAATTGAAGGTCAAAGTAAGTTTCTATGGTCAATAAAACATCATTCCTAATATACTCAAAATCTTTTTCCTAATATAAACAACTTCAAGTCTGTCATCCATGCTTCATTAAAAAAATCTCAACCACTCATATAATTTTTTTTTTTAAGGAATTAGTACAATACACATATGGGTCTCAAGGGGCTAGGTTTAGTCATATAGATATTCAGACCTAAAATATATTAGCTGTAGGCGATTTCGTATGTACACCTCTGCTTATATGCTCGTGGATAGGTTATATACTCCCATCTACTTGCTTATATGGCAATGAATGATTGAAATTGATTTTCCAAGATTTTCCACATGGCTATATTCGCTTATCTCTATCCTAACTCTTCGTGGTTCTGAGTACCTTTAATTAACCCTTAAAAGGGCATTGTTTGATGTTCCTAACTCTTCGGGGTTCTAGGTACCTTTATGCAATGCTTAAAAGGGCATTGTTTTAGGTTGAATGGCAGGGTAGTAAGCTTATGAAGACCCTGTATAATTCCTATATTCTCTTAATTGTTTCCTATTCTTCTGTACTCCTGAGTACCTTTCACTAACCTTTAAATGAGCATCGTTTACGGTTGAGTTATATACACTGGACAACATTTTACGCTACCTCTATATATATGTGGCAATATAATATACAACCTTTAACGGAAAGACCAATTTTTATATTGTATTATATAGATATGTTAGAATGAAAGCTAATTTGAGCCTAATTTACAAATTTTTTGTCACTTTTATATCACGTCATTACCTATAACCATGTCATCATTGATCGGCTATATAATCACCTATCTAAATGGTTTCTACCATGTAACTGGATACATAAGCACCAATTCTTATTGGCTGTGATTTCTAGTAAGAGAAAGAGGTTGGAATCCAAGAGAGGGACTATATTAAAATAATTTTAAAAAATAAAAAACTAAATTTGAGCTTTTGTAGGTTCAAGGATTTTTTAAAAACTCGAATTTTAAGGACAAAAAGCATAATTTATCCCAAGTTTTTACCAATGTAAAACTCTAAAAATAGTCTCCCTATTTTGCTAAACTAAAAGTCATAATCTTCTTTGTAATATAAATTTAAGTTCCACCTTCTCTCTCCTTTTTACTCTTTTTATTTTTCATTTTTTTTCTTTTGTCTTCTCCATCAACTCCAAATCTTTTATGGTATATATTTTGCACTGCAGAGGTTGTACAATCCGAGATAACTACCACATCATCTCATCTTGAAGATAGATGATTGTTGCACACCCTTGTGACATGCCATGTTGGGCAACCATACGATCCACTCTATTCTTGAGATTAACGATAACTATCCATCCATAAGATTGATAACATGGCAGCTTTTTAAGGTTGTACAATCCTTTATAGTGCAAAACACATACAATAGAAGATCTTATTCCCTTCTCTATCTAGTATCCCCACTCTTTCGCTCCCTCTCCTGTTGTATTTACTTTATGGTGCCCTAACTCTTTTATTATTTGTTTCTAAAAAAGCCAAGCACCATGTTGTGATCCAGTAAATTGTATCCATTTTGTTGACCAAAATATAATGTTTGTAATTGAGTTTAGTAAAGTGTGGGGTTATTAGTCCATTTGCATACCTAAATACAAAGGTTTAGTAGTAGAGATGTAGAAGTTTTAAAAACTTCCAGTGAATAGATTTTGAAAGATATATGATGATTAAAATAGTATATTTAACTTTAACTACTAGATAATATAAATATGTCATTAGTGATAAATGGAGGTAATTGTGAATCCCCTTTTAATAAATGCCCTTCTCTAATTAATATTTTTGATATAACAAAAAATAACAACTCATATATTATAATGGGATGACCAATGGATGAGAAAAAATGTTCAAAACTAAATGCTTCTTTAAACATTCCAAGATTGCCTTGTGTTACATGTACAAAAAAATCATATAAAATATTTTATTATATTTATTTAATTTATATTAGAAAATTTAAAAATCCAAAATTTCTTCTACTAATGGAGTCATCCTCTACCTTTTCATCCATTTTTTTTCTTATCAAGCTGCCTCTCTCATATATGAGGTCTTTCTTTCCCTTTTTGAGTCCCCTTCTCCTAATCTAAATTCCTCTATCTTTTCCAAGATCTTTGCACCTAAGATTTAATGAAATCTAAAGAATAATATGGATATAATATCTTGCATTAGATAAAGCTAGGAAACTATGTAGTGTGTACGGTTACTTATGAACATAATTTTCTAAAAACTAATCATTGATTTGTGTAGATGTGTATATTGCCTCGCTAGATTTTTTGAAAACTAATGTGCTTGATATGCATTACTTGATCATGTCATGTGTACTGATATATATTCTACAAAACTATATATTTATTTATCTAAAGATATGTATTGGATCATCATATATTGGATGTGTATTGAGTCATATCACTTGACCATATAGTATATTATCTGGCTATGTAGTATGTACGGGTAAACATGATATTCTAAAAATTATGTATTCATTATTTTTGAGGTACTTCTCAGGTTGCTAGATTTTTGCTAAGTATAATTGTATGGCCATGTATTGTGCACTAATTAACACTATATTATGAAAACTATATATTGATTTACTTAGAAATGTGTATTAGTTTGTTAGATAATTAATTTACTTAGTGTGTATCACCTAGCCATATAGTATGCACAGGTAAAAAATATATTTTAAAAATAAATAAAAGAGAGGATGCTGTATGTGATTTTCTTTTATTTATTAAATTTTTAATCATGTGACTAATGGCTCCATTAGTAAGAGAAGTCTTTAAGTTTTAAGTTTTTTCTTTAAGATAGGCATAAAAAAAAGGCAGAATAGGATGCCTACCACATATTTCTTTCTTTAGTGCACACCCCATATGATTCTAGTTCCATGTATATGGAGCAAAAATCATCTGAGACGAGCATCAGAGAAGAAAATATGGGGTGGACTTTCCATTTTACTACATTTACCCTGGTGCCCATTTTAAAGAAGAAACCCAAAAGTTAGAGACTTCTCGACTAGTGGAGTCGTCAATTTCGTGATTAAAGAAAATGGATAATTATAGATTACCATCTAAAGTAAGGTCCAATTTCATTAAGTCTATCTGTGATTCAAAATGTAATAACCCACCAAAAAAAAATTCTTAAGCCAAAACCCCCCTTGCATGAATCTCAAATAATGGAAAAGAATAAATAAAAAATCAAAAAGGGGCTCATGTCGCTGTGCTCGTGGGCAAGGGAAGGGATCTTCTCCATTTTTTGTTAGGAAAAAGGATCCTAGGGTAGCCAAACCCTAGGATCCATGGTCTACAAAGGGTCTCTCCTTCTCCTAGTCACCTTGCCTTAAAATCTCTTCTATCGCGGGTGAGAAATCTTTTGACTTTTCTTTGGTTTTTCATGAAGGATCTTCAGGATTTTTTTGACAAACTAGCCATTCAATCTCACTGGAGCCAAGGTAAGACTGAGGTCCCTCACTTCTTTTCAAGAAGTCGGTAATGAGATCACCATTGCTAGGATTTTGGCCAGCGAGGTGTCAGATTCGTTAGAAAATATATTCTAAAGTCAATCGTTTGTTTATAAATAATTATGCTATTTGTAAATTGTATATGAATTATTAATAAAAATTATTTAGCTTTTTTATCATAACTTATGCATCTTCTTTTTTGATTTTTTGTGTTATGATGAAATCCTTAGAACTAGTTTCAATCGATGAAGGATAGTTTATCGTATAGTTCTTAAACTAGTTCGCAATCAAACGATACGTTATTAACTAAGGTGATAACGTTCATCAAGTGTAGGTCATTGTATGCTATATGGATTGATTATCCTCGTAACTAAGGAGTATGGAGATACTAGTATGGCATGCAGATGAAATGTAGGAGTATATTTTACTAAATATGATCCATCTTGAAGCACTCTATTGTCAAGAGTAGCTTCCAAAAAATATAGGTACAAATATTCCTCTGACCTGAGATCAGCACAGTGACTTGCAAGCAACTCACTGTGCTTTGATGTCGGACTATCTGAATTTTTATTTCAGTAATGGAAGGTTTCTAGATATAATCAAGTACTTACAAAGTCGGTATGTGAGTCAAGATGGGATTGACAGCTCTTGATTTTAAGAGTTAGTGCTACATTGTATTTCAATTCAGCAAAATTTTAGTCAGGATAGTCTTTGTGAAGTTACAGGATTTATAAGGTTGAGACACATTATGGATGTACTGATTAAGAATTGATAGTTTAACTTTGAGTCATCCTACTGAGGATCAAAGGGATGAATTATACGATAACCATATGTCAGAGTTCTTGAGTATTGCTTTGCAATCATTCGATCTATCTAGACATCGAGTATCATTGCTAGATGGTCACTTCAATTTATACAAAAATTTATTCCTATACTACCGGCTTAGGTTCGAACCTATGGGATTACACATAAAAAAATTTTTATCTGATCTGATGGCTGATCAATGATTAAAAATCATTCAAGGGTATAATCATCAATATGATTGATGGTTAACCTTATGCAAAAAATTACGATGAAATAATTCGCTAAGGGTTAATAAATTATAGGAGGATTAATTAGCAATTAGATTGATGATTAGCTCAATTTGATTGAGTAATGAGATTCGAATTAAGTCTAATTGAATTAAATTTAATTAAATTTGATCCGATTAGGTTATGAGATAATCTAATCGCTAAGAGTGATAGGTTCCTGATTTGATCAGGGCTTGGACTAGATTAATTTTTAATTAGATTAAGATTTAATCAAATCAATTTGATGCCTAACTAGATTAGGTTTAACTATCTAATTGGGTCTAACCAAATCTGATTTGGACATAGACCTAAATTGGATTGAATTGAATTCAAATAAGTTTGAATTTGAACCCAAGCACTATCTTATCTCTACGTCCCATGTGCATTCACACAAATTTAGATTTTGCGTGAATTCTTTATAGCACCCTCAGATGCTTCTTGCCTCTTCTCGATGCCCATATGGATGAGAATAAAAGTTGTTTCAAGATTGAATTCAAATCTGGTTTGAATTCAAGATAAAACTTGATCCTTATCTTGAAGTTCAAATTTGTTTTGAACTTAATCCTATCCTATCCAAGTAGTTGGACGCCAACCTTAAGAAGGGAGGCCTTTTGTGCATGCAGAAGAGAGGATCACCATGAGAAATCAGAGTGGCCAAACATCTGAGTGGGGGCATGAGGCTAAGGGGTGGGCGGCCTTGTTAGCTTGAGAGATTAGAGAAAAACCATTTCCTTTTGGGTGAGTGACCTAATTTCATCTAGGATTTTTGGGTGAGTGGAAAACAAAGAGAGAAGAAAGTTCTCCTCCCTTCTTCCATCACTACATCATCCTCCTAATCCATCTTTAGCTTTGGAAGAGTCTGAGTGGTTCAAAGAAGGAGCATGAATCTGCTATTAAGAAGATCTCTGTACGAGCTAGCACTCCTGGGGAGATTGATCATCGCCAAAGCTGTGTGGACATCCCGTAGAGGTCGAACATTCTGTGTGGCTATGAGCAACTAGTAGGATCTCAAATTTATATTTTTAGTTGCAGTGATTAGCTATTCGTATTCTGATATGAGATCTGATCTCAAAATAGATATGATCTAGTTTGATATAGATGTAATCTACTACATTGATATGATCAATTATGTTTAGAAATCAAATCATGCATATTATTCTTGTCATATAATCTTTTATAGTTAGTTTTTAGATCTGATCTAGTGCATACATAGTGATTGAAATATTTAATCTAAATTATTTTCACTAAAAAATTTTAAATTACATGCATGAAACTATCCATATTTTCTTCAATTGGTATCAGAACATAGGTTCGATATGACATGAATTCATATGCATATAGATCTGATTTTTTATATTTAGATTAGATCTAAATGGTTTTATACTCATATCTGATATTTGATAAGTCTCATATGTGATATTAGATTAGATGTCCTAGTAGCCAAGTTCTCTAATTGGGTTGATCATCAGATCGTTCGATCATAAGAGTAAATAGGATTTAAAGATCCTTTCCTTCCATTTGATGGGGTTCTCTTATGATGTGTAGGGGTATCATGTGATTATATCTCATAAAGAAAAATCATAAAAGAAAGAAAACTTACTTTTCTACAAAATTTTATATCCAAAAATCTTAAGATCTATTATATGTGATATAAATTTAAATTATGCGAAGAGAAGTAACATCTAATCATTAAAAATAAAATCTAAAATCATAAATAAGTTTAGATAAGATCTAAAAAAATTTATGATTGATTTTATTGCTAGTTTATGCAAAATTTTTTGATCTGAAATTAAGCAATATGTTGCTAGCACACCTACGGAGTGGACTCGATTTCTATTCGAGTCGACTCCAATCCCTGACGAGTCGACTTATTCTTGATTGGAGTCAACTCCAAATCCTATTATGCCGCCTCATTTTTAAATGAGTTGACTCAATCTCTACAGGCTGAAATTATTGATCTCTATTTGTCATAAGGAGTTGACTCCATTTAAGAACAAGTTGACTCACTATGATCAGTCGACTCATTCCAGGGATGGGTCATCTCATTCTGCAGATAGAAGATTTGCATTAAAAAAAATTTGATAAATTATTTTACAAATTGAAATAGTTTCAATTAATAACTTAAATTCATGTTAATGCTATATTTAATTAAGAATTAAGAGATGTATCTTTAGATCTAGAATTATGAATTTAAGATATAGCGACATTGTATAAAATATGGGGGTATGGATTAGCTTGAGTCAGATCTTTTAATTGGATTAGAACTAAAGTTAGAATCAAATATAATATAGACTAATTAAAAAAATTGATTAAATCTAAACAAGAGTTAAATTAGATTAAATTAGATTTTTTCTAGATCAAATATAATAGTTGTAGTTGGTCAAGTCTATGTCTTTGATTAGACCAATGGACTTGATTATAGCTCAGCGGTCGAGTCCGAGTCATTAGACTGATCAAATCAAAATTAATTAATCAATTAGTGTCTAAGATAAGTCTGGCAGTTTAGATCAGTGGTTTTTAATTAGCAGCCGCTTATCTGACCATTTCAATAATGTCTAAGGCAAGCTTAGTAGATCCTCCCACCAATCTCACATACTTAGCCAATTTGATGAATTATGTTTTGATTAGATCACTTAGTGATTCGAGTTGACCCATGCCATTAAAGTTGATCAGCATGATTGATCTAGGTGCCTTTGAACCAGCCATATCTCTAGTCCTCTTTTAATGACTTGATGAAGTCAGTGAGAGGATTATTAACTACTGGTTAATCTCTTCTTCTTTTTAAAAATATGTAAATAAATTTTTTAAATTATTAGATCTTTAAAATGAAATAGTTATGGGATAACTAGATCATAACCTTCCATTAAGATGGATGATAATCGATCCAATAGTCTGATAATCATTGGAGGCACCGCACGCCTGATGCTTATCTTCTATTGAAATTATCATTCATTATATGATAACTCAGTTATATATTTCTAATGGCTGGTCAGGTTGGTTGAGCAAACTCGGACCTAATCATTCGTTAGTTAGATATGCTAAGTATGGTCATGTTAATAGTTGGACCTAATCAGACTTTTTAGTGGAGGCGTAAATGCTTGCTGAAGAGAAATCTGGGACAAACTTTATTATTAGAAATTATTTGATGAAATAATTAATTAAGAACCTATCTATAGATGCACATGGGTTGGCCGAGTAAACTCAGATCCGTGTGCAATTTGTGTGGATTCTAGTACCTACTAAGAGATTAAAGTAATTTCTCAAATTAGAAGTAGAGGCTACCAATTTATATAAAATAGTAGGAGAATCTTTAGACTAAAGTTTAAATCTTTAAGCTTTAATAATTTATATACTAATAGGTCTTATGATTTTTTTCTTTTATGTAGTTATGCTAGTACCTTGTCGCTCCGATCACTGTTGGACAGTGATAAGTTGATGGAACTCAATTTCAATAGTTAGTATTGAAAACTAAAGATCATTCTAGAGCATGAGTGGATCTTGCATATTTTAATAGATCCGACACCTGAGAAGTCTACTCCGAATACTTGTGGTACGATCCGAGATACTTATCAAAAGTGGCTCAACGATCGAACCATGATATGTTGTCTTATGCAAACAGCAATGAATGATGAGTTCAACTGCAAGTTAAAAAATGCTCAGCTGAAAGACATACTTAAAGTGTTAAACAAGTTCTTCGGCACTCTTGATGATGTTGAGAGACACAAGACTAATTGTACCATCTTTAACGCTCGTATGAGGGAGGGGGCATCGGTCATCGATCATGTACTGTACATGATCAAACAGATCAAGCACCTGAGCAAACTTAAATTTTTCTTGCACGAGTAGCTTGAGAAGGATGCAATTCTAAACTCTCTATCCAAGTCCTACATCCTCTTTCTGAGTCATTATAGAATGATGAAGGCTGCAGTTAAGTACCACCATTTGCTGGGATTGCTGCAAGTTTTTGAGAAAGATCACCAGCTCTATAAAGAGTCGGTGAATGTAGTGGGAGATTCATCTTCTGGGCGTCATCCCTTTAAGAAACAAAAAATAAGAAGAAGGTGCATAGTGCTAAGGTGTCTAAGCTTAGTCAAACTAAGAAATTCAAGTCTGATCAAAGTCAGACAGAGTATTTCTACTACAAGAAGCTGGATTACTGAAAGAGAAACTGTCCTCAATACATTCCTTCTCTTGATTCGAACAGGTCGAATAAGAGAAAGAAGCAAGTAGTTGCTGGTCAAGATAATTATATGATAACATCTTATAACTTCTCTATTTGTGATACTACAACCTAAGTATTAGATAATGGTAGTCTTATTAATATTTGTAATTCATTGCAGAGACTTCAGGTCAGTAGAAAGTTTGAAGATGGAGAGAAATCCCTGGATGTTGAAGATAAAAGATCAATTTTAATTTTAACTTTAGAAATTATCAAACTTGTTTTTAATTCAGAAGTTGTGATTTTGAGTGATTGTCACTTTTATCCATCATTTTTATTGAATATAATTTTTGTAAGCCTTCTGACTATAAACGGTTATAAATTTTCAATAAAGAATAATTATTGTGATATCATCATGAATGGTGTTACTGTGATGTGTGGACAAATGAATAATGATATTTATAGTTTATCACAGTCTGTTAGTGTAATGTATATGTCGAGTAAATATCCTAGATTAGATAATGTCATGGATGCCTACCTTTGGCATTGTAGGTTAGGTCATATTAATAAGAATAGGATAAACAGGCTGAGTCAAGAGAGAATCTTCAAAGTCAATAATTGTAAATCATTACCAACTTGTGAATCTTATTTTCTTAGAAAGATGATCAAGTCACCTTTTACTGAAAAAGGTGAATGAGCTGATGAAGTTCTAAATTTAATATATATTGATGTAAGTAGACCCATAAATATCAATATCAGGGGTCGGTATTACTACTTCATTACGTTCACTGACGATCTATCTAGGTAGAGGTATGTCTACCTTATGAAGCATAAGTCTAAATCATTTGAAATATTCAAACGGTTTCGTAATGAGATTGAAAAATAAACTGAGAAGAGTATTAAAACTCTTTGGTTAGATCGAGAAGGTGAATACCTCATCAATGAGTTTCTAACATATCTACAAAAAAATGAGATTCTCTCTCAGTGGACCTCTCTTGGGACACCACAACATAATGGAGTATTTGAAAGGAGGAACCAAACTCTGTTAGATATAGTTTGATCTATAATAGACTTTGTAAGTCTATCGATCTCCTTTTAAGGATATACACTCAAGTTAGCTTGTTATATACTCAATAAGATTCTAAATAAGTCTGTAAATAAAATAACATATAAGATATGAACTAAGCGTAAGCCAGTGCTCTCACACGTTAGGATTTGGAGTTGTCCGACTTATATCAAATATTTAAAAATAGATAAATTTGGACCTAAGTCTGATAAATATCTTTTTATTGGATATCTGAAAGAAATTAAGGGATATTTCTTCTATTTTACTGAAGAACAAAAGGTGTTCATCAGCCATAAGGCTATCTTTTTGGAAAAGAAGTTTTTTGAGAAAGAAACTAATATCTCTAAGATTGAACTTGATGAAGTTCAATAGGTAGAAGAATCGATACAAATAAGTGAACTTACAGAATTAGATTTGATTAGATCAAACCCAAAACCCGTTATAGTGGCACCTTTAAGGTGATCCGATAGAGTACCGTGTCAGTCAGATAGATACCTTGATTTCTTTATTCGAGATGGTGATCCTGTTGAACTTGATAAAAATAATGAGGATCCGATCACCTACATGGATGCCATATAGAGATCCGACTCTGATAAGTGGCTTGAAGCCATGCAGTCTGAAATAGAGTCTATGAAAATTAATGATGTATGGATATTAGTTGATCCATCTAAAGAGATAAAATTCATAGGGTATAAGTAGATTTTTAAAAAAAAAAGATGCAGATGAAAAGTTGGAGATCTATAAAGTCTGTTTGGTTACCAAGGGATATCGTCAATATTATGGTATTGACTATGATAAGACGTTTTCTCCTGTAACAATACTCAAATCTATTCAGATTATGCTTACGATAGCGGCACATTTAGATTACAAAATATGGCAAATGGATATCAAAATTACTTTCCTAAATGAAGAGCTGGAAGAAGAGGTGTATATGATACAATCTAAAGGGTTTGTATCCATAAATAAATTAAAGGTGTGCAGACTTCAGAGATCTATTTATAGTTTGAAGCAAGCATCTAGGAGTTGGAATATACATTTTGATAAGGTGATCAGAATATATAGCTTCATTAAGAATAGAAAAAAATCTTATATATACAAATAGACCAATGGTTTTGTGGTTGTATTTCTTATTTTGTATGTAGATGATATTTTTTTCATCGAAAATGATATCCCTACATTATAGAAAATAAAAGTATGGCTGTCATCACAATTCTCCATAAAAAATTTAGGAGAAGCATATTATATCCTTGGGATGAAGATCTATAGAGATAAATCTAAGAGGTTGCTTGGGTTGTCTCAGTCCACATACATTGATACCATACTGAAGCAGATCAGCATGGAGAATTTCAAGAAAGGCTATCTTCCAATAGGCCATAAATTTTTTCTCTAAGATGGATTGTCTGACAACTCCTTAAGAGAGAGCATATAAGTAGAATTTCATATATCGAGAGATGAATTATCCAATAACTCCTCAAGAGAGAGAGCGTATAAGTAGAATTTCATATGCCTCGATAGTGAGATCTATTATATATGCCATGATATGTATGAAATCGGATATGACATACTCACTAGAGGTAGAGAGTAGATACCAATCTGATCTGGATGAGAACTACTGGAAGATCAAAAAAATTATTCTTAAGTATTTGAGAAATACTAAAAATCAGTGGCTCATTTATGGAGAATCTGACTTAAAACTTATGAGATTTACAGATTTCAATTTTCAACCAGATCATGACGATAGCAAAAGCATGTCGAGATACATCTTTATCCTGAATGGTGGGGCGATCTACTAAAAAAATTTCAAGCAGCATACTATAGCGGATTCAGTTTGCGAGGTGGAGTATATTACGGCATCTGATGCTGCCAAAAAAACTATGTGATTATGAAAGTTCATCGGCAAGCTTGGAGTGACACCTTCCATTGATGGTCCTGTTCTACTATACTGTGACAGCACTAGAGCCATAACTCAAGCGAAGAAATCGAAATCCCATCAGCGTACCAATCATATTCTGTGTTGTTACCATATTGTCCGAGAGATCGTGGATCAAGATAACATCGAGCTTCAAAAAATCAACAGAAAGGAGAACCTGATCGATCCATTCACTAAAACTCTCAAAATCAAGGAGTTCGATGATCACAAGTGAAATATAGGTATTCGAAATTATTCTGATTGACTTTAGTTCAAGTGAAAGTTGCTAGAAAATATATCTTAAAGCTAATCATTTATTTATAAATAATTATACTATTTATAAATTATATATAAATTATTATTAAAAGTTATTTATCTTTTTCATCATAAATTGCGCATCTTCTTTCTTGAACTTTTATGTTATGATGAAGTTCTTATAACTACTTTCAATCGATAAAAGAAGATTTATCGTGTAATTCTTAAACTAGTTCGTGACCAAATGATGCGTTATTAATTAAGATGATAACGTTCATCAAGTGTAGGTCGTTGCATGCTATATAAGTTGATTATTCTCGTAAATAAAGAGTGTGAAGACACTGATATGGCATGTAGGTAAAATATAAGAGTATATTTTACTAAATATGATTCATTTTGGAGCACTCTACTATCAAGAGTAGCTCATGAAGTATGTGGGTATAAATATCCTTCCAATCTGAGATCACCACGGTGATTTGCAAACAACTCACTATGCTTGGATGCTAGACTATCTGAATTTTTAATTCAATGATGGAAGATTTTTTGGCACAGTTAAATACTTGTGAAGTCGGTGGTGAGTCAAGATGGGATTGATCGCCCCTGATTTCAGGAGTTAGTGCTACATTATTTTAATTCAGCAAAATCTTGATCAAGGTAGTCCTTATGAAGAGTTACAGGATTTATGAGGTTGAGATACATTATGGATGTACTGATTAAGAGTTGACAGTTTAACTCTAAATCATCCTAAGCACTGAGGGATAAAAGGATGAATTATACGGTAATCATATGTCAGGGTTCTCGGGTGTTGTTTTGCAATCATTCGGCCTATTCAGATGTTGGATATTATTACTAGATGGTTACTTCGATTAGTACAAAAATTTATTCTTATGCTACCAGCTTAGGTTCAAACCTATGAGGTCATACACAAAAGAAGTTTCTGTCTAATCAGATGATTGGTCAATGATTGAGAATCATTCAAGGGTATAATCGTCAATATGATTGATGATTAATCTTATACAAAAAGTTATGATAAAATAATTTGCTAAAGATTAGTGAATTAAAAGAGGATTAATTAGCAATTAGATTACTGATTAGCTCAATTTAATTGAGCAATGAGATTCAGATCAAGTCCAATTGAATTAGATTCAATCAGGTTTGATCCGATTAGGTTATGAGATGATGTAATTACTAAGGGTGATAGATTTCTGATTTGATCAGGGCTTGGACTAGATTATTTCTAATTAGATTAGGATTTAATCAAATCAATTTAATGCCTAATTAGATTAGGTTCAACTATCTAATTAGGTCTAACCAAATCTGATTTGGATATAGATCTAAATTGGATTGAATTGAATTCAAATAAGTTTGAATTTGAACCCCAGTGCCACCATATCTCTATGCCCCATTTGCATTCATGCAAATTTAGATTTTGCATGAATTCTTTCTCATGCCCTCAGATGCTTCTTGCCTCTTCTCGATGCCCATGTGGATGAGGATAAAAGTTGTTTCAAGATTGAATTCAAATCTGGTTTGAATTCAAGATAAAACTTGATTCTTATCTTAAAGTTCAAATTTGTTTTGAACTTAATCCTATCGTATCCAAGTAGTTGAATGCCAACCTTAAGAAGGGAGGCCTTTTGTGTGTACAGAAGAGAGGATCACTGTGAGAAATCAGAGTGGCCGAACATCTGAGTGGGGGTGTGAGGCTTAGGGGTGGGCGGCCTTGTTGGCTTGAGAGATTAGAGAAAAACCATTTCCTCTTGGGTGAGTGACCTAGTTTTGTCTAAGGTTTTTGGGTGAGTGGAAAACAAAGAGAAAAGAAAGTTCTCCTCCCATCTTCCATCACCACATCATCCTCCTAATCTATCTTCAGCTTTGAAAGAGTCCGAGTTGTTTGAAGAAGGAGCACGAATCTGCCATCAAGAAGATTTTTGCACGAGCTAGCACTCTCGAGGAGATTGATCAGTCCCAGAGCTTCATGTGAACATTTCGTAGAGGTCGGATATTCTATGCGGCTGCAAACAACCAGTAGGACCTCAGATCCATATTTTTAGTTGTGGCGATCAGCTATCCATGCTCTGGTATGAGATTTGATCTCAAAATAGATATGATCTAGTTTGATATAGATGCGATCTATTACATCATTGATATAATCAATTATATTTAAAAATCAGATCATGCATATTATTCTTATCATATAATCCTTTATAGGTAGTTTTTAGATCTGATCTGGTGCATGCATAGTGATTAAAATATTTAATCTAAATTATTTTTGCTCAAAATTTTTAAATTGCATGCATGAAACTGCCTATATTTCCTTCAAGATTTGTGTGGAATAGGACCGTCCCCTATTTTTTATTCCCTTCTCCCATCAAGCTGGCTACCGTTGTTGGATATGGGCTATGCTCAGGTAGTCGAGGTCAGTGTCATTGGGGATCTATAGGTGTCAGGGGTGGTCGCTGTCGCCATTAAGGGTAATGCCATGAGGGGTGGTCAGCTAAAGCCTTCCACCCTTGTTTTTCAAAAAGAAAAGAAGAAAAACAAGAGGGTAAAAAAAAGAAAAGAAAAGAAGACAAGGAAAAAAAGAGAGTTTTTTCTCTCTTCTCTTTCTCCTCTCTCAATCTTCTCTCTCCACTTTCTCTCTCTATTAGTTTCTCTCTCTAATTTTTCTTTTTATAATTTTCTATCTCTTTATTGATTTCTCTCTCTAGAAATCCTATGGACTAGCAGAGGGTCCAAGTGCATGATAAATTTGAGTCAATACTTGGAGTTGTCTTGAATGTGTTGTGAGATCCAGAGTCCCGAGCTAGCATCGTGCAAGCATCTATCCTAATTTTTCTGTAATTTTTTATTAGGAATACTTGACGTTACAATCAATTAGATGGTGACAATTGGCTTTATAGGTGAGCAGTTGCTAGGGTAAGATGGTATTGAGTCGCATACTTTGCCCCAAATTCATAGATCAAAAAGTTCATCAATTATTATATTCACTACAAGAAATTAGATAATTAGCTACTTATCCTTATTGCCTATGCTAAAAAAGAAAAATATTTATCGATGCTAAAAAAGTGTAGGAAATTAGAGTAATTGCCTCTGCTTCTATTTTGCATAGAAACTTATCCTTATTGCCTATGCTTACTTAGCATCGGTAAATGATTTATCAAAATAAAAAAAACTAATCGAAAAGAAAAATATTTACCAATGCTAACAAACCATAGGCAATTATGTTAATTGCCTATGCTTATTTTTTGCATAGGCATTTATCCTTATTGCCTACACTTAGTTAGCATCGAAAAATGATTTGTCAAAATAAAAAATTTAATAAAAAAATATTTATCGATGCTAAAAAAGCATAGAAAATAAGATTAATTGCCTCTACTTCTATTTTCCATAGGCAATTATTATTATTTTTTGCATAAATTTAGCATCAGTAAATAGCTTACCAAAATTAAATAATTATTAAAAAAAATATTTATCGATGCTACAAAATTGTAGGCAATTATATTAATTGCCTGCGCTTCTATTTTCCATAGAAAATAAGGATAATTACCTATGCAAATTTAGTATCAGCAAAAATTTATCATAATTAAAAAAATTAATAAAAAAAAATATTTATCAATTCTAAATAGCATAGGTAATTAGTTTAATTGCCTATGCTTTATTTTTATGTAGGCAATAAGCATAATTACCTATGCATATTTAGGGTCAGCTAAGGATTTGCCAAAATAAAAAATTAAGACCATCTATTATCGATGCTTTAGTTTAGATACTGACACAATATTTTCATCGATAATTGTTTTTTATAATGTTTATTTTTAAGCATAGCTAATTATGCCCCTTTTATCGATGTTTAAAATTTTGCATAGTTAATTGCGCTCTTTGCCTATGAAAACTTTCGTATAGGTAAATATTGCATCGGCAAATACCTTATTACTTGTAGTGGTTTGAGTCAATCACTGATAGAAGTAAGGATTTTTCAACATGGCCATCTATATATTTATGAAAAATTAAATCGATATAATTGGTGTATATTCTATATTTATCGATATGTGTATTACACGTTGTTGAATTGATATTCCTTGAATCATGATTAATTGGTGCTTAAGGATTATTGGGTAAGAAAAACATGATTTAACATAATAGATGGGGAGGATGGCATCTACATTAGTCGATCATGTAAGAAACATGATGTATTTGGTTGGTTAGTCTCGGACCGATGTGTAGCATTATTTTTGGCCTACCATAGATTGGAGAATGACTGTGACTAATCAAATATCAAAAATCAGATTTTGACTTTAATAATATAGATTGGACATGGTTAGTGTTTGGACTGATTGGTCATGTAAGAAATATGGTGTGTGTGCTGGATCAGCCTTGGGTTGGGGCACAACGTTCGTGTTTGGTCGACCACGGGCTACAATATGGTTGTAATTTGTTCAATACTGGAAAGACAAACATAAAGTATAGAAAAAGAGAGCTTGTGGATTAGTCAGTCATATAGATTAGTCCTCATCCTCTCGATCATACCTCCTCTTCAAGACTACCTCGTACTAAGTAACAAACTTGAAAGCATTAATATGATTGTCAATATAATCCTTCAACAATAAGTGCATACTTTTACTATATTGTGTTCTAGACATGGAAGTGAAAAATATATATCTGAAGTATGCAGTTATCCATTGATCTTATATGTTGAACAAGTGATCAAGGTAGGTGTTAGAATCCAAGGAGTATTTTTTGATACATACATCCTAATGATGCTTAAACCACTCCACAGAGATGGAAGCATTGATGCAATAGTGAAGATCTTCCTTGAATCCATCTTTTGTACTGAAAAGAACAAACAAACATTCTCTGATATTCTTCAGAATATCTCACTTACAAAATTGATTGATAGTATTTGAAAAAATATGCTCAATTGCCTTTTTTATCATTAGATTTTGATCGATTAAGATGCATTTTGGATTTTTGCCATATAGTGCATCTAAAAAAGATTGGAAGATCCAAACATTACTAGGGCACAATTGAATAACATGGACTGCATGTGGTCGTTGATGTCAATAAATAGTACAAAAGGTATGTTGTATTTGTTCGTCATGTAGGCAGTATCAAATGTCACCACATCACTAAAGTATTGGTAAAACAATCTTAATCTCCCATCAATCCAATAAACATCCTACACACTATTATCAACATCTAATTATATTGCATAAAAGAAGGCTAGATTCTCAGTTTGTAGAGATCAAAAATGATTAATTATTGTTTGCAAGTCGTTGACCTAAATGATTGATTTTGATGATAATAAAATATTAAGTAAAAATGATAGTAAGTCAAGATAGATGTAGGGTTTGTTAGATGCTCCCGATGAAAAATTTATCCAAAGAAAAAATCCTCTCAAAGAAGCTAAGTTAAGACAAATCAAAGATGGAACTTCTTGTATTTGACTTAGTGGAGTCGACCCTAGGTATATAAGAGCCAACCCCTAAGCAGCCACAAGCATACACTACAAGAAATAGAGCTTTTGCCGATGCAAGATTTACCTATACAAAATTTTGTATAGGAAAAGAGCACACTTAGCTACGTAAAATAAAAAACATCAATAAAATAGACATAATTAGTTACACTTATAGATATCCATCGTAAGAAATAATTATCGATGTAAATATAGTGTCAGCATTTAAACCAAAGCATCGATAATGGGTGGTCTTAATTTTTTATTTTGATAAACCATTAGCCGATGCAAAATTAGCATAGGTAATTATTTTTATTACCTATGCAGAAAACAAGCATGGGTAAATAACCTAATTACCTATGCTTATTTAGCATTGGTAAATATTTTTTTTATTATTATTTTTTATTTTGGCAAAATATTTATTGATGATTTGTTTACGTAGGCAATAATGGTGATTGCCTATGTAAGAATAAAACATAGGCAATTAACCTTATTGCCTACATTTATTTAGCATCAAAAAATATTTTTTATTAATTTTTTTATTTTGGCAAATCATTTGTGATGCGAAATTTGCATAGTCAATAAAGCTAATTGCCTATGCTTTACTCTTGTGTAGGAAATTAACCTTATTGCTTATGGTACATTAGTGTCAACAATTTTTTTTAAAAAATAAAAAATTAATAAAAAAATAAAATATTTATCAATACAAAATTAGCGTAGGCAATTATACTTATTTCCTATACAAAATAGAAGTGTAGACAAATAACCTAATTACCTATGCTTATTTAGCATTGACAAATATTATTTTTATTATTTTTATTATTTTTTATTTTGATAAAATATTTATCGATGATTTGTTTATTGTAGGCAATGATAGTAATTGCCTACACAAGAATAAAATGTAAGCAATTAACCTTATTGTCTATGCTTATTTTACATCAAAAAATATTTTTCTTCTTTATTAATTTTTTTTTATTTTAGCAAACCATTTGCCAACATGAAATTTGAGTAGGCAATAAAGCTAATTGCCTATGCTTCACTATTATGTAGGAAATTTACCTTATTGCCTATGTTGCATTAGTGTCGGCAAATTTTTTACAAAAATAAAAAAATTAATAAAAATATAAAAATTTGCTGATGCAAAATTAGCATCGAAAATGAGCTTTATTACCTATGTATAATGAAAGCATGAGCAATTAGGCTTATTACCTATGCAAAATTTGCATCGACAAATATTTTATCAAAATAAATAAATAAATAAATAAAACCATTTGTCGATGCCAAATTTGCATAGGCAATAAGACAATTGCCTACGCTTCACTCATACGTAGGTAATAAAGCTCATTGCCTACACTAATTTTCTATCGATAAATTTTTATGAAAATAAAAAAATTAATAAAAAGTAAAACTATTTATCGATGCTAAACTAGTGTAGGTAATCAGTACAATTACCTACGTAAGAAGAAGCATAGTTAATTAGCTTATTGCCTACGCAAATTTTACATCAACAAATATTTTATTTTTTAATTAATTTTTTTATTTTTAAAAATAATTTATCATTATCTAAATAATTTATTAAAATAATTTTAAAATTTAAAGTCTATCTTCACTTTCATTATCTAAATAATTATTGTTAGAGTATCGTCACAAAAGTCCACCTTGATCCATTAGTTCTAGCTATGTCGATCAATAATGATTTCGATGATCATGAATAATCACATGATAATTTGATAGATAGAGATCGCATGATGATCTGATAGATAGATGGTCTCTATCTTTATTGTCTAGACTACATTAGTGTAGAAAATTATTCTTATTGCCTACGCTACATTAGCATCGATAAATTTTTTATGAAAATAAAAAAATTAATAAAAAAATAAAAATATTTATTGAAAGCAATTATCCTAGTTATCTACGCATGACTGAAGCATAGGCAATTAAGCTTATTGCCTATACAAAATTTACATCGACAAATATTTTATCAAAATAAAAAAATAAATAAAAAAATATTTATCGATGCTAAATTTTCATAAGCAATAAGCTTAATTGCCTATGCTTCAATCATGTGTAGGTAATTGGATTAATTACCTACATTAATTTTGCATCAGTAAATATTTTATGAAAATAAAAAAAATAATAAAATGTAAAACCATTTGTCGATGCTAATTTAGCATAGGCAATTAGTATAATTACTTATGCAAAACTAAACCCTTATTGCCTATATAAAATTAGCATCGATAAATATTTTTTTTTAATTATTTTTTTGTAAATAATTTATCATTATCTAAATAATTTATCAGTATAATTTTAAATTTTAAAATTTATCTTTATCATTCATTATCTAAATAATTATCATTAGAGTATCATCACAAAAGTCTACCTCGATTTGGTACCTCTAGCTATATCGACAATAAAATTTGATTTCGATGACTACAAATGATCGCATGATGATCTAATAGATAGAGATCACTGATAAATTCAAAAATTATAATAATAATTTTAATGATATTTATAGTATATTATCAAAATTTTACTTCAATCAGACATCATTATCATGGTCAATTTAGAACGGAATGATTTCGACTGTGATCAAAAGGCCAAATGACATCCGATTATAATGTAATTTTGTAGATAAATAATTTTTGCTACTATTTTGATCATTTATATAGTGGTGATCATAAAAATCAAACTACACATATATAAACGATCCAAACTATATGTCTTTTCATACTCATTCTTAACGTCTTTAAGTAATTATACTTATACTTTTATAAGATCTATTTAACATGGATGATTCATATATGCATGGTTTGAATTTTATAATCATCACTATATAAATGATGAAAATAGTAGTAAAGATCATTTATCTAAAAAATTATCTTAATCGGACATCGTTTGACCTTTTGATCACTTATTTTTCATTCAACGATCGAAATCATCCTGTGCTAAAATGACTATAATAATAATATCTGATTGAAGTAAAATTTTGATAGCGTGCTATAAATATCATCGAGATCATCATTTTAAATTTTTAAATCTGTCGATGGTCTCTATCTATCAGATCATCGTACGGTCGTTCATGACAGTCAAAATCAAATTTTATTGATTGACATAGCTAGAGCTATCAAATTAAGGTAAACTTTTGTGATGACACTCTAACGATAATTATTTAGATAATGAATGGTGAAGATAGATTTTAAATTATAAAATTATATCGATAAATTATTTAGATAACCATAAATTATTTATAAAAATAAAAAAATTAATAAAAAATATTTATCGATGCTAAGTTAGTGTAGGTAAAGAGTTCATTTGCTGATGTAAATAGTTTGTATGGGTAATTATCCTCTTTATCTACATAAATTTTGCATCTGTAAATAGTTTGCAAAAAAAAAAAATGGAAACCCTTTTCCCCTTCTCTCTATTTTTGTCTCCCGTCGAACCCACTCCCGCCCCCCCCCCCCAATTTCTTCCCTCTCTCCCTCCAGCTCCCACTTTCCCTCTTTTCCTCCCTCTCCCTCAGCTCTCTCACTCCCTCTCTCCCTCTCTTGTCATTGGTCCTCACCGCCGTTGCCGCCTCTGCTTTGCACTACCAAATCCACTCCCACCCTCTCCTATTTCTTCCCTCTCTCCCTCCCTCTCCCGCTTTCTCTCTCTCCCTCCCTCTCCCTTGGCTTTCTCACTCCCTCTCTGGCTGTGGATCCTCACCGCCGCTGTCATCGATGCTTCTGCTCTGCATCACCGACTTTCAAAGGTAGATCTTTTTTTTTTTGGGCTCCGCAAATGGAGGACGCTGATTGGGGATGCCTCCTATAAGGCCTGATCTTTCCCTCAGGTGTGGGGAAGGGAGGAGCGAGGGGTGGGTGCCCAGGCAGGGAGGAAGGAGAGGGAGGGAGGGTGTTTGGTGGGAGTGGGGTCGGGGTGAGGGGTGGTGGTGACGGGCATGGGCCTGCGGGGTGGCGGGAGGGGCATTACTGGGGATGGGGGGTGCGAGCGGAGGGGGCCCGAGAATTTTTTTTTTTATGGCGAACAGAGGTAGGGGCAATGGTGACAGGCGCAGACCCGTGGGGTGGGGCAGAGGGGTGCCACGAGGGATGGGGGGTGCAAACAGAGTGGGTGCATTGAGGGGTGGGAGAGATTTTTAATTTTTTTATAGCAGATAGTGGTGGGGGCGGGGGGGGGGGCGGTGGTGATGGGTGCAGACCAACGGGGTGGGACGGAGGGGTGCCGCGGGGGTTGGGGGGTGTGAGCAGAGTAGGCGCAGGGTGTTGGGGGGTGTGAGTAGAATAGGCACAGGGTGTTGGGGGAGATTTTTCTTTTATTTATTTATTTTATGGTGGATAGAGAGGGTGGGGAGGAGGGCGGCAAGGGGCGGTGGTGGCAGTGGTCATGGAGACTTGCACACCTAAAGGAGCCATGTGCCCTCCTCCTTCATTGGCGATAGATTAGGGCTGGCAGCCGACCCAAATGGCCATAGAGAGGATGGCGGTCGGTCTCCCACTGGCCACCAGACCTGATTTTAGGAAGGAGAGCATTGGTTTTCGCCCCCCTCTTTTTGCTGCCGATCATGAGGAAGGAGACCCTTTAATAGGTTTTGGATTTTGGGTTTCAACCCAAAATATAAACCCAATTTGCTTCATTAGGTTATGTGGCACTTTTGCATTTTAGACCATATAGATTGTAATATTTGATCTTAGTCCTCAATTATTTACAGTTTAGTTCCTGTAGTAGAATTTATTGCATAAATTTTTTTATGTTACTGTTTAGTCTTTGCTGAAATTTATAAATTGATTATAATCTTTCAAAATATTTAATTTAATTATTCCACTAACACAATGCACATTGCTTTTACTTGTTATAATTTAAATATTTTATGTGCCATTTTGTATGCTTTTGCTTATTATAATTTAATATGAAAAACATCCATATTTTATAGAAAACTCTATCAAAATTTTTGTAAAAAAAAATTTAATACAGAGTTATTCTTTTTGATAAATTAAAAATTTATTTCTGAATGTATGTTCAGAGATGGTAGTTAAATTACATTGAGCCATAGATTCTCGTTCAAGAGTTGATCCTGATTGAGATTGATTTTTGGATGCCCTATTTTTGAATATTTTAGAAAAATTTTAATCTTATTGTTGTTAATAGTTGATATTTTATTTTGTTATATGATATTTAGTAGCTATTTTTCCTCTGTTCTCCATATATATATTGGATAGGATGCATAGGCACTGTATTCACATCGTATATTTGGAGGACCATGAGGAGATGCTATCAAAATTTTTATAATAATAAAATAAAATATTAACTAATAATAATAATAAAATTATTACTTTTTTGAAAGAGATATTTTTAATTTTTTTTTTATAACACATACTTTAATGATGAATATTTCTCATAAATAGATAAAAAATATCGATAAGAGTTGGATGAATGCTCACTCTATCATCTTCTTGAATACTAATAAGGTGTTAAAAATTTTATAAGATTTGTATGAGAAAAAATTGATGATCCCAATAGAATCAAATATCCTTGTCAAAGATGTCACAACAACTACTTCTAGCCTACAGATTCAGCATTAGAGCACTTGTTGAATTGGGGTATGGATCCAAAGTATACTATTTGAGATTTACATGGGGAATGTAGACCTACTAACATAAGAGACCAATATATGGATCAAAATAGTAGATCAATTGGCATCAATGAGATGTTAGATGATTTATATGAAGGGGCACATGCTACTCAATGTGGGGATAATTTTGTACTCGATGAAAACTCTCATGACAACTCTTTTGATAGTATGAATAATACAAATGATGGACATTTTGAAAAACTCATGAGAGATGCCAAGGAGCTATTGTATCCAAATTATAAAATGTTCTCGATGCTCGAGTACTTGGTAAAGCTTCTCCATGGTAAAATCATGTTTGGTTGGAGTCAAAAGTCCATTGACTTTATATTGAACTTAATCAAGGAGGTATTATCGGATGGTGAAAAACTTTCAAAATCATATTTAGAGGCAAAAAAGCATATGCGTGAACTTGAAATAGGTTATATATTGCTACATGTATACAAGAATGATTGTGCATTATTTTATAAAGAGCACCAACACTTGGATTGTTGTCCAGAATGTGGTGAGTCAAGGTATGCTGAAAATTTCAAAAGAGGTAAGAAGTAGACTAACAAGCTTTTGAGATACTTTCCATTAACACCATGACTTCAAAGACTTTATCAGTCATCAAGGACCGCCAAGACGATGAGATGACATTATGAGATGAGAAATTCTGAGGATAACATCATTAGACATCTAACTGACTCTATAGTTTAGAGAAAATTTGATAAACAATATCCTCATTTTGCTAGTGACCCACGCAACATTCATCTTGGCCTAGCATCTGATGGTTTCAATCCATTTGAGACCATGAGCAATGCTTACAATATATGGCTGGTTATGCTAATATTGTACAATATTGCACCATGGAAATACATGAAAAAGACATTTATATTTTTATCATTACTTATTCCTAGACCTACAACTCTTGATAATGAGATAGATGTTTATTTGTGATCCTTAATCAATGAATTGAGAGAACTTTGAGAAATTGGAGTTGTAACATATGATTCAGTCAGAAAATTTCGATTACATACAATGATAATGTGGACAATTAATGATTTTTTGATATATGGAAACCTATTTGGATGGAGCACAAAAGGATATTTGGCATATCCAACTTACAACGGTGATTGCTGTTCTGTTAGACTGAAGCATGAAAGAAAAATTGCCTATATGTGTCATCGTCGATTTTTACTATCTAATCATTCTTGGAGAATTCGTCAGAATCGATGCTTCAATGAAAAGTCAGAGATGCATGGGCCCCCTTGTGTGATGAGCAGAGATGACATATTGGCACAACTAGAGGCCACTAGCAATATCAAATTTGACAAAATTTTTGGAAGTCGCAAGCAAAAGTGTAATGAATCAGAGTTGAGCTGGACGAAGTGGAGCATATTTTTTGAATTACCTTATTGACAACATCTCCTACACTATCATAACTTAGATGTCATGCATATTGAGAAGAATATTAATGATAATATTATTGGAACACTTCTTAACATCAAGAGAAATTTAAAGGATCATTTGAATTCTTGGCTAAACATAGAAAGAATGGGATTACGACATGAGTTGCACTTGGTGCCCCGTGATGGTGGAAAATTCTTAATGCCAATTGTAGGTTATACATTGCATGGAGATGAGAAAAGAAATTTTTGTGAGTAGTTAAAAATCATAAAGTTTTCTGATGGTTTTGCCTCCAATATTTTAAGCCGTGCGAACTTGAAAGACGGTAGTATTTTGGGTATAAAGAGTCATGACTCTCATGTTATGATGCAGTATCTTATATTCATTGTGATGCATGGCTTCTCCACCCTAGAGATACAGAATGCACTTATTGAATTGGATATTTTTTTTCAAAAATTATATTTTTGGAAACTCTAAGTTGATATGCTTAAGAAGCTTCAATCAAACATTGTCCTAATTCTATGTAAGCTTGAAAAAAATTTTCCATCATCATTTTTCAACATTATGCTACACTTGACAGTTCATTTTCCAAGGGAGGCTTTGCTTGCTGGGCCAATTCAGTATCGATAGATGTATCCTATTAAGCGATAATAATATTATAAAAAAATTAATTTTTTACTTAACTTATGATCATTACAATTCTAATTACGTATATTTTATATTTATTTTTATCATTTTGTATATACAAATTCTTGTAGTTGAAATAATATGTACGAAATAAGGTACATCCAGAAGAATCAATTATGAAAGCATATATTTTCATAGAGTGTCTTACATTCTGTTCGATGGACCTCGATGATGTAGAAATATGATTCAATCATGAAGAGCACAATGCAGATAGAGAGTGGGCCGATATTGAATCTACATTATCTATTTTCAAGGTTAATATTCATCCCATTAGTGAAAGAAAGTATAAATATATGGACATAAAAGAGCATGACTTGATGTATTTCTATGTACTAAATAACTATGAAGAAATTTATTATTTTATGGAGTAAGTACTTTTACATAATCAACACTATTACTTTTTATGAGGTAAAATAAATAATAAGCATGTATTTATTATAGAGAACATAGAGATATATTATTACGATAAAATAATAGAGATATTGAGGGACGACATAAAAGGGAGTTCACAACTTGGTTCAGACAATGTGTAAGCACTATAGCAGTTTTATTCAACATCACAACTTGGTTCAGACAATGTGTAAGCACTATAGCAGTTTTATTCAACATTTTATTATATATAATGTATACAGATGATTCATCATAACTTATACATATGTTGTTGCAGATGATGTTAATGTATCATAATAAAGAAGATGGTATAACTGAAGAACTATATGATTTGGCATGCCACCTCAATCCTAGGATTTCATGTTATAGCTTATGTATTGTTGGTGGTATGAGATTTCATACAAGGAATCTTGATATGCAGAGGCAGACTCAAAATAGTGAAATTTTGAAATTGAGAACCGATGGAGATAATGAGATTGAATATTATGGTATCCTAACAGACATTATACAGTTAAGATATAGGTTGAAATGATTTATTTATCTGTTTAAATACCAATGGTGGTATATCAGTAATAATAGAACTGGTATTCATAAAGATGCATACTTTACAAGTGTCAACTTTGTGAGAATATGGTACCAATCCGATCCTTTCATAGTCTCTAGTCAGCCAAAGTAGATAATATACCTAAAGGATACGAGATATAAGGATGAATGGCATGTTGTACAAAGGATTGCACCAAGAGATGTTTATGACATACATGTTCATCTTGAGATAGAAACAGATGAAGATTTCTTTCAGGAAGAATAGAATATAGATGACCTGGGACAGTACAGTGCCGACATTGAAAGCATATCTCCTCTGATTAGAGATGATGTGCAACCTGATAATATTGATGTTAGTGAATTAATTCTGAACGTGTCGGAGGATGATGATAACAATGATGACAACTTCATTAATGATGATAAGGAAGATTATATATTAATGAATTATAGTGATGAAGATGTTGATAATCCTCCTGATGAAGATACAGACATTGAATAATAATATATAATTTTTTTTTAAAAAAATTATTTATCTTATATTTTATATATAATTTAGTATCAATTTAATTTTTATCCACATTCTATTGTCTCTAATATATTATTTGATACAAGCATGGCACTAGAAGGACGATCCCGCAGGGGGGTCCATGTGGAGATGAGACAGGCGATCATCTCAGCTGTAGTCATATCATCCTGAGGCAGGCACATCATCTCTTGTCATGATAGGTTGATTTTATATATTATAATTTTTTATATTTAATTTATTTTAAAATTTTATCATGTATAAATAACTGATTTTAAGCTTTTATTTTGCCGCAGCTAATACTTTGATTAGGCAGATTCACAGAGCCACCAAAAATGAGAAGTTGGAGGAGTGGAGGAGGGCACATCATGGAGAGAGGATGTGGGTTGTCATCCCATCGGGATATGTCATGCCACTTCAGTGCATGTCAGGAATCCATATGTATATGAGGTTGTTATCATTGTCTGAGTGTATGCTCCCCTGACGATGTTTGATTGGCAGAGAGTTTCGAGCCCATAGAAGCAGATCCTCCTTGATCATTTACAAGTAACTAAATATAAATTATGTTATATTTTTTAAATATAGATCTTTCTATTTATTTTATATTTAATTTGATAATTAGTTAACTTTTATTTTTTTAAATCTTATATGTTGTATATTATTTATGCAGCACGATTTTGATATCGAGGAGATTGATGCCCCGCACGTGCGAGAGGCTATCCTTAGGCATATGAAGAGATTGCTTAAGGGATTCAGATATAAGCTCTATAGCCATTAGAAGGAGATTTTTTGTGCATATGGGGCGGCAGCGGCATGTGAGACACCCCATAGGAATGTTTCATACCTCGACTGGGATCTCCTCTGCAGCAAGTATGAGGATCCAGCATACCGGGCATAACTATTATATATAATAAAAATATGAATTATTAAATTGATGTGGTATAGTATGTTCACTAGTATCTTGAATGCATTTGCTTATTAGGCCTTTTGTGAAAAGAATACAGTGAACTAGTTGAGGCTTATGGTGATGCATTGTAATAGATCAAAGTCATTTGTGCAACATCAGTATAAGCTAGTAAGTACACATACATATATCTCTAATGATTTTTTAGAATATGTATATATCTATGTACTTATATTTATAAATTTTAGAGGGATATCGAGATAAGACAGCTATCCGGACAAATTGATGTCTATCAGAAGATCCATTATCGGGCGATGGGGGAGTGGCTTCCTGGGACTAGGGAGAGGTATGTAAGTATTAATTGATTAAGTTTTATGTTTCAATTTTATTATAAAGTTTAGACTTTTAATTAAATATTTTTTTCTTTAATTAGGATGGATGATGTATATACGATCCCAGCCCACCGCTGAGGGCTCCACCCCACCCACAGATGATGATATCTATGATGAGATGCTTGGTAGGAGATTTAGTTATATTATAGAGTTGGGATATGTAGTTGTGGCTCCTAGCTGCTCTAGAGCACCCCATGTTTCTTGTGATACTCGTCTGTGTGAGGCGGATGCTCAGCTGCGTGAGGTAGAGAGGAGACATAAAGAGGAAATGCATCGAGCTAAGGAGGAGCACCGTAAATCTCAGGAGGACATAGCAGCCCTATAGTATGACAGTGTTGAGCTTAGATCTCAGATTGCAGCATTTGGGATGATGCTCGATGAATTATGTCACCGTATGCCTTTCCCACTGACTCCCGATGTCCCTGCTGATGTCTATGATGATGACTCCACCGATGATGATGATGGATGTCCTCCTGTAATTGATATTATTTTATATTATTTTTAATCTATATATTTTTATTATTTAGTAAATAATTAGTTTGCTAACTTAATTTTTTAATCTATTACAGGTCTATGATATGGCTTGGCATGTGAAATTATTTTGTATGGATGTATATATTTATATGACATTTTATACAGTTGTATATATACTTGTTTTGCTATATGTATGGTTGCAAAAAATAAATAAACACAATATTTTGCTACATATATATAGATTATGCTATTGTTAAAGTGAAATGAATTTGATTCTGGCATATGTATGAATGAAGAAGATAATGTACATATTGTATATATTATATATGTTTATTTATCTATAGATTTATAAGAAAAATTATAAAAAATTGGCATGAAAGCAATAACTTTTTTTTAGATAAAAAGGATAATTAGCGACATAAGATAAGCATAGATAAATCCCTTTAGCGATGCTAATTAGCGTCGGTAAATAAATTATAGCATCACCAAAAGGCATGCTAGAATACTGGACATGCCACCATTAGCGATGCTATGGTATATTTACTAATGCTAATTAGCATCACTAAACTGTGACGCAAAACAAGCATAGATAAAGCTCTCTAGCGATGCTAATGAGAGTCGGTAAATGCTCCATAGCATCACCAAAGGGTGTGCCAGGATGTCGGGTGTGCCACCATTAGCGACACTATGGAACAATTATCGATGCTAATTTGTGTCGCTATTTGCCTATGCTTATTTTGCATATAAAATAAGTATAGGCAAAGACCTTTGGCGATGCAAAACCCTGGCATGCCCCGATTCCTTTGGTGATGCTAGAAAAGATTTATCGATGCTCTGGTAGCATCACTAATAATTTTTATCGACGTAAAATTAGCACCGCAAAAAATCAATTTTTGGCAATGCATAATAAGCGAGGTAAATGAATCTTTTTTTGACATACTTTTTGCATCGCTAAATATATATTTGTCGACACTTTCTTGGAGCATAGGTAAATGGAACCAACGACACTTTCAATATGCCTTGGCAAAATGTAATATTTATTGATGAAAAATTTTAAGCATCAATAAATGGAATCAACGACCCCCTATTATCGATGCTTATTTGCCGACGCATATTATGTCGGCAGTCATATTTTATGACGCTTTCACTACTACAAAATAGGGCTATGGCAGTGGTTGAAAATCATTATCGTAGCCCAAAAATCCATGGCTATAGCCTACGACAGTGGTTAGACAACTCCTGCCACTGTGACCATCACTGTAGGCCTATGGCAGCAGTTTTTTGGGATATGACAGTGATTATGTCAACCGTTGGCAGCGATTTTGTAATCACTGCTATAGCAACTACTACCATAGAGTCTATAGCAGTGGTTGGACAATCGTTGCCATACAGCTATGGCAGCAGCTGTCTAATTGCTGCCATAGCTAAGCTATGGCAATGGTTATGCCAACCACTGTCATAGATACTATAGCAGCGGTTGTCAAACCACTGTCGTAGTCTTTCATCGATCAAAATGGCCGATAGGCCATGGACAGTGATCGATCGATCGATAGGAGGGGGTGATCGACGGCAATCGATGGGAGGGGGTGGGCGACGGTCGAGCCTGTCAGGGTGATGGTGGCAGACAGTGGTGGGGGGTGAGCCCGTTGGGGCGGCGACCGCAGACAACGATGGGTGGCGATCGAGGGCAAGGGTGGAGGTGGGTGACTGTCGGGGGAAGGTGGCAATGGTCGGAGGGTAGCGACGGCGGTGATGGGGCTCGGATAGAGAGATTGTGAAATGCTCAAGCCTATACTGTTGCTGGTTGACTACTTAAGTCATTATATATAGATCATTCATTTTTTTCATAACTGATGTAAGACTATCACAATCAACCATAGATTGGACCTACGATAGTGGTTATCGATAACTGCTGCCTTAGGTTGACCTACGGCAGCGGTTATCAGAAACCACTGCCATAGGTCCAATCTATGATAGCAGTTGGTGATAACTGCTGCCATAAGTAGAGATATGGTAGCGATTATACCTAATCACTACCATAAGTATGATATGACAATGATTAGTAAATCACTACTATAGATTTATAGCAGTAGTTATTACGCAACCGTTGTGATAGAGGTAGAATATAATTTTTTTTTATTTTTCTCTGAATATAATATAATTTTAAAATTTAAAATCTATCTTCATCATTCATTATCTAAATAATTATCGTTAGAGTATCATTACAAAAGACTGCCTTGATCCAACAGTCCTAGATATGTCGATCATTAACAATTAATTTCGACAGCTACGAATGATCGTAGGATGATCTGATAGATAGAGACTCTTGATGGATTCAAAAATTTATAATGATGATCTCAGTGATATTTGTATTACACTATCAAAATTTTACTTCAATCGGATATCATTATTATAATCTATTTAGTATGGGATGATTTGGGTCGTTAAATAAAAAATGAGTGATGAAAAGGCCAAACGACATTCGATTATAAGGTGAATTATTTGATAAATAATTTTTGCTACTATTTTTATCATTTGTACACTGATGATCATAAAATTCAAACCGTGCATATATGAACAATTTAAAACTACATGTCGCTTGCCACTTATCCTTAAATTTCTTAAATAATTGTACTTATATTTTTGTAAGATGTGCTCAGGTAGATTCTAACATATATGTATGGTTTAAATTTTATGATCACCATCGAATAAATAAATAAAGTACTAACAAAGATTATTTATCCAAAAAATTATCTCAATCGGATGTCGATTAGTCTTGTGATCACTCATTTTTTATTTAATAGTCAAAATCATCCTGTACTAAATTGATCATGCTAATGATAACTGATTGAAGTAAAAGTTTGGTAGTATACTATAAATATTATCAAGATCATCATCATAAAATTTTGGACCCATCGATAGTTTTTATCTATTAGAGCATCGTGCGGACATTCATGGCCATCGAAATTAAATTTTAATGATCGACAAAGCTAGGGCTATCAGATCGAGGTGGTCTTTTATAAGGATACTCTAATGATAATTATTTAGATAATGAATGATAAAGATATACTTAAAATTTAATTTTACTATTATAAATTTACGTAATCATCTAAAATTATTTGTAAGTATCGACTAAATTTTTTTAAAACTCCAATTTGAGAGATAAAGTAATATTTTTTCGCAAAATCATCATCGGAGTCACATAGATCTCAAAAAATTATATGAAATCAAAAAAAAAATATTCATTGAAATTCGATATCTGGATCAAAAATTATGGAATGATAAAATTTTTACCTATGATAGCGGTTATAGTAATCGTTGCTGTAAGTCCGACCTACCACAGTGGTTATGAATAACCACTATCATCGGTCACCTACAGTATTGATTATTCGTAACCACTGCTATAGGTATAACCTACGATAACAGTTACATTAACTGCTATCGTAGGTCCGATCTATAATGTTGGTTATAATAACCGCTGTCGTAGATTCGACCTACAGTGGTGGTTATTTATAACCACTGCGGTAGGTAAAATCTATGGTAGCAGTTACAGTAACCACTGCTGTAGGTCTTACCTACAGCAACAGTTATAGATAACCACTGCCATATAAGCACTGTCATAACCTCTTTTTGTAGTAGTATTTTTAATATTTAACTATATTTTTTTGCGTAGCTAATTATCTTATTCCTTATAGTGATAAAATAAAAGAAATCTAAGTTTTAAGAAGTTTAAGAGTCAACTCCAGAGAATGAAGAGTTGACTTTGGCATGTTAGAGCTGACTGGCACATGCTCGAGTTGACTCTGTGAAGCAAGAGCCAACTCTCTTAGATGGATAGAAGACTGTATTTTCAAAATTACAACTTGAGCCAAGTCATGAAGAAAACCAGTTAACTCCTAGACAGGTCGAGTCGACTCATAAAGAAGGCCAGCTGACTCTCTTAGGAAGACAAAACGTAAGATTTTTCAAACCTAAGGGTGAGTCGACTCCTGAAGAGGATGACTAAGCTTGTGGGCTATTTGAGTTGACTCCTTCCATAAAGATAGCTCTAATGGCTAGTTTTTCTATCTTATTCTATTAGTTATTTCTCCACTCCAATGGTCAGTTCAGCTCTTCTAATGGTCAAAACTTATTCTTCAGCCACTTCCAAGCTTATTAGAGGCTAGAGAATCATTTGGAAAGAAAAAGAAGAGGATTAGAAAGAGAAATACATCATTTATGAGAGTATTCTTGATTAATATCTTTGGAAAAAAAAAAGAGAGAAATTTTATGCAAAGACATCAGTGAGTTTTCAAGAAAGATCCACTCATTCATCAGTTACATCCTCTCAAGCATCAAAGAAGAAAAGTTCAGGCCTTAATAGAGCGACTCATCAATGACTTCTCCGATCTTGAAAGAGTTTTATTTCTATTTTTATTTGTGCTCAAAATTCTTATGCATTGTATTTTGGATTTCCTTTATAAGTTTCTTTGAGATGAAAGAAATCTAGGTTAGGCTTGTCTAAGCCCAGAATTGGATTTTGTAAGATTTTGGTTAGTGAGCTAAGAAAACCAACAAGGTTGGATTGCTTATCCAAAAAATAATTTTATAATATTTTGGTTGGTGATCTTAAAAAATCAAACAATCATACTGTAATCGGACTGATAAAGCCCAGAATTTTAAGTGGAGCTTGGAGAGTGGATGTAGGTGTGGGGTTGCACTGAGCTAGTATAAATTTTTTATCTTTGTATTGTGCTTTATTGACTGACTTTTAACTCTTGCATTGCATCATTTATTTTTAAATTCTGCTGTTGTACATTACTTACACCACACTTACACTTGAGCTAATTTGATTAAAAGCACATATTTGTTAGATTTGCTTAAAATTTTTGAAAAATCTAATTCACTCTTCCTCTTGGGTTGCTAACCTTCTAGACAATAATTAGTATCAGAGCAGGTACTCTTGTATCTTTATTGACCTAGCGATCTTGAGCTAAAGATTTATGGCAATCTTAGTTGGTCCCTCATTTGCTGAAGGACAATCAACTTGTAGACCACTACTTTTCAATGACACAAATTATATATTTTGAAAAGCACGTATGAGAATTTTTATACAATCATTAGATTATGATATGTAGAGAGTCATAACTAATAAACTTCATACACCCATAATTTTAATCAATAAAGTGCCCTCTTCCAAACCAAAAAAAGATTAGGATGAATTTGATAGAAAGATGGCTCAACTGAATGTAAAAATCATAAATATTCTTTATTATTCTTTAGATATTAATAAATTTAATAGAATAACTACTTATATTTTTATAAAAAAAAATTGGGACAAATTAAAAATTACTCATAAAGGAACAAGCCAAGTTAATGAGTCTAAAATTAATTTGCTTGTTTATAAGTATGAATTATTTTAAATAAAATAATATTAATTAATTTTTGATATATTTTTTAAATTTTACTAATATTATAAATGTTTTGAATGATTTTGACAAAATCTATACTAACAATGAGCTTGTTTGTAAAATTCTTAGATATTTGCCAAAGGCTTGGGAACCAAAGGCTTGGAAAGTCAAAATGACAACCATTCAAGAAGCTTGAGATTTAAGCAAGCTGTCTGTAGAAGAACTCATTAGTTACTCATGGCACATGAATTGAACATGCGCCAAAATGAGGAAGAAGAAGAATCAAAGAAGAGGAGGATCATCACATTCAAATCCACTATCAAATCCAAAGAAAGCAATAAGATGGAAGATAAAGATGAATATGAAGAAGAAAATGAAAGTGGAGATGAGCATATAGGGCCGCTTATTAGAAAAATCAAAAAATTCCTCAAGAAGAAATGGTTGAAGGAAAAGAAAGATAGTGAAGATAAAGAAAGAAATATCATATGCTATAAATGCAACAAGCTGAGGCATTATAAGTCAAATTGCCCCCTACTCAAAAGAAACCCCAAAAGAACTAAAAAGAGTGCTATAATGGTCATTTGGGAAGATAGCAAATTTTCAAATTTAGATGAAGAAGAAGAGAAAGAAGGTATTACAAATCATTGCCTCATGGCTCACAGTGATGAGGTAAACATTAAAAATTCCTTTGAATTTACTTTGAAAGAATTATTTGAAACCTTTCATGAGCTTATGGATGATTTAAAAATGATAAGGCTAAAAGATAAAGAGCTTGAAACACCAAATTTGCTTTTAATTGAAGAAAGGAATAAGCTTTCAATAGAAAAAGATAAACTTTTGAAAGAAAAGAAAACTATGGTTGAAGCAAAAGTAAATCTTTTGAATTTTGAAAAATCATTAGTATAAGAGAATGCTAAGTTAGGAAAAGAGATTGAAGTTTTGAAGCCTATGGCTGACAAATTCATATTTAGTTCTCAAAAGATTCAATTGATTTTGAATAATTAAAAGATTATTTTCAATAAGACTGGAATTGGTGTTAATCTTTTAAGAAAATAAAAATTTATCAAAAATATATTTACTAGAGCTTTTTATGAAAATCATTCTATTATTTGCTTTAAATATAACAAAGTAGGTTATAAAATTTTTGAATGTAACATCAATAGATTTGGTCATACTTTTGTTAAATAAATTTGAATTTCCAAAGAAATCATATGCTCTAACTCCTATAGACCCAACAAAGCTTGGGTAACAAAATCTAAAAAATGGATTTGTAGGCATGCCAAGTATCCAATGCTTTGAAAGGAGAAAATGGATGCTTAAGACTTAAAATAGATGGATGATAATATTTGCTAAAAGCTAAACCTTTTGACATCATACCATCATTGATTGCTGAATTTATTTTGCTTAGTTGATTAATTTTGATGCTTCACATGCATGCATAATACTGGAATACATATTGTGATGATCTTATTCTTTGCTTTAAATGTATTGTTCATTATAAGCATACATATTTTATCTTACAATCTGCATGTTCTCCTAATTATTTATATCATGTTATTTTGATTATTAATTATATAAGAAAGTTAAATCAAAATAAGCTTGGTTTCATAAGAAATTATTTGTGTGTAAATCTTATAAATTAAATTTTGGTACTCTCATAAGATACTTAATTATTGAAATTTCTTAACAATTGCATGATTTAAGACTCCAAGATAAGATATTTATTTATAAAAGATTGTATGCAAGATGTTAGTGATTTGCATAATAAATCATTACATCTTAACAGCTCTTAATTTGATCTTTAGGGCTTTGTTAATCTCCTAGTTGAACCTCACCCTTAGAGCCCTTATCTAGTTCTCTCTTAATTTAATCATATTTGAATTGATTGATTTTTCATCCCCCACTTGATTTATTTTTTTAATTTAAATATTATTTTTTGATCATTGATTTGGTTTGCCTTTGATCCCTATCCTATTTGAGCTAATTTTTTTGGATCAAAACTCCTTAAACTATTTTCTATATTGAAGAGTCGACTCTTGAATCTAAGGAGTCGATTGATGATTTTAGAAAGAAAATTAGTTCTATGAGGAGCTAACTCCCAATTTTACTAGCATCAACCCCTCTTCAGGAGCTGACTTGTGTTTAACAAGAGTCAACCTTATGTTGGGGATGGGTTTCTTAAACAAAGATGTCCTAAGGTTCTATCATTTTCTTCTCAAATTTTTTGAGCCATAACCCCTCTCAAACCTCTCTCCCACCAAAATCGAAGCTCCCATCTCCCTTTCCAACCAAATCTTGTGGTCTTTGTTTTCCAATGGAACCGAAAGCAACTCATTTTTTAAAAAAAAAGAAAAGTTCATGTGGAAAATCCAAGTTTTAGGGTTTCTCCAAGTGGTTCTCCCTTAGAAGAAAGAAGGAGCAAGCTTCAAAATGATCATGGGTAGTCATCCATGGCTCAGCCAACTCCCTTTCAAGTTCCTTCTACTCCTCCACAGCCAACTCCATCCAAGAGTCCACTGTCCTCACGCATTGTAACAATGGGAAAAAGGTAGACTTCAATTTTTTAAGGTGTGAAGGCTTTTCAATTGGTCAAAAACCTAAGAGGATGGTTTGGGAATTCTTCTACTCCTTGAATTTGCTCACTTACCTTGGATTAGTGAGAGAATTTTATGGTAACATGAAAGTGGGATTGGAAGTCTAGTTTCTGAAGTGAAATGTATGTAGATTGAGATGCATGTTGATAGCTTTGGATGTATGCTATATATGCCGACCGATGGGAGCACCTTGGATCATCTCAAACAATAATATGTTAGGTTGAGATTTATATTAGATCGAGATGATATTGAGGGTATCAAGATATCAGTGCCAGCCAACTGAGTGTAGAAATGTAGCTACTATATCATATGATTAATAGGATCTTCTTTCCCAAAATAGGAAGATTTGACTTCGTATCTGAGTGAGATATCATCTTCATATACCATGTGATCCGGGAGATCCATTTGAACTCGCCTTCACTTATGATTCAGTAGATGCACGAGGCAGTGAGCCGATCGAAGGTATCTTTACCATACGACATGGTTCTCACATTTGTTTTTCAGAAGTTTGGTATAGACCTTCAAGGAGAGCTACCAAGGCATTGATGTATACTAACACCTATGATGATTGATCACTTCAAAGGATGGGCTTTTATAGAGTAGATTGTCGATAGTTATGTGGTGTAGTATACAAGGAGGCAAATGATGATGATGATGATGAGGTTCCTACAATAGAGCCTATTGTAATAGATGCACTACAAGAAAATTGATCACTGGTAATGGCCAGACACCATCGCTAATGGCATTAACGACACAAGCCATCGCTAAAAAGTCATCGAAAAAAAGCTTGATGCTGAAGGTACATATTAGCGACGGCAAAAACACCATCACTAACAATAAGTAGTAGTGACTATAATTAGCAACGGCTTTTCATTACTTATAATATTTTTTCAAATTTAAATTTAAAAATTTAAAAAATATTAGGGATGATTTTCTACATCTCTAATAAGCTGTCGCTAATAGTCTCCTTTAGCGATGATAATGCCATCGCAACAGTCATTGCTAATAAAATATTTTATTTAAAAAAAAAATTAGCAATTACTTTTATTAAGATCTGTTATAATTTAATTAACAAGCAATTATATTTACTAAAATATGTTATAATTAAATTAACAAGCAACATATATTTATAGACATTATAATAACTAACAATTAACTATCACCATCATAAATAAAAAACTAATATTATATATTACATCAAAATTAAATTGTATAAATAATACTACTTAAATATCAAATACACTACATCAAAACTAAAAAAAGTTAACGAAGATCCTCCTCCTCCTCCTCTTATTCCTGTACATCCTCTGCAGCAGTAGGTGGATGAGAATCGGATATCCCAACATCCTATAATAAAAAAATAAAAAAAAATTAATAATTTTAGAACTAAATTAATTGAAACTGTAAAATTGAAGTAATTGATGCACTCTAAAGCCTAAACCGATATGGAAGGATATATTTTAGTATACTACTTCGATTTTTGAATAAATTATTTTTATATATTTTATTTGATGATATGAAGCTATAGACATCTCCAGTCAGTACTCCATCAGATGGTTAAGTTAAATTTTGACCCTCTGGATACTCCCTCCCTCCCACTTGAAGCCTAAATCAGTACGAAAGGGATATATTTTAATATACTCCTTCAATTCTTGAATGAATTATTTTTATATATTTCATTCGATGATATGGAGCTATAAATATCTCTGACCTATCTATCAGATAGTTAGATTGAATTTTGACCTTCTGGATATCCCTTTCTTTCATCTCAAGCCTAAATCAGCATGGAGGGATATATTTTAATATACTCCTTCGATTCTCGAATGAATTATTTCTACATATCTCAATTGATGATACGGATAAATCTACACCTATATCCCATCTATTGGATCGATAGATTGACTTTTAACCCTTAAATCTCATTCTTCCATCTCAAATCTGACTATGTAAAGCTTCTAAATATAAAAAATTAAAACAAAGAATTTATTAATACTACTTGACTTACCTGCTGTGATGGTTGTGACAACAAGCTCAGCTAATCAGATGCGAATTCTGGAGAATCTCAACAATCATATCATAGACGATGTTTCGAAAACTCTGAAGTCGTTAGCCAAAAAATCTCTACATGACCTCCTCGACATGTGCATCACCCCACATCTAGATCGTCGAGGCCTAAGAGGAGAATATCGAAGACCAGCGAGCTACTGGAGGGTCAAAGCTATATCCGAACCTTATGACCCAGCTCCTACTCACCCCTCCGATGGCTCTGAGCCATCCTTCGAGGTTAAAGAGGGGCTGGACGAATCCTCATCATGCCACGCTATGACATACTCCGTGTAATCCGTCTATACAGTTTAAAAATTTATCAGTACTATTATACATATCAATATATATAAATTTAATAAATAATTTTTTAAGTTACCAGGATCCGTCTAGATCTAGAATCTAAGTAATTATCAGTCCTCCTAGACTGGTGTGTAGCCTCCCACAACTGCAGCTATCATGGTATATGATCCAGCTACCATGTCTATAATAAATAATAAAATTAAGTTAATAAAAACAAACATATGATCAACTAAATATGAGATTAATATAAATTTAAAATTTTTACCAATCTATCAGCTATAACATGCATGTCAATGGAGCCACCGATGTGCTTGATCGAATCCTACTGGATGATTTGATTCTGTCAGGCCCTCTGTTGCCTATCGAAGTATTTCTTGCTGCTCCACTGGTCACAGAGGGCTTCCCATACATCCTCCCACATCCAGTGATCCGTAAAAAAATTTTAGTTCGATGGTGACTTAGAATTGGAGAGCTCAATGGCGGACTACCTAAGGTGATAAAGCCCATCTCGGAGCCTACATGTGGTGACCTCCTCGAAGGTCTAACGATCAGCCTCCTCATCCTAAGGAGTCTCGAATCGGTAGTATGACTGCAAATAAAAGATGGCATGTATTAATAAATAGAATACAAATATACTATAAATTTAAAAGTTAAATACCTTTTACTTACCACAAATATTCCCATGCAGTGTCACGAGCCCCCGACGGCCAACTAAAAAACTCATTCATCGATCCTGACATCAATCATCGGATGATCCTGGTAACCACACGAGACACCTCAGGCTCTTCAAATATCCTACAAAATTGATTTTGAATAATAAATATTGATTCTAAAATGGTTATAATTTTTTAAACATATTTCTCAAAGATCTAATACCTACGAGTGGCTCTGAATGTGCATGAGCTCTCTATCCTCCAATCGAGTCGGAGGTGTCGCGAGCAGGGTGGGTCTTTTACCATGACACTGAGGCTGAGAGCTGGTCACTGCTCCATGTGACTGTGGGGTCAATGGTGATCCCACATCGTCCGAACTTGAGAATAGCAAAAGATCATAAAGATTATTATATTAGATAATAAAGGATAAAATAACCTAATGAAGAATTTCTAAAGTGTTAATCTCATGGCGTGGGTGCCACAGAACCATATAAGTTGGTCTTATGAGAGCTCTCTCCTCTGGAGCTCTATCCTCTGGAGCTTTCTCCTCGACTAGCACAGCTCCATCCTTTAGGAGTAGTCGCCTATAATCTCTGAAAATAAAAATAAATAGATTTATGGATTAATTATATAATTATGGCTAGCAACATAATAATTAAAATGATGCAAGATAAGTATGAAAAATAAATAAAACAAGTACACCACAAAGATAAAAGTAATCTTTGATATTGATGCATCGAACTAAATTACTTGCATAATCATCTAAAAATTTAAGATTTTTACACCATTTATAAACATCCTTTAACTGCTCCCTCATTAAGGTGTAAAATACTTTTGGCTTCAAAATTTTTTTCGGAGGCACCTCAACCAGCTCTAATAGAGGATGTTTACATATGTTCTTCATATCTACTCGAGCTTTGGGATTGTCTTTCATCTTGTCCTTGATATCCATAACAGTGTTGAAAAAATTATCGAACATATTCTTCTCAATGTGCATGATGTCAAGGTTATGATGGATCAAAATTGATGGACCAATATGGCAATTTCTAGAAGATACTGTGTTTCATCCAGTTATGAGTTCTTTCATCTAGTTA
Source organism: Elaeis guineensis (assembly GCF_000442705.2). Lineage (NCBI taxonomy): Eukaryota > Viridiplantae > Streptophyta > Magnoliopsida > Arecales > Arecaceae > Elaeis > Elaeis guineensis. The sequence goes on from NC_025999.2 coordinate 20,920,641, forward strand.
TGAGTTCTACTAAATCTCCGAAGTTTCTGCTTGTCAAATAGTATGCCAAACTAAACTTCATCCAGTTGGGATACCCTCTGAAATATTTTCATATCACTGAGTTGCAGGGGTGACTCATCCTTCTCTATTTTATTCTTCCTAAAACTATCCTGCCACTTTCGAAAAGGATGATGCATGAAGAGAAATTGATGATGACAATCAAACCAGCACGACCTACAATCATGCTCAAGTTGAAATACTTTTGTATTCTCTATGCAATAAGGATATGCTAGCTTCCCATGAGTGCTCCATCCTGATAGCGTTCCATAAGCAGAAAAATCATTAATGGTCCACATTAATGTAACCTTCATTATAAAATTCTACTTCTTCGATACATCAAGAATATGTTTGCCATCGGACCATAAGAATTTTAACTCATCAACAAGAGATCTTAGATATACATCAATGCTTCTATTAGAGTGTCGTGGTCCAAGAATGACTAATATAAGAAAGATGTTATGTTCTTTTATGCACATCTTAGGTAGCAGATTGTATGGAGTAATAAAAATTGGCCAACATGAATAAGGAGCCACTGCATGACTGAACGGTGTAAACCCATTGGTAGATAGATCCAGTCTGACATTGTATGATTTTTAAGCAAATAAAGGATTGCAAGCATCAAATTTCTTTCATGCCTCACTGTTCGATGGATGAGTCATCATATCGAGTACTTGTGAATTTTTTTTTTGTACCATCTCATCTATCCGACAGTACTCTGGGATAAGTAGAGCCTTCGAAGCCTAGGAGTGCGAGGAAAGTATCGAAGAACCTTGTTTGGTGTATCTTTTTGATTCCTTCCCCCTTGCCTCAACTTAAATTGGCTTTCATCGTATACATCACATGAGCTCTTCAGTTGGTCCTATCACATCCTGAACCTAGCATCTAGGTTGAATACTGATGGTCGCATACTCCTTAGGGCAAAATTTTAAAGAATATGCAAGGTCTTATAATTTATTACAACACCTCAATATCTATAAATAATAATGATCTAATTTTTATACCAATTGATGCTGCTTGCATGATTACAAATTTAATTCCTTTGATCATCTGATCGGTATCAATGATGTTTTATTTATTAATCCACTCGTCGATGAATTCAAATCAAAATCAATCATGAGTATCCTGTAATTCTGAGAAGAAAAAGAGAAAAAGAGGAGGGTGAGCTTTACAGCCCAATAAGAATCCCAATACACGAATCAATATAATAGTATGATTGAAAATAATATATGAACAGCATCAAAAGAAAACATAAACTATAAAATTCCATATCAAGTATCCAGTGTAACTCAATATCGATATATATATATATATATATATATATATATATATATATATATATATATCTATTTTTTCTAAAAGTAACTCAATATCGATATATATATATATATATATATATATATATATATATATATATATATAATCATACATCGATCATATACCATTGAATATCCATTTTTTCTAAAAGTAACATACCACACACGTATCATTAAGTAAAATTTATTTTTACTTAATTGTGATTTTATATCTTATCATCCACATCTCATTAATATGATCTAGATCAATCAACAGTTATTGTTAGCATTTCGAACTAACCACGATCATGCTGCAGTTTGTGACTGGCAAGCTATAAACCACACTTCAGCCTATGGTGGTGAATCAGAATAATTGTGCTTCAGTTGGTGGTGGCAAACTCAAACACCATATATCTAGCCATGACGAAACTATTTTTGATACCATGTATCTGACCATGGCAGGTTATTCTCAATACCATGTATCTGTCCATGGTAGGCTATTCTCAGTGTCACATTTCTGCTCGTGACTAGGTCATTCTCAATTTAATATGGCTAATCCTAATACTCCTTTCTTGATCATCAAATTATTAAATCTCAATCATACCATAAAATAAAATACTATTTCATATTATGTTCTTTTCAAAATTCTTAATAGCCAGTATTATAACCCAAATCTTTCAAAAATCATCGTTATTTTGTACAAACATATGATACAAAATATATCAATAATCATGTCGATAATTATAAATAAATATTAGCCATGAGAATCAAATCATATAGTGCAAAAATAAATATATATACTGATGTTTGTGTTCAAAAACCCTTACCTCTATCGGTGATTGACTCAAATATAATAATCGATGAACTCCTTGATCTATAAACTCGAAATCAAGATATTTTGCTTGATATCTTCTTATACAATCAGTTGTACTTTGACATATAATTATGGACAAAACTAAAAATCATGCATGATTAAGGATAGAAAAATTATGAAAATACTCCTAAAGTCACAAGTTCAAGATCTCTTCTACGATCAATCAAGATCTAGATTTGTCTAAGTATCTAGACCCTCAACTGGTCTATAAAATTTTAGAGAGAGAAAATCATGAAGAGAGAGAAGAAATTTAGAGAAAGAATATTCTAGAGAGAGAAATTAAGGAGAGAAATTGATAGAGAGAAAATAAAGAGAGAATAGAGAGAAGAGAAAGAAACTCTCTTTTTTTTTCTTTTTTTTCATCTTTCTTACTCTCTCCTTTTTTTACTTTTCTTTTCTTTCTTTCTTCTTGTTTTCTTTCTCTTCTACTTTGTTGAAACAGGGGAAGGAGAGAATTATAGAGCTGGCCACACCATGGCAGCGACCCCAACCAACAGACCCCCTTTGGTGATAGAGGTGGCAGCGATGGCCCCCAGTAGTCTAAGAACGGGCAGCCACGAATGGCCGGTGCTGTGGAGGGAAAGAGGAAGAAGCACAGGAGAATCTCGATTTTCTTAGAAATTCAGTGACTCATTGAAACAAATCCAATGACAATAAGGCTAGGAAAGGGAGGAGGAGAAGGAAGAGAGCCTTACCTAATTTTAGTGATGCCCTCGGTGAGAGATCCGACAACCTCTCTGGTGAAATCCCAAGAAAAGAACTCGATGAACAGACCCAAATCGATGGTGATTTTGTGAGCAATTTATGGTGAAAAACAAAAGAAAACATGGGATCTCTATTGATAGGCTGAGTTAGGGTCGTTTTACTTCGAATTTTAGTAGGATTCTCCTAGTATTTCGATGGAAATTGGGGGAGAAGACTCCTAACTGGAGTCCTATTCTTTCCCCTCACTCACGTGCATAATATGTGACTTGTTGTTATTTTTTTTTATTCTTCTAGATGGGTTATTCCAGGTCCTCTTTATAGAAAAGTATGTAATCATTATGACATATATCTATCTTCTCATATCCCATGCCTAACCCTTTCACAATTTTTTTGAAGCATAGAACATCCAACAAGCTTCTCATCCTTCAATAGTATTTTTTTTATGATTGCTACCATCCTATCATAACAGTTGACTGTCATATTAAACTCAACCTTCAAGTTCAATAATTCTGACACAGTTGATAATATAGTGTATGTTTCACATCTCGGCCATATTGGTTCATCAGCATCTCTCAGCATACGATAGAAATCACTGCTACCAGCTTCTGAATCATTCTCTATATTCTAGTTAAATTTAGGACCAACAGCATCCATAACCATGTCTACCATTCTATCTGTCTTTGTCCTACTTATTTCTAAACCTTGCAACTGTCTCCCGCATCTCCTCATGCGGATACCAATACTTATAGTTGGGCATAAATCCACTCTTATATAAATAGACAGTTATTGTATCCCTATAAGTATTTCTTTATTGTCATATCTCTTATAAGGGTATTGAGCCCGTCCTTGATGTAAGAGTGCCGCATGTTCAAAAGCATAATCACAGAAATACTCTACATCTTCTTTATATTTAGTAGAAATCACTCCATCGACTACTCGACGGTCTATCCAACTACGATCTATGGCACACTACCTAAGGATTATGCATATACAAATACAAGATAATTACCAAATGATTATTTTATCATTTCGAATGGCTTATATAATAATTTTATCCTATCATCAAGTAATAGGTATAAAAGGTCCTATCCCATTTAAAAATTATATTAATTCTATAGGTTAAGTATAGTAATTAAATAATATACAATAAGGGTCGAAAAAAAATTTGACAATATCTCCCCTTAGTTCTCTCTCATATGGCATAAGATGTGTGAGGAGAACTAAAAAAAATACTGTCTGAAATTTCTCTCAGACCCTTATTATACCATTTGATTACTATAATGATCTATAGAATTAATTATATTTTCTAAACTATCCATACTGGACAATCAATTGATCAATGTACATAATTCTTCCATCCACACAAAAATATATAAATATACAGATGCCATAGTATATATACATTAATCAAAAAATTGGTCTATGGTTCAATACAATACGGTATTTTTAAAATTTTTAAATTAGGGGGTTCTAAAGTATTGAGCAGCATTGCAAATGGGGAGGACTGGGACGTGCGTCCCGTGCATGTAGACTTGGGGTGCATCAGACAACTAGGCCGTGCTCGCACACCAGCATGGCATCCAGGCAAAGTCCATCTTGGAGGTTCCAAAGTGCAAGCAGCATTGCAAATAGGGCTGAAAATGGGCCGAACTGGATCGGGCCACATCCCTACTTGAACCTGATCCGAAAATTTTTTTTGGGCTTCGGGTCAGGCCTAGACCCTAGACTCTTTTAAAATATGAGGTTTGAGCCCGATCTAAATCCAATTAGACTGGCCCATATCATTTGTGATGGATCCGAAGCAAGCTCATCAGCACCACCGCTTAGGTCTTGCCGATTACCCCCAAGGGGCAGATGTACTCCGTCGGAAGCACATTGATCATTTGAGAACTCATCGAGCTACTTTCACCATCGTCAGAGTTGATGAGAGGGTTAGAGCCAGTTTGACAGTGGCCCGACCTTGAACTCCTACCGTCGAAGGCAATGCTGCTCATCTGAATCTTATCGATGACTGAGAATGCACTTTCCATGCATAAATTGAATTCAAATATTATAAATTTAAATAAATCTTATTAAACTAAATTTAAATATTAAAAATTTAAAGAGGAGGGAATGGCGTGTGGCGACGACAATGCAGGAAAGAAAAGGAGGTGGAGCAGGGACTGGGGCATGGGTCTGATGGTGCGGTGTTTCGATGGCGCAGCAAGGGAAGAAGAGGGGAGGTGGGGGATGGTGGATTCGGCAGGGGGAAGGCTGATTCGACATAGAGACGGTGATGGGGAAAGAAGGGGGACGTCGAGCCGTCAAGAGGGGGGCTCCGACAAGCTTCCAGCAGCGTCAGGGGAAGAAGGGGAAGGCAGGGAAGAAGGGGGAGAGCATGGGTTTGGGGATGGCCGATCTGGTGTGGGGATGTTGAATCTGAGAAGGGGACGGCAGTGCGAGGGCTGGGGCACAAGGACGGGGGCTCTGGCGGTATAGTAGGAGAAAAATGGAGACTGGAGGGCAGGGAACAAGGGGGAGGCAGTGGAGAATGAATCAAGCAATCGGGGATAGGGGTGATTTTTAGGATAGAGTATTAGTGACGACTAAATTATGTCACTAAAATCGTCACTAATACTAATTATTTCAAATTAAATTTATAGCAACAGTATTACCATCGCTAATAACAAAAGAACCATCATTAATAAGTCTTTACCCTTTTAATGATGGGTTTAGTTTCCATCGTAATAAGTGATCGATAAATATTACTATTAGCGACGGCTCATTTGTCATTGCTATTACACTATTTTTTTATAGTGATGTTATGTCTGAGAAGGTAGTAGAGTAGACTGAGGCCACTTCTCCTTCACAAACTAGTCATCCAAAGGGTATAGATTGACTTTTTGATAGAGTGGATGAGGATGCATTCATTGAGAAAGTTTCTAGTAGGATCATCACTTCAATCTATGTTGAGATTCTAAGATATACTTCAGAGGCACAATAAGTGAGACGAGATTTGATGGAGGCATTATCTTTGGTCTGAGAGGAGTCTGCCAAGTTGATTTAAGCTTTTACTTTAGTGAGAAAGGATGTTCGCGATCTGACTCATTCATCTGGAGACATCAGACTACCTTCTCCCTCTAGTCAATCTGACCATCATCATGGGACTATCCTGACTTATACTTACTTAGAATGCTAGGATTCCTTTCATAGAGCTTTAGTAACTCTAAAAATTCATTTTTTGCCGGTTGTAGCTCTCATACACTTTGCATGTACTTATATTTTCTATCTTCGTAATCATCTTTTTGTAATCATGTTTTACTAATCAATAAAAATTTGACTTTTTATCTGATACATTCGATGTTTACATTTGTGTTTATCTATTTGATTGAAAATATGCTTTATTTGCAAAATAAAGGGAGAAAAATGAATGCTTGATTAAATTAATTGAATATGCATGTTTTGAAAGAAAAGGGAGAGAATTAAGAAAAATAAAATTTCTAGCAATTATCAATTCAAAAGAGGGAAAAATCATTTTTGAACTTAATAAGAGAAATTATTGGTAAATATTTGAACTTTGCTGATCTTGATTTAGTCATATGGATTTATTTGAGCATTCCTATGGTTTTGTTCATTTGATTTGTCTTGAGAAATTATTTATACTTTGTATTCTTTGATTATTATCTAGTCATCATTTCTATATTTTGATTCGATTGATTACTTTTGAGAAATGAATTTGAAAAAAAATATTCTTCTTGAATCTTTTGAAATTAATATCAAGCAATTTTTTTTAAGAAAGTTATCATTTATTTTTAAAGCTAGATATTTAAAGAGGACTTCTATTTAAATTTTAAATCATTGGTATCAGACAGCTTACTATTTACCATATATTCCATTGCTCTATCTTTTGGCAAAAAGGAGAAGAATACTTTATCTCAAATCTGATTTTGTATAGTTATATTCTTGATATGATATTGTATGAGATAAATTAAAAAATTTATACATTTTTTTTAACTTAATTGATTGATACTTCTTAAGAAAAGGAAGAAATGCTCTTTTTTTAAAAAATAAAGTATATCATCTTTATGATTTGTTTTGAATGATCTATTGGTATTAGTTCTAACATGATTTATCAATCCTGATCTAATTCTTTAGTTTTGAAATGTTTTATATCTTTTAGATATTTAAAGCTCAAAGTAATTTTATAACCAAATTTGAGAATTTATTCAATTCATTTGTGTTATTTAGAAGTTGAAACAAATTTTTTGAAACTAGCCAGGCTTTAATCTAAGTTTGATACAAATTTTTTGAATTTGATTTGGATTTTAATTTGATTTTGATGATATTTTATAAATTTTTTTTTTGGATTTTTTGATGCTGTCAAAAAGGGGGAGAAGTGTTATTGAGTATATGCTTATAGGTTTCTTTGTTTAAATTGAATATATGGGAGAAGTTATGCTTAAGATGCTCATTTACTTACTTGAGATGATCATATGAAATGAGTATACGTTTGGATGTATGCCTTCTTGAATATCTATATTAAATTTTGGTATCAAAATTTATGATAAATATTTTTAATAAATTCTATTAAAATATTCATAAAGTATATTCTTATAAGTGCTTACTTATTTACTTCATGATTCATATTTATATTGGTAAATTAATTGAAACATATTATGTTTTATTGCTCATATACTTATAATTTCATTATCATCAAAAAATGAGAGATTGTTGATCCAAATGATTAATTTTGATGATGATAAAATATTAAGTAAAAATAGTACTAATCATATGTTTCAAGGATGGATGTAGGGTTTGTTAGATACTCATAATAAAAAAATTATCTAAACAAGAAATCCTCTCAAAGAAGCTAAGTCAAGACAAATCAATGATGGAACTTCTTGTATTTAACTTAGTGGAGTCGATCCCAGGTGTATTGGAGCCGACCCTTAATCAGCCATAAGCATAAAATAAAAAAAAAATCCAAGTTTTAGAAAATTCAAGAGTCAACCCTTGAGAATGAAGAGTCCACTCTAGCACGATGGAGCTGATTAGCATATGCTCCAATCAACTTCTATGAAGCAAGAGTCAACTTTCTCAGATGGACAAAAGACTATATTTTCAGAACACCAACTCGAGCTGACTCATGAAGAAGACTAATCGAATCTTAGATAGGCTGAGTCAACTCATGAAGAAGGTGTGATGACTCTCTTAGGAAGACAGAATGCAAAATTTTCCAGATCTAAGGATGAGTCGACTCTTGAAAAGGATGAGTTAGCTCGTGGCCAGTTCGAGTTGACTCCTGATATGGAGACAATGCTAATAGCTAGTTTTCCTATCTTATTCTCATGGCTATTTCTTCACTCCAATGGCTAGTTCCACCCAATGGTTAAAACCTATTCTGTAGCCACTTTCAAGCCTATTAAAATCAAAAAATCATTTGAAAAGAAAAAGAAGAGGATTAGAAAGAGAAATACATCATTTATGAGAGTATTATTTAATATCTTTGAAAAAAAGAAAGAAATTTGGTACAAAGATTTTAGTGAGCTTTCAAGAGAAATCCATTCCTTCATCAACTACATCCTTTCAAGCATCAAAGAAGAGAAGTACAAGCCTCAATAGAGCAACTCAATAGCAACTTCTTTGAGCTTGAAAGAGTTTTATTTCTATTTTTATTTGTAGTCAAATTCTTATCCATAATATTTTGGATTTTCTTTATAAGTTTTTTTAGGATGAAAGAAACTTGGATTAGGTCCATCCAAGCCCAGAATTGGACTTTGTATGATTTTGGTTGGTAAGCCAAGAAAACCAACTAGGTTGAATTGTTTGCTTGAAAAATAATTATGTAAAATTTTGGTTGGTAATCCCAAAAAATTAATTAAATTTGATTATGAGCCTGGCTAAAATAATCATACTATAATTAGGCTAATTATAGTGAATTTTTAAGTGAAACTTGGAGAGTGGACATAGGTGTGAGGTTTTATCGAACTACTATAAAGTTCTTGTCTTCATGTTGTGCTTTGTTAACTTACTTTTAATTTTTACATTGCATCATTTATTTTAAAATTCTATTGCTACACATTGTTTACACCGCACTTACACTTGAGCTAATTTGTTTAAACACACATATTTGTTAGATTTGCTTAAAATTTTTGAAAAACCCAATTTACCCCTCTCTTGGGTTGCTAACCTTTTGGGTAACAAAGGTTAATGTTGAATAACTAATTTCAAAGGTTAATTCTAAGGTTGCTTAGATCATTCTTAGTAAAGCTTACATTTTATATACCTCTATGTAGTAGTGAGATAGCACCTATGATTTATTGAGTATAAATATTTTACTCATATAAAGTTTCTGTAAATTTTTTATCTTCTATAGTGATCTTTCTATATAATCAAAGGAAATGAGTTTTAGATAGGCTTTGAATAAGCTCATGATTGTGAACATCATAAAATGATGTAACCTCCCGCTTGCCAACTTCATTCTTTTTTAATGTGCATTGTTACTTTATATCCAGTATATGAATGCTCTGTCCTTCCTTACATAGTGTTGTGGGTGCTGCACGATTTTACCCATCAATGGATATGTTGCTCTTAGGCTTATATATCTCTTCTTTATAATATATAAATTCTTTTTTGATGATTTTCTTATCCTTGAAGAATCAATAAGATAATCCCTTTTGAATACTAAATCTTTTGTGACATGCATATTGGTTGTAGGCTTCCATTGCTTCTTCTTGAGTATCGAAGATGATACCTTTGTGCAATGCTAAATTATCAATATTCCTTGAGTTTGAAGTCTAGGCAAAACAAATTGCTTGCTCAGAAGGCCTCTCTATATTATCAATGTTGGTTGATTGGGTGTGTCATCAAGTGAAAGATAATCATCCCCATTGCTTCCTCCCTTACAAAACTACTTGGTGTACTAAAGATGGCCATCATATTGTCATCGTACATACTTTCTACATCCATCATATGTGCAATTTCTATAATTATTGTCAATTGAATAGAGTTAATATAAGCAGCATTAAAATGCATATATTCTACCAAGTAATGTATATTGTGATCAGCTATTCAAAAGAGGATGCAATTAAAATATAATTTATTTTTATTGATGCATATCAAATATATTGCAGGTGATACATATCAGGTATATTTCTATATGCTACGATCTTGTGTTTATTCTCTAAGCATTACATAGTGGTTAAGGTATACCTTGCACTCAAGAAGCAAAGAACAAAAGATTCCTATGATCGACCGTTGATAGTATAATCCTTTCCTTGCTTTTTTCTTCATTTAGCTTAAGATGAATTTAGCATTTTCTTGAGCTATCTTCCAATCAGAAAGAGAGAGGTGGGGCACGAAATTTCGATGATAGAGATGTGGAGAGCTATAGGGTTAACAATGCTTCAATCGGTGGGATAGAGAGAGAGAAACTTGATCAATTCCAGTGAGAGAGGGAGAGAGAATTTCAATGGTCCGACTAATGGGAGAGGGAGGCTTGAGTTTGTGCTGGGAGAGAGAATGAGGAAGAGAGAGTCGCATAGGCCAAAGAGAAAGGGAGAGGGGGAGAGAGAGAATGAGATGATATCAATAGAAATATAAGAGATAGAGAGGGAGGCAGAGAAAGCTCCATTGCCCTTTGAAGAGCCAAAGGGAGAGAGAGGGAGGCTTGAATTTTTGTCGGTGAGGGAAAGATAGGGAGAAAGAGTTTTAGAGCTAGAGAGATGAAGAGAGAGAATGGAAAAATTGCATTTAAAACAAGAGAGACAGAGAGATAATAAGTGCATGTTGTGTCTGTGTCTCATCCTCATTATGTCTTATTTTTTTTTCTTTTTCAAATATCGATTTAAGCCAGAACCCATGGTCTTCTGTCATGTTACATTGAATGCCATACTTTTTTTTGTTTTAATATGCCATCTCTGCCAAACAGCCATAGAAGAGGCTCCATTAGCTAAAAATGGCTACATGGAGATGTGCGCCGATCGGAGGGACATGCATGTGATTAGATTTGGACTAAAATATGATCGATCGGAGCCCAGTCTATCTCTCTCTATATATATATAGAGAAAGGGAGGAGCCTTCCATGCACTATATAGATAATTGTATTAATATGCTCGACCATCACTTATTACTTAATATACAATAGATATTAATGATGCTGGTATTAATATGCACAACTATCATTAAATGAACAATTGAGAAAAAATAAAAAAAATTTCTATCCTTGCATCACATGGGGCTGATATTGTTGTTGTTGGTGTCACAATGGAAGTTTGTGTCTGAAAATTTTTGTATAGAGTTCCTTGTTCCCTATGTGAATGTTAGTATCAATGAGGGAAGCTTTCACCCATCCATCATTAAAGCTAATTACTTAATATACTATAGAAATTTTGCTATTCAAACCTTTTATTATTATAATTTGTTACATTATTATATTACATGTTATGAGTAGTTGTAAAAAGAACAAAACCACACCCTCAGTATAGCACGGTCGATATTCATGATACCGACATTAATGATGAGAGTTGTTTCACAAAGACTATATAGAGTACTCATCATGTGGAAACTGAAATTAATAATATTGATATTAATAGTATAAGTTTTTTCTTAACCATTCATTGTTTACTAAACAGAGTTTTGGCTATTAAAATCTTCTATTTATTATAATTTATTATATTACTATATTGCATTTGAACAATAACTGAAAAAAAAAAGGTAATTATTTTGGACGTATGATAGTGCAGATATATTTTTAGGATAGCTACCTATCTATTGCATATAATTTGAACTCACTGAATAGATACCAATAGTAGTAATAAAACGTCATGCAACTCCCTAGCATTTAATGTGATAGAAATATGTTTCTTCCATAACTTCTGTATTCCAGATCTCAGCTTATAGGTCACATTCCCATATACAATGGTTAGCTTTCTATCATCCCCTGATGTGAATTGCATAAGGACATAGCTACTAGATATAATAAGGCATTCCCTGACAAATTTGTCTTCATTATTTTTAAATGATATTTCAATGTCAAATTGAAGGTCAAAGTAAGTTTCTATGATCAATAAATCATCATTCCTAATATACTTAAAAACTTTTTTCCAAATATCAACAACTTCAAGTCTATCATTTGTGCTTCATTAAAAAAATCTCAACCACTCATATAAAAAATAAATTTAAAAAGAATTAGTACAATACACATATAGGTGTCGAAGGGCTAGGTTTAGTCATATAGATATTCAAATCTAAAATACACTAGCTATAGGCCCATATGTTGTATGGGATTTGTTATGTACACCTCTACTTACTAGAGAAATTCTTTGTGCACTACAGGTGATGTAAAAAATCTGACGTAGAGCACACCACCTTGTCCAATTGGTTCATGTAATCATGATTTTTTAATGCATATTTAATGTCCACAGATCAATTTTTTTATTTAAAAATTTTGTATGATGTAAATACTCTTGATCTTTGAAAAAAATTATGACATCCTGTAGCATACTATGGCCTAGGATGTCATAATATGGCATAGGATATCATAATATGGTCTAGAATATCATAATATAGGAGTATTTTTGTTCGACTATTTTTCAATGCATATTTAATGCCTGCAGCTTTACTTTTTTATTTGAAAATTTTGAATAACAAAAATATCCTTATTCTTTGTAAAAAATTATGACATTCCGTGCATATTATGACATCTTGCATTATATTATAATATCTCGTAGATAAAAATTATGATTTTCTCAATACATGATGTCATAATATGGATATAGGATGTTATAATTTTTTCAAAGAATAAATATTTTCGACACACAAAATTTTTAAATGAAAAAGCCAACCTATAAGCACTAAATGCGTGTTGAAAAGTGGTGACTATATAGATCAATTGGACAAAACAATATGCTCCACGTCAAATTTTCTACACCACCCACGGTGCATAAAGAATTTCCTTTACTTACTAATGTGCTGGTGCATAGGTTAGATACTCCCATCTACTTGATGATATGGAAATGAATGCTTGAAATTGATTTTCAAAGATCTTGCACATGACTTGGCTATGTTCTGTTAACTCTTTCCTAACCCTTTGTCGTTTTGAGTACCTTTAATTGCCCTCTAAAAGGGCATTGTTTGAGGTTGAGTGTCAGGGCAGGAAACTTATGGAGACCTACCTAATCCCTATATTCTCTTAATTATTTCCTAACTTTTTGTGGTCCTGAGTACCTTTTATCAACCTTTAATTGAGCATTGTCTAATGTTGAGAAATATGCGCTTGACAACATTATATGCTACCTTTATATACATGTGGCAATATAATATGCAACTTCTATCAAAAAGACTAATTTTTGTGTTATATTGTATAAATATATTAGACCCAAATCCAATCTAAGCCTAATTCTATTTGCCATTTGTATATCACCTCATTATTTATATACCATGTCATCACCAACCGATTGCATTATCACTTAAGCGGTTTGAGCCACGTAATCGGTTGCATATGCATGGATTATTACTAGCCAGGACTTCCAATAAGAGAAAGTGGATGGAATCCAAAAGAGAGACTATATTAAAATGATTTTAAAAAAGGAAGGACCAAATTTGAGCTTTTTAAAGCTCAGGGGACTTTTTAAAAACTCAACTAAACTTGAAGGATCAAAAGCATAATTTATCCAAAATTTTACCAATGTAAAACTCTAAAAATAATCTTTCCATTTTGCTAAACTAAAAGCCACAATCTCTATTGTAGAATAAATATAAGTTCCACCTTCCTGCTTTCCTTTCTGCTCTTCTTTGGCTTCTTAGTTCCCATTGTTTTCTTTTCTCTTCTCTATCAAATCCAAATCCTCTATAGTGTATATTTTGCACTACAAAGGATTGTACAGTCGGAAATAACTGCCACACCATCTCATCTCCAAGATAGATGACTGTTGTGCATCCTCGTGATATGTCATGTTAGGCAACCCAATGCTATTCACTCTATCCTTGAGATAAATGACAACTGTCCATCTATGAGATTGATAACATGGTAGCTTTGTAGGGCTGTACAACCCTTTATGGTGCAAAACACAAACCATATGGGATCCGAATCCCCCCCTCTCTCTCTCTCTCTCTCTCTCTCTCTCTCTCTCTCTTGGTGTATTTGCTTCATCTGGGTTAGGGTGTCCTAACTCTTTTATTGTTTTGTTTATAAAAAAGCCAAGCCTAGTGTCCCAATCCAGTAAATTGCATACATTTTGTTGACCTGAATACAATGTTTTTGATGGAGTTTAGGAGAGTGAATTTGGGGTTATCAGTCCATTTGCATACTTAAATACACAAAGGGTTAGTAGTTGAGATGCAGAAGTTCTAAAAAATTCTAGAGAACAAGTTTCGAAAGATATATGATGATTAAAATAGTAAATTTAACTTTAATTAATAGATAATATAATTATGTCATTAGTGATAAATGGAGGCAATTGTCAATCCCCATTTAATAAATGCCCTGCTCTAATTCAAATTCCAATATAACAAAAAATAATAACTCATATATTATAATGGGATGGCCTATGGATGAGAAAAATGTTCACAACAGAATGCTTCTTTTGCTAATACAAAATGCTAAAGCATTGCATGAAAAAGTTACACCGAGCAACATGGAGGGAAGGGACAAGTGGGGCAAAGTAGGTGCCTAGTCGCAGTTGTTTTGTACAAATGAAACCACAAGGCATACCGACCTTGTTTTGTTCCTTGGATGCTAACATTTTTTCCTTTGGACAGCATCCTATCCTACGTACATAGGATCACGTTCTCTTCTGTCAACTTCTCCAGCCAAAGATTGACACTTTAGTTAGCAGAAAGGATAAATTTTTTTTTTGAGCTAATGCCTATGGTTGTTGCGCATGGATCTCGGAGTTGAATCCAATAGCACATCTAACAAATCCTTAGCTACAGCATTTTGAACATTCTAAACAATGTTGCTGATATTATATATTTTCTGCTGCATAATTAAGTCAATGTGTGCAGAACTTGAGTTGGCAATTATATTTTCTGTTATCAAACAATTACTCGTCATGAAATGTGCAGGTAAAAGCACCCTTACCCTTGACTAGTTAGCTATAAGCGTGTGCATTGCACGTGCAAGTCAAATTAAGTTCCTATGTAGGTTAATCTAAAATACAAGTTGCAATATTTACACGGTACTTTAGCATCTAGAAAATTTTAAGCGGGAGATTACAACAGAAATGAAGACTGTAGGAGTGTCATGATTGGTATTTAGGTAACTTAGCAATGATTGTGCAGAACTTGAAGGAATTGTGGGGCACGTTTAAGGTTGTAAATGGGCCGGGTTGACCCGTGACCCGATCCGGCCCGACTCACTTAGACCTAATCCAATTCATTTTAAAGGATCCATCAAGTCGGATCAGGTTCTAAAATTAGATCCGTTCAATTTTTTGGTAGGGTCTGGGTTTACTAAATTCAGATCCGATGCGATCCAATCCGAATTCAGTATTAGATCTAACGTATAAATCATAGAGCAAATAGAATGGGATTAGAATTCTAAATGCTCTTGTAGCATTATTATTTGTTATATAGTTTTACTCAATTTAACTGTTAAATTTTAAGAAATTATATTTATGCTTAGATTGTTGGTCTCTACCAACTGATAGTATATATTATGTTTATCTTATACATGTTATCAAGGTGAAGGCCATCAATCTATTTATTTGTTATAATTTGTTTATTTGGATTATGAAACAAATACTGTACCAAAAGTGAAAAAAAATATTTCATTTGTCAAAAAAAAATAGAGATATTGCAGAGAACTGAATATGATCTTCAAGTTGGTTTTTGTATTTTAGTTAGTTTTTGATAGCGATGTATCAAAGTTATTATAACGTTTGATGACATCCATATATTTGTAGAATTTTATGCTAAAGTTTTCTTAAATAATGATTCAGCTCTAGTAGTTAAAAATTATGGATTACTTATAAATTAAGATAAAAAATAAATAACCCTCTATATTTTATGAACAATTGCATATACCCCCCTACATTTTCAATTTCAACAATATCAACCCTGCATTTTATAGAATTTTGCAATGTCATCTTCCGGTTAGAGAATTGGGTTCCTGCTCGCCGACCATCCTATGTGGTAAGGAATTAGCCGATAGAAGCTTATGTGAACATTTTAGAAGGGGATGATGTGGACTTAACACCCTTTTGGTGCCATTTTTTCCACCAAAACCAATGAAGGGTATTTTATATGGCCTGTGAGCTAAGCACTATCTCTCCCTCTCAGTCCCACACTCTATCTTCTTCGTATGCTCTCAGCTGTGCGCTATCTCTCACTATCTCTCCCTCTCTGTCCCATGCTCTGTCTTTTTCGTATGCTCCCAGTTGTGCGCTATATCTCCATTTTTGTCCCACACTTTGCCCAACCTATTGTTTAATAACCTACCCATTTTATATATGAGGATTTTATTATTCTTTAGTGCTTCCTGAGGTGAAAGAAGATTCCTAGAATCACTGTGGATTGATTGTAATCATACCTAACCACAGCAATAAAGAATAGGATAAACAATAGGCAATGCACTAACTCTTTAGTACTTTTTGGGGTGAACGAAGATTCCTTGAGTCCACGGTGAGCATATCCCCCCACTAACATGGACATGTACAATATCCATGTTAAAAAACCAGGTTAAATCTTATTTAAAGGCATGTAAAAGAGTCACAATATGCATAAAAAATGGAAGCACGCAGACATAAAAAACTACAAAATCAAAATTTCAAACCCTAGCTTTGAGAAAATAACAAAACAAACGAAAATAACTTACTAATGGAGGAGTCTCTGTTGTCGACCGTTCGAAACAACTCACGATGAAAATCTCAAAGGAAAAACACTGACTATTTCCAGAGGAATAAGAGATAAAGCGACCTTTGAAAGCGACAGAGCAATATTCGGAGGGAAAATGAGGGATGGTTCAACTGAAGGGGAAGAGAAAGGTATACGTCACGTGCGGGGGGGTCTGTCTAACTAAATGGTCCACATCAGCTTACAACTGGCCGTCAAATTGACAAATAAGATCCAAATAGTTAATTCCTTGCCACACAGGACTAGCAGCAAATAGGAATCCAATTTTTCTCATCGGAAAATCAAATTACAAAATTTTATAAAATGCAAGGTTGACATTGCTGAAATTGGAAATATAGGGAGGTATCTACAAGTCATCAAAAAATACAGGGGGTTATTTACTTTTTATCCTATAAATTAATAGTAAAAATGAAATAATGTTTATTTTCTTTTATCATAACTTCTCATATATTGGCCTATTATATAAATCGGACTTGATTTGAATTTGGGCCCAAACTGAAACTGAATTTTTTAAGTTGGGACCAGATTATACATGAATCCGATCCGATCTGAATGATCCAATCAGATAAAATTTTTGATTGTAGATCCGATCCGATCCGACCGACTTCTATTGAGTTGGGTTTGGATCTAATAAAAAAATCGAATCAGATTAGGGTCACTCATGATCTAATCCGATCCAACCCATTTGCACCTCTAGGCACGGTAACAAAGACTAAGGGTTTCAAGTATTGCATCAACTAATTAGTACCAAGTGATGTTCCCATAAAAAAAGAATATACGCACCAATATTGAATCGTTAATTACAAAAATAATGACTTATTGATCAGGACATAATGAGACGCACGATTTTGCTATTGGCAATAAAAGAAAAAAGTATGAAACTGATACCTCAAGGTTTTTCCCTAGATGCAATCTGTGCTTATCAAAATAGTCTATTTAGTATTGCTTTTATTTCTTATTTTTAAAAAATAAAAAAAAACATATTATAAATTCAAACAGAAAATATATTTAAAGCTATCATTCTTATCTTTTATTTTTCAAAAGTCATTTCCATTACATCTAGAAAAAAATGATAGAAATCCTTAGGCAAAATTATATCAATCTTACGTGATATACTTAAGTTCATTAACTATTTAGCAAGGGCTGCTTTGAACAAAAAAAGATAACTATAATTTCAATTGCCTATTTTTGACATGCAGTATATGAAGAATATTGAGTACTTAGTTAAAATAATTAACCTTTTTTACATAATTTTCTGGCAATAGAAATTATCTCTGGAGAAATAAAACCTATGATGGAATCTAAAAAGTTCAAAACCAGGCCGAGCGAATTTAATGTCCCACAAATTTCTTTCAAATCTCTGGCCATATTCACGTCCCACCTTCAATTGCAATATTACACTTCATGTTGGAGAGAGAGCTTCAATTGATACTAGAATATACAATCTTGTAGCTTTGAGGTTATGGAGTTTGAAAGTATTGAAAATTATAGATACTCAGATCAGTGATGACCAGGAGACGAATATAAGAAATCCATATCCTTTCAATTATGGTTGCAATTATTAAATATAGAAGCCGAAAGAATATATCCAGGTTTCTTGGTTCTTCCATTCAGAAAGAGAACATGTTGAAGACTTCACAAGATGTCAAGATCCCATACAGTTCCATTAACAGGTAGAAAGATAATAGGATATGGGAATTTAAAAGTGGAGGGAGTAATCTTGTTTATTTAGTTCTTGATTATGGCTAGATTTCCACAACCTTCAGCAATGTCTCTATTAGGAATCAAAGCAAGCAGTACCAGATGGATGAGGGAAAATACAGAAGAAAACTAGTCCATCCACACCTGTGCAAGGATATAAAATTTTCTTTTCTTTCTTATTTTTTTCTCTATATGGAAGAAGAGAATAAAGAGGATAAGAGATGATGAGAGGAGAAAGAAACTTTTCTCCCCTTCAAAAATAAGGTAATGTGATGAAGAGAACGCCTCCACTAGCCTTCCCCCTAGTCTTGTGTGCCCAAGTACTCAATGTGAAAATTGCACCAGGAAGGTACGCAAGACATTACAAAGCATTTGAGGATATAGACAACAAACTCAAATTACATGGTCTTCTAGCCAAGAAACAAAGAAAAGAAAAAATACTTTACCAGTTTTCGCTTTTATGTTATTCCTTCTGGACTTGTCCTAGAGGAGTACCGGAAGAGCTCTGCACTGGTTGAGTATTTTTTCGCGCAAGTTTTCTGAATGACTAAATGATTTATGTAAAAGAGCTGGCAAACAATATGCTTTTTTTCAAAATCTATTCAAATTGTATCATCCAATAAATCCATTTTCATGTCCTCTTATATGTCTAGTTAAATTTTTTCCCCTCTGCTCCTGGAATGGGTTAACCTCAAGTATAGAAGCTAAAGCAAGTAGCATGAAGCATCCATAACAACTTCATAGGTGAAGCATACCTGGAAAAATGTAGATTTCAAACAACCTTGTGATTGATAGAGGAGTACCAACTAATTTTCTGCTTAATTTCTAGGATTGGGAGAATGAAGAGTGAAATGTTACATGAATCCTTTTGTCTTCCAACCATGAAAAGACAACAATGCTAGAATTACCTTCAACTATGCCCTCCAAGGGACTGGTTGATTAGTAACATGCCTCATACCGCTCCAGATCCCGAGTTCAGCTAGGAGGATTCGTCCACGCCTCAATTCAGCTAGAAGAAATTATACCTGCAATAAAGATCCTCCTATCTCCCTCTCAAACAGTAACTCCAGAAAATGCACAAATCTATTAAAACTTCCCTTGAACAATCCTGGAGGGGTTAACCAGTGAACATGTGCCAACATACTTAATTTTCATGATTTTTCAAGTCTGTAGAGGGGGAAGAACATGTAATTATTGCATCACTTGCCACATGGTACATATTAACATGGAGAGATATGTTTAAACTACTTAAAAAGGGGACTGGTTTATGTCGCCGCATCTGTGCTGTGAGCCTCCTTGCAGTCTCCCATCAAACCCCTACTAAAGCTAGTTACCCGAGAGAGGTCTGCTTATATATGTAATTTATGGTTAATAATCAGAAAAGCATATACTCAAGAAATCGTCCAACAAAAATAGGCAAAGAATACCAATGTTTAGATACTGGATTCATGGATAATTGAGCATTGTTATGACGGCATCAGATGATTTATGCCCTAGCAGATGTCAAAGTTGTTTGAGCAACCTCATGCCTACCGTATCAAAAAAAATAAAATAAAATAAAAAACCTCATGCCCACAGTCATCAGCTAATAGCAGTTGAATTGTTGAGATCACCAAAATTTCTGTCAGCAGTATCATGCTAAGCTCAGATGTGCCATTTTCCAACACAGGACGACATCAGAATGAAATTTATCATGGTTAATTTTGTGCTATCTTCTGAACCCCAAACTGTGAATCATTCAAACAGAATTTAAGTCATCAAAATAGAACAAAGAGTTGGTACAGAAAAACTTTGTTATGGGATTGTCCAGTTGGTACCCCTGGTAAAGAATCCCCTAGTAACTTATAGCAGTTGTTGCACACGTAGGCAAGGTGACTTAGACCTTTTCTATCAATCAAACAAATTATATGGCCTGCCTATCTGTACTGTAACAAATTTCCTAGCAAGTGCTGCGCGTATATGACTGAATTTAGCCATAGCCACTGAAGGTCCAATGAGCAATGGCAAACGACAACTATTCAAAGGTAGGCAACCTGCCTAATAAGGGTAGGACAAGGTTTCTGATTGCACTGCTTGTCGTACATAGAAAAGTACATAAGTCTACCCTAATTTATCAAATTTAAAATATGCAAAAAAAAGTTCTCTGAACCTCAGACTTACCATCATTACCTTTTGAACTAATCAGCACCTCAAATAACTTTCCCTCATTTACAACAGCAGAGTTTGCTGGCACAACTATATCACTCGATCACCAAAAGACATGGTTCACAGATTTTTGACATGTGGCAATCATTTTACAATCTGGATTTAAATGGTTATAAACCTTCCAGATCTCATCCTTGGATTGGGATCAATTAGGATCATAAGATTTAGATCCATAATATGGATCCTACAATCATTTTAATTATAGTTTGGGAAAATCTATGTTCTATTTTCTATAATCTATTTGGCAATAGTTTATGGAGGAAATGAGTGGTTCTGTCTTTTTCCTCTCGATAACTGAATTAATACTTGGTATATAGAAATCTTGAATAACAGGACATGGTGTATGTTTCATTAGACATCCATATATAAGCTTATTATATGGTGTATTACTTTTAAGGGGTAATTGCTTGATATAGTAATAAAAGGCTTGGGCTGACAAGTGCACTAGCATGCGTTCAAGTCCTGAGGCACTCACTTTGTGCGGAGAAAAAAAAAAAAGCTAAAGGCTAGGTATGCCCCCAGTCTGCCACTCCCAAGATCCTAGATTGCTGGGACCATAACTAGGTAATGTACTTTTTAGTATGATTTTTAAAATTTTTGAAGGACTTACTATCTATGATTTTATCCAATCTAACCTCCTCTATGATTTACAGTTAAGACCCTGATCTTGTCCACAAATCTGGGTGAAAACTGACTCTACATTGTCAATAACATAACATATAGCAAATTATAATTTTTCTGGACAATAGCATGCACTTATATAGAGAAGAACCATAGGATATACATCTCTACTCTAGTTTCACAAAGAAAAATTGAACAGAAATCATAAGTTAATAGGTCATGAAAATCAAAATTTCAAACTTATGTCATATGAAGACCAGCAATCTCAATCAGATTTTCATAGGAAGATATACATCAAAAAATTGAAGGGAAAATATAGTTCAGCATCAAGATGCAGCTCAAAATTACAAACCTTATCCCACCTATTTGAAGACACATCTATGGAATGAGGATCCTGTTGGGATATTCTTTCTGATTTTAATTGATTATCCATCATAACAAAATGTTCCTTCTTCACTGGCATTGGAGATTTCTTTAGTTCCCCTTCACTTCACAGACCTTAGACCTACAATATGATCTCCATCCTTACTGAGGTCATCATTAACTTCCATTAATGATGATTGAGTCAACTCACAAACTTTTCTTCTATATCTACTCTACAAAGACCAGTGGTACTATCTTCAGGCAATTTAACCCTTTTCTCCGTTTCTTCATTTTTTTTCATTCATACTATTTGATGTCCCAACTTCCATTATACGATATTGTAATGAAGGGGCCACTTAGTGTCTCTCACTCATTAATTTAAAAGCAATTATAAAGAATTCGAGTACAAACTTGTTAGCATGCAAAGTTATACAACCCTACAAATGCATCATCAATTCATCAGCCCACTCCATATCAAAGTCATATCTCATCATCTGGAAGCCCAAAAGTATTTCAATGGTGAAATATCAACAGGTACAACATAACCATCAATGTTTCTTGTTGACTGAAACCTCCTCTATTTCATCAGTACCACCAAATTGGGCTTTTCAAAAGTGATTGCATTTCATTAATTTGTACTCCTATTGCAGGACTCTTCAGCTCCATCTTAGTCTCCTTAACCAATGTCACAACATCGGCAGATAACAAACAAAGCATACATTCTGAATATTAGGAGTCAGTCCATCCATAGAATGTTGAAAGGAGAAAATGTAAGGAAAATCCTGGTCTACGCCCATAGCAACTAGTTAATGTATGAATTATCTCTCCATCATGAAGATAACTTCACAAAGATCCTTTTGTAAATTTAGATCTCCCTCCTTTTGCAAAACACTGTGACTGACAATCTTAAACCTATATGGAATAGGTGGAGATGTCAGGTTGACAGCCTATTCTAAAATGTTCATATTATTCCACCATACTGCTCCAAGAAAATTGTTTATATCATACAAGTATCCAAGATCCAATAATATGGAGTCATCATGATGTCCAATCTTCTTCTTTTTTTGTTAAGAGGAAAAGAAATGTTACGACAGGTGCTCTCTTTCCAGTTTGTGGTAGAAAACTTAGTAATAGGGTAAACAATCTCATAACAAGTATGCTTTTGATTTCGGCATGAAGCAATATTCCTGATTTTGCAACTGGGGCGGTTTCCAAATTGTTCATTTTCTGTAATTCTCATGCTCTATCAATCCATGTAAGCTTGAAATCAGGAATTCTACAACAGCATCTTATTTCAAATTGGAGGAAGCAACTTTAGAGTGTAATGGTTCATCACCACAACCTTGAAGACAAACATCAAACTCAAGATCTTGAATTTAAACATATAAATATATGAGTTCATGCATTGTTATGAAGCATGCTTAGCTTTAGAAACTAGTTAACCAACCACCAGTATACATTTCAACATAAGTGACAGGTTGAATCAAAAACAACAGCATGTCCTGATCTTATCAAAAATCAAAGAAAAGTTCATCTGAAATTGGCATATTTTATTGTAATATAATTAGGCAATGCACATTTCTCAATGTACAAAGGGAAACTGTATACACAGTGGAGAAATCCCATTGTGATTTTTGGTAATCAAAACCCAAAGGAATGGGACTCCAACAAATTTTCTTTTTTCACCAAAACAAGCTAAGAATTTTCATCCAAACTCTCATGCCACAGTGGTGAGCTTCTCAATGGTGGGGAAGAACCAACACATACCTCCAGCCGAGCATCAAATTGCTCATCACTCGACCTCAACAATGCAGGAAGCGACAAGAACACACCTTTCTCCTTGCACACCCGATGCCTCGGCTTTATCCTGTTCTCCAAGCTGAATGAGAAGTAGGGAGGGAATTCCTTCATCTCCCTCAGATCCCTCCCCATTTCCGTTACTAAAAATTCAATCTTGGGTTGGAGATTCTCCTTTATACTGTAGCAGAAGAGCTGAGGAAACCTTCGCACCATCACCCTCGAGTCCCGGGCCGAGAACCCAACCGTCTGGAGGAAGTCTAGCCGGGGGAGAAGCTTCTCTTCTACGCTACAGGAGAGCAGCGAGGTATGCCTCGAGATGGCGGTGATGCCAAGCATCTGGAGGAAGTAGAGGGTGGGGCGGAGCCGGCCGGCGATGTCAGAGACGAGAAGCCGCGGCCGGTGGTGAATGACGCGGTGGAGGTCGCGGCCCTGGACGCCGACCTCACGGAGGAGAAAGGTGAGGACGGAAGTAAGGGCTTTAGGGCCGGCGGCGAGGACCTCCGGGCACATGCCGCAGACACGACGGAGCTCGCCGGCGGTGAGACCGATGGAGCGGAGGAGGTCGACGGTGGCGCGGAAGTCGGCGAGGGGGACGGCGGCGACGGGGGGATGGGCGGCCGCGGCCGCGAAGAGGTCGATGCCGAGGGAGTCGAGGAAGAGGAGCTTCTCGTGGAAGGGAGAGAAGGGTTGGGGGGGCAGAACGGGAAGAGTTGGGGGCTTCGGGGGCTTTTCGGGAAGGGGAATGGGGGTTTTAGGGGAGAGGCGGAGGCCGTGGGCGGGGAAGGGGAGGCGGGGGCGGGGAGGGGAATCGTAGGAAGTGGTGGGGATTTTGGGAATTTGAGAGGGGAGAAACTTGGGATTGGAAGGAGGGCGGA
Organism: Elaeis guineensis; assembly: GCF_000442705.2. Classification (NCBI taxonomy): domain Eukaryota; kingdom Viridiplantae; phylum Streptophyta; class Magnoliopsida; order Arecales; family Arecaceae; genus Elaeis; species Elaeis guineensis. The sequence continues at coordinate 20,944,949 of NC_025999.2, forward strand.
GGCCGCTATAGGAGCAAAACTGGAAGACTTCTTCCATGGCTACGCTCTACATTGCCGCCGGAGCGAGGGAGGGAGGGCTTCTAGGAGAGTAAAACAAAATATGTTAAAAATATTCTGTTTTGTCGGGAGATAAGGTGAGGTAGAGGGGACAGAGCTCCAGAACCGTGCATCAGAAATCAGGAGGCCACTGGAGCCACAAGGCCATGCTTAAATCGTTCGGAAAGTAAATATAGTGAGGCCCAAACAAAGCACAAACTGCTCATCCTCCCACGTAGCGCAAAGGGATTGGTTCTTCGGATCACAAAGATGTTATCCTGAATCGCATCCATACTGTTCACCGGCGGAATAGTTTTGTGCCGCGTGAACTGGAGGTGTAAGCTGTCGTTTGGTACGGCAATGGGGCCTCGTAGTGTAAAGGGGATTTTTTAAAGGGAAACGCGTGGAGTAGTCCGTTCGCCTCGTTTCCAGCGTTATCAATCGTTCGTCGTACTCCGTGGACCGGAACGCGTAGTTATCCGAGGTGCTGTTGGGCCTTTGGAGCCGAAACTCGAGACTCTAGTTGCGAAGCTAGTAGCACCAAGCGAGCCACGTCGGTCCGAGAAAAGTATGGTCCGACATTTCGTGCGACACTACGACTCCGCGCGGGAGCAGATCGTCTCGCGTCCGATGAAGTTGTCCGAAGGGCTGAGAGTAGCGGGAGAAGATCGATATCTTGAATTTTTTTTTTTAATAATATATTTTTAATAAAATATTTTAAAAATATTATAGTTCAAAAATTATTTATCAAATTATCATCGTTGAAATACGTAGGATAAATTTATGGGTTCAACCCACAAATTCAGTGTCCACGTAGATAATTTATGGGTTGAATCCATGAATTTTTTGATCCACTTGACTGGGATGCACGAATTTTGAAATTTGAATTCGTGGGTTAAAGCTACGAATTAACCAAATGAATTCGTGCCTCAAACCCACGAAATCCCCTCAACAAAATTTTTTTGTTGAAATTTGAACAAAATTCATGGATTGAACCCACAAATTCCTGAATTCGTAGGCTCAACCCATGAATTCATTTGAAATTTGGCCTACCGTTGGACGAATTCGTAGGTTGAACCCACGAATTCTTGCATTCGTGAGTTCAACCCACGAATTCATTTGAAATTTCCTGTCGCTGAATCAATTCGTGGGTTGAACCCACGATTTTATTCTCTTTAAATCTCCACCCACCCTCCTTACTCCTTATTAAGATTTTTAGAAATTTTCTTGCTTGCATTTAGTCCATAAATTTTGATATGATCCTCCTTCTTAAAATCGATTATGGCTTCAAAAAAAAGTAGAATTTTGTTGAAAGGAAAGAGGGCTCGAGTAGAGAAAGAAAAGCAACCATCTCGTAGGTATGAAGAGTCTTTTTTTCTAAATAGTGAGTGTAGTGAAAAATTTCAATCAAACTTTTCTGAAAAAAAAATTGTAGGAGGTAAAATAGTCGATTTAAATAGTTTTAGTGATTTTCGTATTAAATTTTTATTTGAAAGGATGGATTGGCTATCTATGATTATGCTTAACAAGCCAACGTATTCTACTCTGGTTCACTATTTTTATAGTAATTTTAGTTTTAATAGTAAGTCTTGTTCCATTTCATCGTATGTTAAAGGACAATTGATCGAATTTGACTGTGAAGTTTTCTGTCAAATTTTGGATATTCCATCAGATGGTGATAAATTTTTCAATAGTAGTACTGTTTGGAATCATCTAGTATTAGACTATGCTTCATGTGTTAGAACTATTTTTGACGACAATATAAGTGCGACCATTAAACCTGATGTAAATCTATTACCACTTGAAATTAGATTAATCCATCATATTTTTACGTTTAATTTTTTGCCCAGAGGAGGTCATAAAGAACACGTATCACATTTAGATGTTTATCTTCTCAGAATGGTTCTTTCAGGTGATAGAGTTAATGTGCCCTATTTAATGATGTTTTATATAAATGAATGTTTTCAAAGTTCAAAAACCATCTTGCCATATGGAGCTGTTCTGACTACTATATTCGAGGCATTTGATGTCCACATCATGGTTGATGATGAAGTTGTCAAGGTTAAACGTAGTGATATAATAATCATACATCTCTAAGACGTATGGGGTATACATTTCATAATAGGGTATGGATGCGTACGTTTATAGTAGATGAAGAAGAACATGGCGGTGAAGGAGATGGTCAGCCTATCGATAGAGAGCAGCATACACATGCTACATAGTCCGATTAGCAGTCATTCGATCAGCATGCATTATCTACTCGCATAGATGCATTGGAGATATCTGTTAGCGAGAGATTTGCACATATGGATTCTCGGCTGGATGAGAGATTTGCACAGATGGGTGCCCGATTGGATTGGACTGAAACTGGATCATATCGTCATGCATATACACGGGCGAGGGCATATGTGAACTGAATGATGGAAGATCCGAGATCAGAAACAATGATGAACAATATCGTCTGGTACCTCCTTCATGCAATGCAGGTGCTCCTGATGATGAGGGATGCATGAAAGGTGAAGGAGTGGGCTTTGCAGTGCCATGGCCATGATCGTGGATATCGGTGGAGATACAAACATGCTGTCGGACGGCGTGGAGGCCTGAAGTACAAATATCCTAGATGAACTACCCGAATGTGGCTAACGAGTCTGGACGAGCCAAACAATGAATTCTCACCAAACTGTCACTCTAACACAAACAAAAGATGAACAGTAGGCAAATAAATCCGTGTCAATCATAAAAAAATAAAAATAAAATATGAAACATTACTAGATAGTCAATCATCGCTCCACCACGACAAATGAATCGATGCGTAATGCGATGATACCACTCTATATAGTCATTATAATAGTCCATCATATCATCGGCCGCTAGACCGTCTACAATATAATCCTGCCAACTCTACCAGAGTGCAACCCACTGCTGATGAATTCTTTCCCAGTCATAATCGGCGCGCCCCCGAAGGTCGATATGATGAAGTCTGGAATTCGTATCACAAATCTCCGAAATAGTCTGTCATAATTCGAACTGGCGCATCACTCTATCCGGATAGTACCACTAGATGATAAAAAAGCATAGAAGTATCACCCGACACCACCATATATGCTGTCTACTAAAACAATAATCTAGTAGACCTACTTGGACCAGAGGAGTATATGGCTGCCATATAATCTTTTCATCCACAGGGTTAAATATAAGTAAATCAGTTATGTTTATCCAAGAGATTATCCAAATATGTAAATTAGTTATATTTATACCTGCTCAAATTCGAGACGATCAAGATGATGCTGATAACTCGGTAAAATATGGATAGAAACCTTCGTCACCTCAAAAGCATCTCTCCACCTACATAATGAAATTATAATGGTACATACAAATGTAATTCAAATACAGAAATATATAAGTTTGAAAATTATAATGGCACATACAATTACATACCTCATGACTAGAGGACCAGCTGGTAATGCATCTCCACCTACCAAATCTATAATAGGATCTATAGGAGGCTGAAGTAACCGACAAGGAGCTATAGATGGAAACCTATCCCAGGCCCACACCTGAAGTAAAATCAAAAGTCCTGCAATATCATGTGCATCTATCCTACTTGTCCTACAAAGCTCTCTATACAATCATGCTAAGCCCACACTACCCCAGCTATAGTGTCCTGCAGCATCAAAATCGGCAAGTAGTGGCAAAAATATTATATGCATCATATTATTTGATTTATCTGCATATAAACACCCCCCATCAGCTACAGAATATATGTCCTAGCATAACGTTGTATGGCTATTAGGTCTGCATCTAATGGTTGCTCGAAAAACTGCTGTCCCAACCATGCAAGATTCAATTGGCAACCCTTGAGTTTATTAGCAGGTGAGATAACACCTAGCAAATCAAAGCATACTTGATGCCAGTCTTGACGTGTGCTACCTATCACTGGAAGACCGTCAACTAGTAAACCCAATTGAATGTTGATATCCTCCCGAGTGATAGTGCACTCACCAAATGGCAGATGAAATGTATGAGTTTCTAGATGCCACCGCTCTACGAATGCGGTGATCAAATGTCAATCTAGCGAGATGAATCCCACGTGGCTAAGCCCGTAAAAACCTGCCTGCTGTAAAAGTAGAACTATTCGTATATCTAGTGGGGTCAAGCGAGTAAAGGCTAGCTCTCACCGTCGACATCAAAGAAAGAAATGCTCCTGTAAACATGAAAAGAAGTTAACTCAAATCTCTGAGTCTTTAAACATATCTTATATAAATACATATCTGTCCATCCCAAATGGTGGAAGATCGATGAGACGCTTGAGCATATAACACCATCTGATCTACCGGCCCTGGCTCCATGTGCACAATACTATAGAAGATATTTGTAAAAAAAAAAATTTATTACTGAATCAAATAAACACATATTTGATTCTCCATCAAAGAAACACATATTTGAAATAAGTCAGAACAAAAGTAGTACCACATTACAATTGATAATAATACAAAGTTTTTTTTGATAATAATACAAGTCGGAATAAAAATATTCCTTCTTTGGTTATTGGATATGTCCATCTGCTATGTCCAACTTCACCATAATTTTGGCACCTAGTTCTGTTCCCAACTTCTATCCAATCAATTTCATTCCTCAGTCTAGAGGATCGTGGCCTTCCCTTTTATCGCAATCATTCTTTTTGTGGTATAATGGTGATGTCACTTGTTTGTTGCGCCCAATAATCTGCATGTGGGATGGGTTGAAATTGATGGTTGTAACTACGATAATACTCCTCTAGTGTGTAACACCGATCAATATATCATCAAAAATTAATTGACACATGTGCACAAGCAGCCATCACATGAAAATACAGTAAATGATAACACTGCCATTTCTGACACATATATGTATGCTCAGAAACCATACTATCTGCAAGCATATTAGTTTATTAGATCAAAAAATTATTTTTTATTTGTAATACATAACAACTTAAATGTATTATTCTATTAAAATCTACCATCATCTGAGTATTATTGTCTTTATTATTATACAGCCCACAGAATGCTATTTGGATTTGAAATACTCCACTTGCTCTATCAAACTTTGTGATATTATGAGATGTTGCTTTTGATTGGTTGGCAATCACACAAGTTGTAGCAAATGGAACAAATCTTTCATCTCTAGTTAATGCTTCATCTGTCTAGGCACGTCGACCATCAAAATATGATATAAGTCGAAAAAATGTCAGTTGCACTAATGAAGTTACTAGCAGAAAGCATACATTTTTTAATACACTATTAAAACATTCAGATAAGTTCATAGTTATCATTTCAAATCTTTAATCACCATCATATGCACGAGACCATTTCTCCACAAGAATTTCATTCAACCATTGAATAGCTTTCGAATTTACCTTTTCAATCTTCATCATACATTTATTGAACTTCCTAAGTTATGTTTGTATTCCAGTTATTTTCACCAAATCTCTGAGTCTGGAGTCCCGAAACCGAGTATTGAAGTTACTCGCTATGTGGCGCAAACAATAAACATAATGTGCATCTGGAGGGTGCTAGTCAAGATGTTCATTCTGCAAAGCCGACAATATACCTGTATGCAGATCTGAAATAAGACATATACCATGATGTGATGTAATACAATATCTAAGATAAGCCAAGAACCAGTCCCATGTATTAGTAGACTCCTTGTCTACTATAGCAAAGGCAAGTGGAAAATTTTGGTTATTCCCATCAATGGCTATTGCAATCATCAGCTTCTCTCGATATTTTTTGAATATAAATATAGCATTGATACTGATAACCGATCTACAGTATTTGAAGCCTTCAATTGATGGTGCAAATATCCAAAAAGCACGATCAAATGCAGCCAATGGAGGATAACTAATGGAAGTGCTGATGAACTTCACCTAAGAGCCGAGATTAAATTCCTGCACAGCATGCAACCATTTTGGCAATAGGTCATAAGATTTATCTCAGTCTCCATATGTCAATGCCATTGCTTTTTGCTTTGCCTCCCACAGTTTTCTATAACTGACTGTATAGTTGAATCTATTTTTAATAATTGCACCGATGCCGGCAATAGAAATTATGGGTATTTCTTTTACAACATCCTGAATTTCATTGGCAATAAAGTTCGAATGAAGACCAAAATGATCCTGAGAAAGCATAGCCAAAACACATGTATGTTGACCGATATACCTTGTGATTTCAAAGTAATCATATCACTTAACAGTGTGGAGCATCCAATTGCATCCTGACTTTCTATTTTTGTATTTTACCATTCAAAGCTTTGGCTTCGACTCGACAACTCTAAATTCATAATACCTCTCAATATTATACTGTTTTACTGCAGTTTGCAGTTCTATCTTATCTGCAAAATAAAGTCTTTTTGACAACTCGATACCTCTTTTCCAGCTGGTACACCATGCCTTCAATCTAGAAGACATTGATACATTAGCTACCATCCAATCAATTGATCTAAATGTTCCAGAAGGAGCTTTAAATACTCCTAAATTTGGGTGCTCTTCCATAGGTTCACACTCTATATTAGTAGAAGTACCAGCTTGCTGAGGATAGAAGTCCATCTTATCTTCACTTCGTATGTCATCTTCTTCGAATAGCCGATTATCTATGTGCACCATATCATCGACAGGTTTATAAATTGATGATTCTCTGATAGTAACACCTACCACATCAGGATCTACTATAGAAAATTAATCCTCTGCATGTCTGAAACTTTGAGTCCCTAGTACATGGTCAGTGCCCTGAGTTGTTCTAGATGGATCGATCTGTTCAGTGCCCTGAGTCATTTTAGATGGATCGATCTATTCAATGCCTTGAGTTGTTCTTATATCTCTATCGGCTACTTCATATTCATCCTGTTCAGCTTCAATAGATTGTACTTCTAGATATAATTCCGCACTTGATAAATATGGATGCGAACTAACCGTTGAAAAAATTACTTCAATATCTTCATCTTCATTAATCAAAATAGGTTCATACTTTAATAATATCGACTGCACAACCTATGGATATTTATATATTATCATGAGTCTATTCTTGCTTTTGTCTACATGAAAGACTCTGCATAATTTATTCTCCAACTCCTTAAATCTAGTTTCAGGTTTAATTCTAATTGCCATTTGAGAACGATCAATGTATTCAATACCATTTGGTCCATAAATTATAAAACTATTTATGTAGCATAAGACCGTGATATTTTCTTCCATCACTACATACATAACAAATACAATAATTTTAGCATGCTCTACATAAAATCATCAATTAAATATAAAATAAAGTAAACTACATAGCTCAAAGTCAGCAATTAAAATAAAATTTTCTAATAATAATTCACTTGAACAAATTATGTAACTCAATAATTTTTTATAATATTATAAAATTTTACATACTTAAAAAAATTTATAATTATTAATTTTATTTTTTTACTTGTAATAATTTAAAAAATTATAATATTATAAAATTTTACATACTAAAAAAATTTATAATTATTAATTTTATTTTTTTTCACTTATAATAATTCAAAAAAATTATAATATTATAAAATTTTACATACTTAAAAAATTTATAATTATTAATTTTATTTTTTTACTTATAATAATTCAAAAAATTATAATATTATAAAATTTTACATACTTAAAAAAAATTTATAATTATTAATTTTATTTTTTCACTTATAATAATTCAAAAAAATAGAATATTATAAAATTTTACATACTTAAAAAAATTATAATTATTAATTTTATTTTTTTCACTAATAATAATTCAAAAAATTATAATATTACAAAATTTTACATACTTAAAAAAAATTTATAATTATTAATTTTATTTTTTCACTTATAATAATTCAAAAAATTAGATAATGATATAAAAAAAATTACCCGGATGATGGACACTGATGATTGGACCGACAGCCGATGGGGGAAGAGGGGGTCTGGGTGGCGTGATCAGAGGGTAAGGACAACGGCAACCCGAGGGGGACCGTGGAGGGGGGTGGTGGGTAGGGGTACCGTGGAGGGGGGACGGGGCCTTAGGAGAGCCACCCTTGTCAGAGGGGAGGGGAGCACCGGGGGGCGGGGGGGTTCAACGGGCATGATCCGAGGTGAGATCGCTGTCAAAGGGGAGGGGAGCAACACTGTCGGAGAGGCCAGGGAGGTGGGGATCGATAGTTTGGGGAGGATCGACAAAGAATGTAACCCCAAGTCATGATTTAAAAAAAAAAAATTGAATTCATGGGTTGAAAGCATGAATTAAGCTGAATTCATATTTTCAACACACGAATTCAAACTTCAATTTTCATGCACCCGAGCCATGTGGAGCCTCAAGGTTTGTGCATGGGGGCTATGTGGACCATAGAATTTGTGAGTTCAACCCACAAATTTTTCACATGGACAGTGAATTCGTAGGTTAAACCCATGAATTTATCCCACGTGGCCCTCCCATGGTAGTGTGGTAAATAGTTTTGGAGTCACCATATTTTCAATTTTTTTAAAAAAATATATTATTAAAAAAAATCTAGATATCTTAGCCTCATGGAGTATGTTCAAACATCACTAATAAAAAAAGTGTTTTATCCAATATTTTTTGATGATTTTTTTATAAAAAATAAGCAAAATTTAGTATTTAAATAAAAGAGCAAGTACAAAGTCCGAAGATAGGCTGTTCAATCTCCGTATTATATGAACTATACATCCATTCAGATGGTTTAATACAGACCAAAACAACTATAGATAACTTGTAACAGAAAATTAGAAGAGTACTAGCCTTCCACACAGCCTTACTCTCTTGTACTGTGTTTTTTCGCACCCTAAAAAAGCTTCTCCACAAGGATGCATAATAAGCATCCCTTTCGATCATGTGAAACATGTACAAATGATATAAAAATTTTGAGCATCAATAAATCCTTTGAGTTTAAGGCATCAACTTTTGCAATTGGAAAGAAATAATATTGAAAAGATTGTCAAACCAGTTTCTAGGATGCCTTGGCCAAGTAAAATATCGTAAAGATTGAACAAATTCTGTTATGGATGGAACTTTGATGCCCAACCCGAAGACACGGATGGATTTTGGTTGTAATCAACCCATACATCGGCCACCGACCTATACATCGATCATTGACCTATATGCAGATTTCTGACTTCATCGCCAGCATTCATTCTTGAGCTATCAATCCATAATTGGTCCCCCTGACTCTAGCACCGATGGCTGACTCCATCTACATGCACATTGGATTGTCGATCTACACATCGACCGTCTCTCGCATCATCAAAGCGATCTCTAGGCATCAAATGCCAATCTGCATGTCTGACAATATATATGGCAAGCCGTCAAGCCACACTCCCTCCGACCTCTACTTCGATCACTATATTCGAAAAGATTAACAGAAAATCTCCATACAATCCCATCAAATCATGCCACCGTTGGGAGCAGCTGGCTACCAACCAGATAAGATAGCTACAACCACTCAATACTGAGAAATCAAATCAAAGATCTCAGGATAGTGCACCCAAAGGAGTCGGAACAACCTCTAATTTTTCTCTCTTACAGCTCCCACATTTATAAATAGAGGTAACTAGGAGACCCCTAAGATATGCAACTCTCTTGTATGCTCTTTTTCATCTGTTCTATCGATTTTTGATTTGAGCATCAGAGGATCCCCATTGGAGCCAATTACCGTCAGAGACTTGTTTTATAGGTCCGATCACCATTATCTCAGTAGGGTGCTGCCTCACTCCAACCAATCCGACCCAAGTCGAGGATCTGCAGCAGTGGATTGGCACTAGAGAAAGGGCTTTGCCCATTCTTAAAAAGGAGTATGCGATCTATTGCCATGCCACCATGAAGAACATCCTCAAAATATTCCAACACCATGGCAGGCTGGTCAGCTGAAAATTTAATTGAGAATCACTCTCCAACTCAACAGTCGAAAGCACCTCAGCAATCCCCTCCACTGGTTGCAGGCATGAGCCAGGACCAATTCAATATTTTGGTTGCCCAGGTACAGGCATTGATCTTGGCAATCAATGCCATGCAACAACCGATCTGATGCAAGAGGTGCCCTAGCAATAACCTCCTTAATCTCTGCCATGAAGTTCGAATCGAGATAGACAGATACAACTAAGCTAACCCTGAAGTCTCAAGTGAAGGAGATGCTCGCCGACCCCTCATTCCAGAAAGGGATCTACTCCAAACCGATCCCTGTCCTGCCACACTGAGAACTACACGGTCTGCTAACATGGATTGTAGGTTTCAGCAGATGAATTGGTGGATCAATGCATTACACACCAAGCCACAGTTCAGAGCGATCCGATCAGCTTCTACATTGACTTGCCTTTTAGTGACAAGATCATGCAGGAGCCATTGCTTATCGGGTTTAAAATACCATAGCTGAAGAATTATGACAGGTCAACAATCTAGTGGATCACCCAGAGAGCTTCAAAGCTCTCATGCTCCTTCATGAAGCCAGCGACGCAATCCTATGCTGAGCTTTCTCTTCAACTCTCAAAAAGATAGCTCGGGATTGGTCTTCTAGTTTGAAATCAAGCTCTATTCATTAGTTCGACTAGATGAATTGATCGTTTGTTGCCCACTTCATAAGCAACAAAAGGTAGTGCCGACAATTCAGCTCCCTAATGAACATCAAGCAGAGGGAAGGAGAGTTCCTTCTATTGGAAAATATTTTCTAAAATTAATTATATGAATGATTGTGTTTCTTTTGTATATAAATTATTGATTAATAAATAAAAATTATTTTGATATTATTCATCAAAAAATTACATCTTCCTTGTAGAACTTTTATATTGTGACAAAGTCCTTAAAACTATGTAAGTAATCGATAAAGGAGGATTTATCATATAGTTCTTAAACATATTCATGACCAAATAATACGTCGTTACAGGACGATGATGTTTATCGAGTGGAGGTCGTTGTGTGCCATATGGGTTAGTTATCCTCTTAACCAAAGAGTGTTGTGACATTGATATGGTATACACGTGAGATATAAGAGTATATCATCACTGAACAAGTGACACACCTGCTGAGCATTCTACTGTTAAGAGCTGCTCGCAAAGTGTATGGATATAAGTGTCTCTCAGATCTAAGATCACCACAGTGACTTGCAAACAACTCACTGTGCTTTGGTGCCAGACTATCTGCATTTCTAACATAGGAATAGAAGGTTATTGGATACAATCAAGTACTTGCAAAGTCTGTGTATGGATCAAGATGGGATTGACCCCTCCGAATTATAGGAGCTGATGTATCACTGTATTTTAATTTAGTAAAATCTTGACTAGGATAATCCATGTGATGGATTTGAAAGGTTGAAATATAATGTGAATGACTTTATCAGGGTTGATAGTTAACCCTAGATCGTCCTAGAGCATTCAGGGTTAAAGAGATGAATTATATGATAACCATATGTATAGGTTCTAAAATTTTTTTTATAATTATTCAATCTATCCGGATATCGAAAATCATTGCTAGATGATATCTTCGATTAGTGCAGGAGATGGTTCTTATACTACAGACTTAGTGTTCGAACCTATTGAGTCACGCACATAAGTCAGGCAACATAGAAAAGTATTGATCTATGTCTATATATCCAATTTGAAAGTACTTGACTTGATTGAACATATAGATTAACTTGATTAAAAATTAAGTTATGAATCAAACGGGATGAAACGGTTGACTATATCTAGCTAGCACTAGACATGAGGTTCAGGTTCAATTTTGAGGATAAATAATTCTTTGATCTATGATCTAAGGAGCCTATGAGAGATTAAATTTAAGTGCTAATTAATTTTAGATTATATCTGATTTAATTAGACTTTATTGGGTTTAAAAATTTCAAGTTAGACTTGGTCCTAAATCCTAAACAGTTTAGGATTGACAGTCTTTTCAAAATTATTTTGAATTAGCTTCGAATTGGATTCGAATTGATCTATTTTTAGATTAGATCCTTAGAGTTCACTTTTACTGAGACTCTCTCACCTCCATGACTGACCCACCTAATAGGGTGTTGGTTGTTGCCGCCCCACATGGGGTGTGGGTGTGGGTGCATGTAGGCGCCAAGTTAGGCGCCAATCCTTTCTCAAGTAGGAGTTCTTCTTTGATAAATTATAGATTAATTCAAAGCATGTTTAAATTAGGAATCCTAATCTTATTGGTCATCAAAAATCATCTATAAATAGGAAGGGTCTCTACCTATGAAATATAACAATCAGATTGTGTGAAAGAGAGAAAAAGAGAGAGAGGCGTGAGATCCTTGTGGGCATTCCCTCTTGGTGTCCCCCTCTTGCTGCCCCTCCTCGTTCCGTAGGCCTCCATTATGGGCATTCCCTTGCTGGTGTGAGGAATCACACCTGGGCATCTCTCTCCTCCCTTGGTGGCCTTGCAAAGGTACTTCAGTCTGAGGCTTCATCCCACTTTTTTACATAGCTTGGCATGTGCGCGAAGTAGAGGGCCTACAGATTTAGGCCTATGCGAAGATTTGAGTTCAGATTCTAAAGGTTTGATCCCTATTCTGCTACATATTAGGTAAAGATTCAATCTTTAATTAGTTGAACATATAGAAAATTTTAGATGCAACCCTGGTTATCCGCAAAAAAAAAGTTTCCTTTCCTTCAATTTGTATCAGAGCCAGACTTTGATACATAGATGCATAACTAATTTTTCTAGATTATTTACATATTGTATATAATTAAAATTTTATGTTAGACATTAAATCTGATTTAGATCTATTTAAATAAAATTTATAATCTGATTTTGATTCGATTATAAGAACCTAATCAATAGTTGGTTAAGGTTTGTTATAAGTTTGTTATAACAGAATTTTATTATTGTTGAATTTTATTGGAATAACAATCTGATTTAAAATCTATTTTAAATTAATTTTAATAAAATTTTAATATTATTATTTTTCTTATGAAGTTAGATTTATTTCATATCTGAATTGAATCTATTTTGATAAATTTTCAAGTCTGATTTCTAACAAAATTCTGCTCTACACCAAAACAGATTTAATCAGAAAATTAATCGTTATGTGTTTATATATGCATCTAATTAATTTTATATATGATATCAAATTTAAAATTAATATTTTATAATCAATATAAGATATGTTTTAGATTTGATATGATGTATATGATACATCAAATCTGATTAGATTAAATGAAGAACATGATTGATAAGATCAAAGATGTGTTCATGATATAAATTATTTTATCAAAATTATATGTTGATGTGATTGCATATAAAATAAGATTTCAGATCTTAATAGTTCAGTGCTCAGATTGATGAGATCACCAGACCATCTGATCATAAGAGATCGAAGGGATTAATCTCTCTCTCTTGCCCATTCGATAGGTTCTCTTATGATGTGTAGGGGTGTTATTATGATCTGATTTCATGAAAAAAAAATAAATAGATTTTTATAAATTATTTTAATCATAAATATATTTAGATTAGATCTAAAATAATTTATGATGTATTACAATAAGATAAATTCAGATATAAAATTATTTTAGAATCTGAATAGCATATTATATTAAATGTAATCGGTATTGATCTAAAAGTTGTCATGATGCATGTGAAGTATGTATGAAGTTTAGATCATACCGATACATATTTAATTGTTAAACATATTATAAAAATTAATTTTTATGATTGAAATATATGGTATGCTTCACTTGAAATCCTGATAGAATAGTTCTACAAATTGAAACATACGTTTCACACACTTAATTTTGAATTAAGTTTGAATAATTTAGATTTGAGAATTGAAGGTTATTAAGATACCACATAAATTAATAAGCTACAGGTTAGCATGAATCAGATCCTTTTATTGGATTGGACCTAAAGTTAGAAATAAATATAGATCAAGCAGAAAAATTGATTAAATCTAATCAAGAGTTGAATTAGATTAGATCAGAATTTCTCTAGATCAACCTTAATAGTTGAAGTTTGATCAAGTCCATATTTTTTATCTTAATAAATGGATCATGATCATGGCTCAATGGTTGAGCCCGAATCTTTTGGTGGACCAAATCAAAACTAACCAGTTGGTGTCTAAGGTAAGTCTGGCAGTTTTGATCAAATGGTTATTAATTGAGAGCTACTCACCTAAATGGCATCTATGGTGAGTTAGTGGCATATCCCTCTCACTGATCTCACTTACTTGACCAATATGGTAGATTATATTTTGATTAGATCACTAGTCGATTCAAGCTAACCCATGCTATCAAAGTAAATCAGTATGACTGATTTAGTTATCTTTAAACCAGCTTGTGTCTAATCCTTTACATGACTTGACGAAGTCAGTGGAAGGATTTACGACTTACAGATTAACTTCTTCTCTTATTCTCAAGTCAATAAAATCAAATCTTCTAAATTATTAAGTCCTTAAAATGATACAGTTATGGAGATAACTTATTCATAGCCTCCCATTAAAGTGCATGACAATGAGTCTAATGTTCCAAATAGGCATTGGAGGTGCCACACGCCTAATGTCTCTTGGATATTGAAATTATCATTCATCATATGACCGTCTTGTTATGCCTTCATATCAATACTCAGATTGGCTGAGCCACGCTCGGGTCTGGACATCCATTTGTTGGATACACTTGGTGTAGTCATGTTAATGGTTGGACCTAATCAAGATTTTCAGTGAAGACACTACACGCCTACTGAAAGGATGCCTGAGGCAAAACCTAATTGCTAGAAATTATTTGAAAAAATAATTGGTTATAAACCTACCCATAGATGCACTAGGATTGATCGAGCCACACTCGAATCTGAATGTAGTCTGTGTGGATTCTAGTATCTGCTAAGAAATTAATATAATTCTTTGAGTTAGAGGTACAGGCTATCAATTAATACAAAATAGTCGGAGAACCTTTAAACTAAAGTCCATATCTTTGGGATTAAAAGTAATTCATATACTAATAGATTTTTATTTTTTCTTTTAGCTATGGCCAACATATTATCCTTTCGTTCGCTATTGGATAGCGACAAGCTCATCAGACCCAACGATAGCTAATATCGAAAGTTGAAGATCATCTTAGAGCATGAAAGGATTACATACGTGCTTACTGATGAGGCACCTGAAGAACTTGCTGCCAACGCTCCTTGTGCTGTAAGAGATACTTATTTGAAGTAGCTCAATGACCGCATGACTGTGTGTTGCATGATGAGGACAGCGATGAATGATGAACTTAGCTGTAAGTTTGAGGATGCATAGTTAGAGGAGATCATTCAAATGTTGAATGAGTCCTTCAGCATCTCTGAAGATGTGGAGAGACATAAAATCTTTTGCACAGTATTCAATACCCATATGCGAGAGGGAGCTTCAGTCACTGATCATGTATTATACATGATTGAGCAAATTGAATGTCTGAGCAAATTTGGCTTGCCATTGCATAAATATTTAGGCAAAGATGCTATCCTCAATTCGCTACCAAAATCTTACCTACTATTTCTGAGTTATTACAGAATGACAAAGCCTGTAGTGAACTATTATAATTTGCTAGGATTACTATAGACTTTTAAGAATGACCACCAGCTCCAAAAAGAGCGCGTGCATGTTGTGGGCGGTTCATCAGCAAGTCATCGATCCTCTAAGAGAGGAAAGAAAAAGAAAGTACAGAAAAATCATACCGTCGATCAAAAGCAGAGCAAAACATCGAAAGTCGACAAGAGCCAGATAAAATACTTCTTTTGCAAGAAGTTGAATTATTGAAAAAAGAATTATCATGCTTATATAGCTACCCTTGACCCAAACAGATCCAAGAACAAGAAAAAGAAGCAATCGATTGCTTCACAAAATACTTATATAATAACTTCTTGTAATTTTTTATTTGTAATACTACTATCTGCGTATTGGATACCGAAAATTTGATTAATATATGCAATTCATTGCAGAGACTGCAGGTTAGTAGGAAGTTTAGAGAAGGCAAATAGTTTCTAAATATTGGAGATGGAAGCTTTATTCTAGTTCTGGCTTTGAAAACTTTGCAACTTATTTTTGAGTCCAGTAGTGTCATCTTAGATGATTGTCATTATTGTCCTTTCTTTTTGATGAATGTCATCTTTGTAGGTCTTTTGACCAAACTTGATTTTAAGTTTATAATAAAGGATAATTTTTGTGATATCATTATGAATGATACTGCAATTATGCGCAGATAATTAAGACATGGCATATACATATTATCATAGCCTGTTGGTGTAATATATACATCCAGTAAATATCTTAAAATAGATAACATCAGTGAATTCTACTTTTGGCATTGTAGGCTTGGTCATGTGAACAAGAATAAGATTGACAGGTTAATCAAGGAACATGTCCTTGAAATAAATGATTGTGAATCATTATCGATCTGTAAATCCTATCTACTTAGTAAGATGACTAAATCACCTTTTAAGAGAAAAGGTGAAAGAGCCAATGATGTTCTAGATCTAATACATAGTGATGTATATGGATTTATGAATATAGGCGTCAGAGAAGGATACTACTATTTTATTATATTTACAGACAACCTATCGAGGTATGAGTATGTCTATCTTATGAAACATAAATCAAAATCATTTAAAATATTCAAATAATTTCGTAGTGAAGTAAAGAAATAGACTAAAAAAAGTATTAAGACTCTTCAGTCATACCGAAGAGGTGAATACCTCACCAGTGACTTTCTGACATATCTAGAAGAGAAAGAGATTCTCTCACAGTAGACCCCTCTTGAAACACCATAACATAATGAGATATCTGAAAGGAGAAATCGAATCTTGTTAGACATGATCCGATCTATGATGAGTTTTGTGAGTCTGTCGATCTCCTTTTAGGAATATACTCTAGAAACTATCTGCTATATTCTGAATAAGGTGTTGAGCAAATTTATCGATAAAATTCTGTATGAGATATGGACTAGGCGTAAGTCGGTGCTCTCACATCTTAGAGTCTGGGGGTGTCCAGCTTATGTCAAGTATTTAAAGATAGATAAGCTTGGACCTAAGTCTGATAAATATTTCTTCACAGAATATCTAAAAGAAACTAAAGAGTACTACTTCTATCTTACTAAAGAATAAAAGGTGTTTATCAGCAACAGGACAGTCTTTTTGAAAAAGAAGTTTCTTAAAGAAGAAACTAATACCTATAAAATTAGACTTGGTGAAGTTCATAAGGTGGAAGGATTGATACACACAGAATCGAATTTGATTGGAGAATCAAATTCTAAGTCAATAGAGATACCATTGAGGAGATCCGATAGAGTACCATGTTAACTGGACGATACTATGATTTTTTGGTCTAGGATTGTGACCCCATCAAACTAGATAAGAACGATGAGAATTCGATCACCTACATGGAAGCTATGCAAAGGCCCAACTCCTAGAAATGGCTTGAGAACATGAAGTCCGAGATGGAGTCTATGGAGATCAATAGTGTATGGATACTAGTTGATCCGTCCAAAGGGATAAAATTTATAGGATGCAAGTAGAATTTTAAAAGAAAAAGAGTAGCAGATAGAAAGATAAAGATCTATAAAATCTGTCTAGTTGCCAAAGATTACTGTCAGCATTATGGTATTGACTATAAAGAGACATTCTCTCCTGTGGCAATACTTAAATCCATCTGAATTATGCTTGCTATAGCTGCATACTTAGATTATGAGATTTAGCAAATGGATGTCAAAACCATCTTCCTTAATGGGGAGCTAGAAGAAGAGATGTATATGATACAGCTTGAAGGATTCACATCCATAAACGAGTCTAAGGTGTGCAAGCTTAATAAGTCCATTTATGGATTTAAGCAGGCATCTAGGAGTTGGAACATGCATTTTGATAAGGTGATCAAAATGTATAGCTTCGTTAGAAATGGAGAAGAATCTTACATTTACAAGTGGACTAATGATTCTGTGGTCATTTTTTTTATACTATATATGGATGACATACTATTAATAAGAAATGATATCCCAGCTTTATAGAGTGTGAAGCTGTAGTTATCATCACAGTTCTTCATGAAAGATTTGAGAGAAGCATCCTACATCATAGGGATGAAAATTTATAGGGATAGATCTAAAAGGTTGCTTTGATTATCCCAATCTATGTATATTGATACCATGTTGAAATAATTCAATACGGAGAATTTCAAAAAATATGATCTCTCGATAGGTCATAGAATTACTCTCTGTTGAAATTTTCATATCGGAGTATGCATGTATGTTTCAAATTTTTTTTTTCTAAACAATGTAGTGAAATAGAAGATTAAAATATCTTTTAATTTATATCACACATGCATAAAATATAAAGCACTAGGAACTACTTCATATGCTGAAATTGAATATGTGCTGAATTTGAATATGTGATCGAATCACATACCTGTTTCATAATTTTTTTCTTCAAATCTGGATGTAGAAGAGAATAGATTTTTTCTTAGCCACGCAAGTATTTGACCTCTATGGGTATCCACTCAGGATCAGTCTGGAACAGCCCTCTTTGGTATGAATTTTTTTTTCTCTATAAAAAATCAGCCTGCGAACTGAACAAAACCTGGATCGTGATCAATTCTTTGATCTTTTTCTTGATCTTCTTCTTCTATTCTTTTCTTTCTTTTCTTTCCTAGATTATGAAGCAATCAGGGACTAAAACTAGCAAGCAATAGGGGATGCCCAAACACCTTTGGGCGTTGAAGATGGAGGACACCCAAGCTTGGGCGTTGGATCTTCAAGGGAGAAGAGAGGGGAGAAGAAAGAGAAGGGGTGTGGGCTGCTCTAAGGAGGCGTGGGGCTACTAGTTGAATTGCGTAGAGGCCTTAGGAAAAGTTTCTTTAAATAGGTATAAGGTTTGAATCCTATTCAAAACTAAACAACCACTTAATACAACTCCTACTTGCATTAGGAATCTTTATTCCTTTAGTTATTTGACTCTCTTTAGGAGATCCTTTAGGTGCCAACTATTGGAACCTTTGCACCCATAAATACACACGCCACATGGCACCCATGGGATGTTCTAAGCTGGTCCAACACACTCTCTAATGGGTGGACATGCCCAACTTGATCAAATCAAGTGGCACACAATCAAAACTATCAAAAAAATTAATTAAGGGCTTGAACCCTTAATTCATTTGATCCAAAATCTTAGGCACCTAACAATTGAAACCCAATGAATCTAATTCATTTAGATTATTAGTAGATAATTAATTTAAATTAATCTTATCAAATAAAAAATTCAAATATAAAGAAAAAATTTAGTCCAACCATATGCTAGTAAGGTTACCCTGAACCTAATAAAATTTTTCTAAACCCAATTGAGATTTCATAAGTTCAATTGCTTATTCCAGATCTAATTCCTTTGTTGTGTATCCTCATAGATCAATTCTATCTGATAGTGAGATATACAATGATCTCTATCATAGTATCATTGAAACTCTTTTCAATAGGTCGAAATAATTTCACTCTAACTCATCAAGGATTATCGATCCCGAGCAATCCTAGTGAGCTCTCATAATCCATCAGTGATATCTAGTAGTATGTAGTGGCAATCCAGTAGAATCAAAAAAGAACCTCAAGGTGTAGTTCACGTGTAATTCAGTCCCTCTATCATGAATCCCGACTAGATGGTAGGTCATGGGTAAATCATCAAACCTCATCATCAGTCATATGATAGATTTGATCAGCTCAAGTCCAATTGTGATTCTTATGGAAACTCTTTTCCATCAATCACACTGCTATGGTCACAGACTCTCAAACTTAGCCTCTCAAATTTTATAAGACTACTCTTCTCTATCAAGATTGATAGATTTCATCTTAATACGCACTCTACTCTTACAGTGGATCAACTGTCGCCAACATCCACTATAAGGACTCATTGAGACTATATTTATATTTTAATCAAACTCCAGCAGCCTCACTACGAGTAGTCATACCATCACAGATTACAGGATCATTCACATAACTACAGCATCGAGACAATCACTGACGATCGAGTAGAAATTTAAGTGATCTCTTGTATGGTTACGCTCAGTACTAATTATTCTCTAACAACTATCTGCACTTATCGCTCAGTATCTTTACACTGTAGATCAGAGACTCATCTACTCCGAAGGAAGCAATCTGTGCATCGGTCTATCCGAATCGATCACCATCTTCATAATAATACTATGAACAAAAGTATTTAAGAATTAAATACATGTCTCTAATTCTCAACACTTTAAGAATATATATCGAAATGTTAATTTCATAAATGATTCAAGGTCACATCACACTTGAATAAAAATTAAAACTTACCTTTTTATTAATCAAATCTATATATTAAGTATAAAATTACATCCTAGCTATATCACAATGTGTCAACTATATTGACTTCTAGGATATACATCTAACACTCTCTCCAAGAAGGATTATCCGACAATCCCTCAAGAGAGCGAGCGTATGAGTAGAATATCATATGTTTCGACAGTGAGATCTATCATATACGTCATGATGTGTACGAGATCGGATGTAGCCTATTCACTAGAGGTAGTAAATAGATACCAATCTAATCCAGATGAAAATTATTGGAAGGTTATGAAGATAATCCTTAAGTATTTAAGAAATACTAAAGACCAATGGCTTATC
Source organism: Elaeis guineensis (assembly GCF_000442705.2). Taxonomy (NCBI): domain Eukaryota; kingdom Viridiplantae; phylum Streptophyta; class Magnoliopsida; order Arecales; family Arecaceae; genus Elaeis; species Elaeis guineensis. The sequence continues at coordinate 20,965,611 of NC_025999.2, forward strand.
TATGGAGACACTGATATGAAACTTATGGGATATACTGATTTTAGTTTTCAGTCAGATAGTGATGACAGCAGAAGCATGTTGGGCTATATATTTACCTTAAATGGAGGAGCAGTTTGTTAGAAGAGTTTCAAGCAACATACTGTGGTTGATTCTGTTTGCGAAATAGAATACATTGCTGTATTCAATGCTGCAAAGAAGATAGTGTGGTTGCAAAAATTTATCACCGAGCTTGAAGTTACACCTTCTATTGATGGCCCCATCTTGCTGTACTGTGGCAGCATTGGAGTCATAGCTTAGGCAAAAGAACCAAAATCACACCAGTGTACCAAGCATATTCTGTGCCGCTATTATCTGGTATGAGAGATTGTGGATCAAGATAATGTCGAACTTTAGAAGATCGATGGAAAAGAAAATTTAGCCGACCCCTTTACTAAAGCTCTCAGGATCAAAGAGTTCGATGATCACAAATGAAAGATAGGTATAAGATACTGCCCCGATTGGTTTTAGTTCAAGTGGGAGTTGTTGGAAAATGTGTCATAAAACCAATCATATGGACGACTGTGTTTCTATTGTATATGAATTATTATTTAATAAATAAAAATTATTTAGATATTATTTATCACAAAGTTGTATCTTTCTTATAGAACTCTAGTGTTGTGATGAAGTCTTTAGAACTATGTAAGTAATCGATAAAGAAGGATTTATCGTATGTTCTTAAATATGTTCACGATCTAATGATACGTTGTACAGGATGATGATGTTTATCAAGTGAAGGTCATTGTGTGCCATATAGATTGGTTATCTTCTTAACTAAAGAGTGTGGTGATACTGGTATGGCATACAGATGAGATGTAGAAGTACATCATTATTGAATAAGTGACTTACCTGCTGAACGTTCTGCTGTCAAGAGCTGCTCATGAAGCATATGGGTATAAGTATTTTTTAGACCTAAGATCATCATAGTGACTTGCAAGCAACTCACTGTGCTTTGATGTTGGACTATCTACATTTTTAATGCAGGAACGAAAGGCTACTGGGTACAGTCAAGTACTTACGAAATCTGTATGTGAATCAAGATGGGATTGATCTCTTCGGATTATAGAAGCTGATGTATTATTATATTTTAATTTAATAAAATTTTGGTCAGGATAATCCATGTAATAGATTTGAAAAGTTGAAATACAATGTAGATGATTTGTCAGGGTTGACAGTTAACCCTAGATCATCCTAGAGCATTCAGGGTTAAAGGGATGAATTATGTGGTAACCATATGCATAGGTTCTGAAATATTTTTTTATGATTATTCAACCTATCTGGATGTCGAAAATCATTTCTAGATGGTATCTTCAATTAGTGCAGAAAATAATTTCTGTGCTACCGACTTAGTGTTCAAACCTATGGAGTCACACATAAAAATCAGGTGACATAGAAAAGTATTGATCTATATCTATATGTTTAATTTGAAAGTACTAGACTTGATTGAACATATAGACTAACTTGATTAAGAATTAAGTTATAGATCAAATGGGATTAAACAGTTGATTGTGTCTAGCTAGCACTAGACATGAGGTTCAAGTTCAATTTTGGAGATGAACAATTCTTTGATCTATGATCCAAAGAGTCTATAAGAGATTGAATTTAAGTGTTAATTAATTTTAGATTAAATCTAATTTAATTAGACTGAATTGTATTCAAAAATTTTAAGTTAGACTTGGTCCTAAATCCTAAACAGTTTAGGATTGACAGTTTTTTTGAAATTATTTCGAATCAGCCTCGAATTAGATTTTGAATTGATCTATTTTTGGATTAGATCCTTAGACTCTACTTTTACTAGGACTCTCTCACCTCCACAGTTGACCAACACCTGATAGGGTGCTAGTTGTTGCAGCCCCACAAGGGGTGTGGGCATGGGTGCATATAGTCGCCAAGTTAGGCACCAATCTTTTCTCAACTAAGAGTTCTTATTTGATAAGTTATGGATTAATTTAAAGTCTGTTTGAATTAAAAATCTTAATCTTATTAGTCATAGAAAATTATCTATAAATAAGGAGGGTCTCTACCTATGAAACATAACAATCAGATTATGTGAAAGAGAGAAAGAGAGAGGGAGGCGTGAGATCCTTGTGGGCATCACCTTGGGCATCCCCTCTTGGTGTTCCCCTCTTGCCGCCCCTCCTCATCTTGCTGTGGGCCTCCATTATAGGCATCCTCTTGCTGGTGTGAGGTGTCACACCTAGGCATCTCTCCCCTCCCTTGGTGTTCTTATGAAGGTGCTTCAGTTCGAGGTTTCATTCCACTTTTCTATGTAGCTTAGCGTGCATGCGAAGTAGAGGGCCTGCAAATTCAGGCCTATGCGAGAATTTGAGTCCAGATTCTGGAGATTTGATTCCTATTCTGCTGCATATTAGGTAAAGATTCAATCTTTAATTAGTTGAACATACAAAAAATTTTAGATGCAATCCTGATTATCCGCAAGAAAAAGGTTTCCCTCTCTTCACCTTCATGACTATATAAAATGCTTCAACATGGCCATCCTGGAAGTACACGACTTGGATCAGTCGATCGCAATGATTGCCCTAAGGGCAAAATTCAGAAGAATTCTCTCCTCTTCTCTTTGGAGAAAAAGTATTCGAGGGATTTTGTGGAGATGCTAGATCAGACTGAAAAATATGCCCGAGCCAATGAAGCCTTCGAGAAGTATGGGATTTTGACCAACGCTTCGATCGAAGAAAATAAAGATGGTCCCAAGATCTCCACGATCTTGGAGGACCTCCCCAAGAGTCAACCACGGTCCAGAACTCCACCTCGATGTGAAAGATCTAGAATCCCTCAGGATCGAGGACCTAGAATTCCTTAAAGACAGCATCATCTATCATCAAGACACTAGTTTCTATCGAGGAGGTTCACTAACTAGACTCCCCTTAACACTTCTAAATTGCAAATACTCATGGAGATCAAGGACCAACTACCCAGGGCAGAAAGAATGAAGTCTCAGTTGGAAAACTGCATCCAAAAAAAATATTGCCACTACCATTGTGACCATGGCCATGATACTGAGGACTACATCCAGCTTTAAAATAGGATCGAGAAGCTTGTCTGGTGGGGATGACTGGATCTTGTCATCCACAGTGTAAGGAAAGGACCTATGGAGCTGCCAAGAGCACCTCATCATCCAAAGCAGCCTCGACAGGAGCAACCAGCAAAAAACTGACCTGCAGCTGGCGTGATCAACACCATTACTGGGGGACACAGTGGGATAGGATCCAAAGAATCAGCCAAAAGGTAAAAATTAGAAGAAGCAATCACTTTCTCCAAAGAGGATGCAGAGAGGGTTCAGTTCTTGTACAATAATGCAGTAGTTATATATTTAAATATTATAAATTATGATGTACGCCATATCTTAATAGATAATAAAAGTTTGGTTGATATTTTATTTTATGATGCATTCTCCAAAATGGGCATTTTCTTAGACCGACTGGGCAAGCTCAATTCCCTCTTGTAGGTTTCACTAGAGACACCATATTGGTTGAAAGGGTCATCACCCTATGGCTGGACGGGAGCCTTGATAGTCTACCACCAATGTCGATTTCTTGGTTGTTAAAGTGCCGTCCGCATACAATGCTGTCTTAGGATGATTAGGATAGAATGCCTTTAAGGCCGTGGTATTGACCTGTCACTTGCTGATGAAGTTTCCTGCTAGGCACAGGATCGAAGAGATTTGTGGAGATCAGGCATTGGCTCGGCACTACTATATAATTGACCTTCAAGGAGCAAGGTCTTGACACTCATAATGAGCTAAGCGAAGACCAAGAAGAACCAATGGAAGACATTCTGATAATTCCATTAAATGATGGAAATGAAGAACATATGGTTCGAATAGGATTAAACCTAAATGAGATGATTCGAAACTAGCTAACTTCCTTTTTATAAGAAAGTGCAAACATTTTTGCCTAGTCAGCAATAGACATGCCCAAGATTGATCCAAAAGTAATGGTGCATCAGTTGAACATAAACCATCTATACCACCCTATTAAACAGAAGAAGCGAAGCTTCATACCAAAATGGTAGAAAGTTATTGCCAAAGAGGTGGACAAGCTAATCAACATTGGCTTCATTAGAGAGATGATTTATCTAGAATGGCTTGTGAATGTAGTCCTCGTAAAGAAGGCAAATAGAAAATAGCGGATCTACATAGACTACTTTGACCTCAATAAAACTTGTCTGAAGGATAGCTATCCCCTATCTTGAATCGATTAACTGATGGATGCTACGTCGGGCCACGACCTCCTTACTTTCATGGATATCTTTACTAGCTATAACCAAATCTAGATGGCATCAGAAAATGAGAAGAAAACTGCCTTTATTATTGACTGAGGTCTTTCTATTACAGGATCATGCTCTTTGAACTGAAAAATATAGGCACCACCTACCAATGGTTGGTAAATAAAATTTTCAAGGAGTAGATCGATCGAAATATGAAGGTATATATGGATGATATATTGGTCAAGAGTAAGGCAGGAGACCATGTCACCGACCTCGGAGAAACTTTCAACACCCTCTATAAATACCAAATAAAATTGAATCCGATGAAATGTGTCTTTGGAGTTACCTTCGAGAAGTTCGTCGGCTTTATTATCTCGCATAGAGGTATGAAGCCAATCTGCAAAAGATCAAAGCCATATAGAAAATGAATATTGTAAGAGTTAGTGTTAGAAAATAGGCTGATTCGCATGCATAAATCGATACAATTATAGTAACTATAGTAGAAGTAGATATTAAAAATTTTTAATCTGATCTAAATGTGTAGATTCTCAATCTTAATCAATCCTAGGATCATCTAATATGCATAAATAAATTTATAAATCAAATCTGAAATCAAAACAGAAAGAAAAAATTACACCTGATTGCTTTTTCCTCCTTCCTCGTATCAGATCCTATGGATGTCTAGGGTTGTTGTCGGAGCCATGCAAGTGCCCGATCTCTGTTGATATTCATATAGAGATGTTTTGACTAGAACTCTAAAACCTCCAGGGTGCTAGCTCCCATGCAGGTTTCATTCTTCGACTTGGATCAGGGTACTTTACTTGATATCATTTGAAGCAATCTTGTTATTGGATCCTGAGGATTGATCCTAACTACTAAGAAAAATTAAAAAATCTTTTCTTGATTTTTTTCTCTCTCTAAGGCCTCTCTTTAGATCTGATGTAGAAGGAAGAATTAGGGTGTGGAAGGGAGAAAAGGTGGCGTGAAGGAGGAAGGGGGCGTGAGGTAGTTATTGGCACACACAAACAAGGGATCACCTCCTCATGCCAAAAACCAACCTCCTTTTATAATTGTTGCCCAAGAGGAGGTTAATTCCATACCAGTAACTGATTCTAATCAGATTAAGATCAGTTTAAAATTAGTTAGCCTTATCCCTATCTAGATAGAAATTCAAACTAACCAAGAAATGAGGTAGTGCCTCATTTCTATCCTCCCACACACACACCCAAGAGAAGAACATGAGAAAACCATTGCCCCTCTTCTTTCTGATCAGCCAATTAGAAAGATAAGCCTAGGAAACTTGCGCTCAAAGGGTTAGAGTCAATTTGGTTCAAACTAGATCCAAATTGAGTTTAAATTGAGCCCAAATCGAATCGAATTCGAAAGGCTGTCGAATATGATCCAATCAGGATTGAAATCCAAATCTGATTTAGATAACTGAACATAATTAGTATTAAATTAAATTAAAATTAATTTAATTTAATTTAAATTATTTAAAACTTAATTTATAATTTAATCAATCTTAATTAAATCATAATATATATAATTAAGTTTCTATGCTAATAATTAGCAGTTACTAAATCTGTAACACTTACAAATTAGCAGTTTTTAAATTCAAACTATCAATTAAATTAATAATTCAAATTTGATCCAAGCCATTGATCAGGTCAAACTTTTTTTGTGTGTAACCACTCAGATTCTATTCTGTCTGGTAGTGAGACATGTCGTGATCTCTATCACAGTATCATCAAAACTCTTTTCAATGGATCAGAATAATTTCAGTTCAACCCAACAAGGATTGTTGATCCAAAAATAATCTTAGTGAGTTTTCATAATCCATTAGTGATGCCTAACGGCATGTAGTGACAATCTAATAGAATAAAAAAAATTTAAATTCCTAGGTATAGTTACCGTATGATTCAATCTTTCTATCATGAGTCTTGACTTGATGGAGGTCATGGAGAACTCATCAAATCTCATCGTCAGTCATATACTACATTGGCCCAACTTGAGTTCACTTGTGAATTCTGTGAAAACTCTTTTTCAGTATTTACACTTGTTTCAATCGAAGACTTTCTGAACTCAGTCTTGCTAATCGTATAGGACTTCTCTTTTTCTACTAAGATCAATAGATTCCATTATGTGCATCCTACTCTAATAGCGAATCTGAATCTACTGTAGCCAACATACACAGCAAGGATCCAAATAGCTAGGGATCAAAAAAAATACAATCAAACTCAGTAGCCTCACCGTGAATAACCAACACATCATAGATTAAAGGACTACTCACACTACTGCAGCATCAAAAAAATCACTGATGAGTGAGTAGACATCTAAGTGATTTTTCGTATTGATCATGCTCAGTGTAAGTTATTCTCTAACAACCACCTGCACTCTCACCCTAGTTTTCTTACATTGCAGACTCAAATTCATCTATCCGAAAGGGAGGTGATTCGTGCACCGATCTTAAATAGATTGATCACTGTCCTCCGTGATGATCCTACGATCGAAAGTATTTAGAACTGACCACTAATAATGTATGTCTCAAATTCTCAATACGTTGAGAATATACAAAATTATCTTTGTTAATTTTTAAGATAAATCATGGATACATAAATATGATTGAAAATAAAAATATCCTTTTATTAATAATAAAGTTTTACAAGTACAAGAATAAGCCTTGAAATTACATAATGTGTCAGTCAATAATTGACTTCTACGATATATATCTAGCAGTTAGTGTGGTGCTCCCAAGCCTTAGGAGGCTAGAAGTTGAGCCATGGAGTTGGCTCAAGGGTTCTCGGGTCGATTTGGGTCCTAAGGTGAAAGACTGTCAGCCTTCACAATCTTGAGTCAAGGGGCTTTGGGCCTTGAGGGGCTAATTTGTATTGGACTAGATTTGAGTCTAAGAGTGTGAGATTAGGTCAAGTCATGGGTATATATGGGCTTGAGGTGAGCTCAATCTCATTGGATTAGCCATGGGAGTTTTTAGGTCAAGGGTCAAGTCACATTGACTTGGTGTATAAATACATAGTTTTTATTAGGATTTCATGGAATCCAGAATACAAAGATCATTTTCTTCCCAATATTTTCTCTCTCCTCATCTCTCTCTCTCTCTATCTTCTCCATGCCACCAGCAAGAAATCCTAGGGTTTCTTGACTGCCGCACCTAAAAAGGAAAGAAAGGAGGTGCTAGGCATTCTAGCACCCCCTAGTGATTGCCACCTCCCATTTGCTCCCTTCTTGCTGCCGTCCAAAAGAGGTTCCATGCCTCTTCTCTCTAGTGATTAGAGTGTTTAGGAAGAGTGCTTCCAGATCTAAATAAGGGAGATTCAAATCTGAAAGAGAAAAGATTTAGAAGGGAGAAGAAATCCTATCAGGAAGGTGCCGTCCCAGAAATCTGCTGCAGAGGATCCTAAACATCTCATCTTTGTGGAGCTATTTCCAAACACCTAAGCTTTGAAAATTTTAGGCATTAAAATAGTAGGTTCACAGGTCGTTCACATCTCTCCTATTTTAATTGCAGCCTGATCTAATCCTAGGAGCATTAGGAGAAGGAGGTGTTAACAGAAGGCTATCACACAGAAATCTGTACACCTTCGGATTTTCAGCACTTTGTCTCTTCTTTGGTTTGCTAGATTAACACCCCAGTTCCCATGCAAGAGATCAGTCCATGTTTGGTATCGGAGCAGTACCAAGACATAATAATTGGTATCAGAGCTGGTTGAGTGTGGAGGAGGAAGAAGAGAAGTTTTCTGCAGTAAATTTCTTTCAAATCTGATCAAGATTTCAGATCTGATTTTCTAGCAGCATAGGATCAGATTTTTTAATAGAAAATCAGAGTTTCCAGTAGCAAGATTTTAAATCTAAGATTTCTCCAAGTTTTGTGAGAAAGGAAGAGATCTGGGGGCTGCTGTTCACCCTTCCTAGTCAGGTATTTTTCAGATCTACCTATTATGCTGTTTGTGATTTGGATTGATCATAGAAAGCAGCGGATTGAAGGTTGGATTTGAAAATTTTGATGGAAAAGAAAGTTTCACCATGTGGAAGATTAGGATAGAGGATCTGTTGGTTCAGATGGGATTAGATTCGGCCTTAGAGGATAGGCCGGAGGTGATGACTGACAAGCTGTGGGTGTCCTTGGAGAAAAGGGTATGTGCCATGATTAGAGCTTGTCTAGCAGACAAGGTATTGCATGGCATGTTGGAGGAGAGATTATCCAGAGGTTTACAGTCGAGGTTGCACATGTTATATATGGGGAAGAATATGTACAACAACTTAATACTGGAGAAACAAGTTTATAGTCTTTGGATGCAGGAGGATGGGGATGTTGCAGGGTATATTCAGCGGTTCAATCGGATGAGCATGGATTTGCTCAATATTGGGGTGGAGCTCGAAGAGGAGGAAAAGAGTCTGTTGCTATTATATTCACTACTCGTGAGCTTTGATCCATTGGTTACGATGCTGCTGTACGGAAAGGAGACACTGATGTATGAGGAGATCGTGTCAGTGCTCAGGCTCAACGAGTAGCAAGAACGAATGACGAAGGGGGAGATTTTTCAGAAAGGTCTTGCTGTTTCTGAGAGGCCCAAGAAATGGAAGAAAAAGAGCGAACAGGTGGGGTGGAGATAGTCTCAAAAAGGCAGCAAGAAACCAAGGAGGTGCTTCAAGTGTTGGAACCAGATCTAGGGTTTCAGGGTTAGATCTTGAAACTTTTTCAAGATCATACAGCGGAAGACTAAAATAAATCAAAATTTATTTTCTAAAACTAGAGAATTTCTAGATCTAAGATCCTATTACATGATTATTACATAGCATTAAATCAGAAACTAAAATATATAAATATAGCATGAACTACATGTTGATCATATCAATATGTTTCTATACCACATCTAATGTATGTATTAAACAATAGATCAGATCTATTACCTTGCAAGTTAGACGTTCTAACCTCGCTGATCCGGGCTTAAGGATGATGTTGCAAGCCGCACATGCATCCGACCTCTAGGAGTCGTCCACACGAGCCCACAAATCTCGATCAGAAGTCCTGCTTCAGGAAATCAGCACAGTATGCTAGTACTGCGCTGATCCTTCTTTGATGGTTGATCAGGTGCCTCCTTCTTCTTGATTTGAACTCTTCCAAAGATGGAAAGTAAAAGAAGGAGTTTCAGATCTGAGACGCTCTAAGAAAACTCAAGATGGAGGGAGGAAAGATATGAAAACAAAAAACCCTAGAAGAAGACCCTCTTCTTCTTCACGTTTTTCTCTCTAGACACCCTAACTTGTGTCTTTTATATCTCTACGACCCAAAGGTCTTTCTCTCTAATTTTTGGATGGGTCAAAGAACTCTCAAATCTCTATCGTTTTCTAAAATTTTATGAAGAAACTCATTTTATACAGAGAGATATGATAGAGTCCTTATCTAGGTCAAATACCTAGTAAAGGCTTATCCAAACATGGCAAGTTAAGGGGCGCCCAACTCTTAAGCACCTCCTCCATATTTTCATATATGGATCACCAGCAAAGAATGCACAATGTGTACCCTAAAAGCCACAAAAATTTTAAAAAAAAATTGGATAAATTCGGTGCAAAATTGAAAGAGTTTTGGATTTCTAAAACTTTATCTCATAGAATTCGAAATCCAAACTTATTCCTTTTTGATTTGATCCAAACCACCTTCCATGTAAGAAAGAAGAGAGGAAACCTTTTGTGAATGTGGGAGAGACCTGGGAGAGGGCTTTTGTTACACAAAATAAGTGGAGATTAGCGTTGAATAAGAGAGAGGGCGTGGGGAAGGCTTATGTGGCGCAAGGTGGAATCCTAGTCTTACTAGGATTCTATCTTATGACTTGTTTTAATTTGATTTTTCAAACCAAATCAAATTAAAATTAGATCAACCTAATTAAAATAGATCTTAACTCAATTAAAAATTTAATTTAATCAGATTAAATTAGATTTAAATCTGATTTAATTTTCTAATCAAATTAGAAATTAGATTGACCCAAGTCCTAGTTGAACTAGGACTAATTTTTTCTTGCACTTGGCTTATCCAATAAACCACTTGGACTTGATCCAATCAAGCCTAAAATAAATCTAATTAAATTATATTTAATTAGACTTAATCTCAGCTCATTGGCTTAATCAAATTAAGCCAATTAGCAATCGAATTGCTAATCGATCCTTCTGCAATACTTGCACTGGGTTAAATGTCAATCGTATTGATCATTTAACCCTAGAACGATTCTTAATCGTTGATCAACCATCCAATCGGATCATGAACTCTAATGTGTGTGACCTCATAGGTCCGAACCTAAGCCGGTAGCAAAGAAATAAATTTCTGTACCAATCGAAGTGACCATCTAGCAACGGTACCCGATGACCGGATAGGTCGAATGTGTAGAACAACATCCTTAGAACCCATGCGGATATAGTTTTCATATAATTCATCTCCTTGACCAAAATGATCATAGGACACTCCAGAGTTCAACTGTCAACTCTGATCAGGTTGTCCACATTGTATTTCAAAATATCAAATCCATCTGATGGATTATCCTGACCAAGATTTTGCTAAATTGAAATACAGCGACTCATTCTTCTCCAACTCTTGGAGTGGTCAATCCCATCTCGATCACACTCTGACTTCGCAAGTACTTGACTGTGCCCAGAAGCCTTCCGTCCCTGAATTAAAAATTTAGTTAGTCCAGTACCAAAGCACAGTGAGTTGCTTGCAAGTCACTGAGGCGATCTCAAGTCTAAGGGACACTTATACCTATATCCCATCAGAGATATTCTCGACAGTAGAATACTCTGGAGTTGGTCACGTTCAATGATGATGTACCCTTACATCTCACCTGTATGCCATACCAGTATCTCCACACTCCTTGGTTAAGAAGACAACCAACCCATATGGCCTACAGCGACCTATGCTCGATAAAAGCTGTCGTCCTTATTAACAGTTTATCATTTGGTCATGAACAGTTTTAAGGACTAATCGATAAATTCTCTCTTTATCAAACTTAAATAGTCCTAAAGACTTCATCATAACAACGGAGTTCATTAGAAGATGAAAGCTTATGATGAAGATGCCAAATATATTTTATTTATTAACAAATCAATTACAATACTTGGTTGTCCAACCGTCAACAGCTTGACGATTGGCTTTTTGGGACACATTTCTCAACAACTCCCACTTGTCCTAAAGCCACTCGGCATAGTATCTAATACCCATCTTTGACTTGTGGTTGTCGAACTCCTTTATCGCCAGGGCTTTAGTGAAGGGGTCAGCTAGGTTCTCCTTTCCGTCGATCTTCTGAAGGTCGACGTCACCTCGATCCACGATCTCCCGGACCAGGTGGAAGTGGTGCAAGATGTGCTTCGTCCGCTGATGTGCTTTGGGTTCCTTCGCCTGAGCTATGGCACCAGTGCTGTCGCAGTAGAGCAGGACCGAACCATCGAGGGAGGGTGCTACTCCGAGCTCGTCGATGAATTTTCTCAGCCACACAGCTTCCTTCGCGGCATCCGATGCTGCGATGTACTCCGCTTCACAAACAGAGTCTGCCACAATATGCTGCTTGGAACTCTTCCAGCAGATGGCTCCACCATTCAGAGTAAAGATATAACCCGACACGCTCCTGCTGTCATCATGGTCAGATTGGAAGCTGGAGTCTGTGAACCCCACAAGTTTCAGATCTGACTCGTCATAAACCAATCATTGGTCCTTAGTATTTCTTAAATACTTAAGGATGGCTTTAACCACTTTTCAGTGATTTTCTCCAGGATCAGATTGGTATCTACTCACTACTCCTAGTGAGTATGCCACATCTGGTCTTGCACATGTCATGACGTACATGATAGATCCCACGCTGAAGCATATGGGACTCTACTCATACGCTCTCTCTCTTCAGGAGTTGTCGGACAATCCTTCTTAGAGAGAGAAATTCCATGGCCTATCGGTAGATAGCCCTTCTTGGAATTCTCCATGCTGAACCTCTTCAGCACAGTGTCTATGTACATGGACTGGGATAACCCAAACATCCTTTTAAATCTATCCCTATAGATCTTCATCCCCAGGATGTAGGATGCTTCACCCAAGTCCTTCATGGAGAACTGTGATGATAACCAAACTTTTATTCTCTGTAGTGCGGGGATGTCATTTCTGATTAAGAGAATGTCATCCACGTACAAGACAAGGAATACCACAACTGGACCATTTGCCCATTTATAGATGCAGGGCTCTTCTTCATTTTCAATGAAGCCATACGTTTTGATCACCTTATCAAAATGCATGTTCCAACTCCGAGAAGCTTGCTTTAGTACATAAATGGATCTCTGAAGCTTGCACACCTTGGACTCATCTGTGGATGTAAACCCCTCAGGTTGTATCATATACACCTCTTCAGTCAGCTCTCCATTCAGGAAAGCTGTCTTTACATCCATCTGCCAGATCTCATAATCCAGATGGGCAGCTATTGCAAGCATTATCCGAATGGATTTGAGCATTTCCATAGGGGAAAATATCTTGTCATAGTCAATACCATAACGTTGACGATACCCCTTGGCGACCAGACGGGCTTTATAGGTCTCCACATTTCCGTCTGCGCCCCTCTTCCTTTTGAAGACCCATTTACACCCAATGGGTTTAACCCCTTCAGGTGGGTCAACCAATGTTTATACATCGTTGATCTTCATGGACTCCATTTCGGATTTCATGGCTTCAAGCTATTTCTCGAAATCAGGTCTCTGCATTGCATCCATATAGGTGATCGGATCCTCATTATTCTCATCAAGTTCGATGGGATCACCGTCCCAGACCAAGAAACCATAGTATCTGTCCGGCTGACGTGATACTCTACCGGATCGCCTTAATGGTGCAGGTATATTGGGCTTCAGATCTGATCTAATCATATCCGACTCAGGTTCAGCTATTGGTGTCAGTCCTTCTACCTGTTGAACTTCATCAAGTTCAACCTTAGAGGCAACGGTTCCTTCACCAAGGAACTCTTTTTCTAAAAAGATTGCCTTAAGGCTGCGAACACCTTTTGTTCATCAGCATGGTAGAAAAAATATCCTTTTATCTCTTTGGGGTACCCTATGAATGAGCATTTGTCAGACCTAGGTCCAAGTTTGTTTGTGACTAATCGTTTGACATAGGCCGGGCACCCCCAGACCCTAAGGTGTGAAAGTACTGGCTTACGCTCTGTCCATATCTCATATGGAGTCTTAATTACAGACTTACTTGAAACCCTATTTAACAGATAACAGGCCGATTCGAGTGCATATCCCCAGAAGGATATCAGCAAGCTAGCAAAACCCATCATGGATCGGACCATGTCTAACAGAGTCTGATTCCTCCTTTCAGACACACCATTATACTGTGGTGTTCCTGGAGGAGTCCATTGGGAAAGAATCCCATTCTCTCCTAGATATGTGAGAAATTCACTAGAAAGGTATTCTCCTCCTCGATCAGATCGAAGAGTTTTAATACTCTTCCCAATTTATTTTTCTACTTCACTTTGGAATCGTTTGAACATTTCAAATGAATCCGACTTATGTTTCATCAGATAGACATATCCATATCGGGATAGGTCATCCGTGAAAGTTATGAAGTAGAAATATCCACCTCTAGCACTGGTGCTCATGGGCCCGCATACATCAGTATGTACTAGGCCTAAGAGCTCAGTAGCTCTCTCACCTTTTCCAGTAAAAGGTGACATGATCATTTTATCAAGAAGACAGGACTCACAGGTTGGAAGTGATTCACAATCACTGACTTCGAGGATTTCCTCTTGAGTCAACCTGTTTATTCTGTTCTTGTTTATATGACCTAGCCTCCAATGCCATAAGTAGATATCAGACACACTATCTAATCTAGGGTGCTTGCCAGTAGAATAGACTCTTATCAGGCTTGATCTTTTTGGTCTGGCTCTGCACTGATGTCCCAGCTAGAACATGCACCTTCTTCACTTTCTTCTTCTTGTTCTTCTTCCCTTTCTCAAAAGGTTGAGAACCAGAAGACGAACCTCCCACTAAGTTCACCGACTCCTTGTAAAGTTGGTGATCCTTCTCAAAGTTCTGAAGCAACCCCAGTAACCCATGGTAGTTCCCTTCAGGCTTTGTCATTCTATAATGAGTGAGGAATGGGAGATAAGACTTGGGCAGCGAGTTCAGTATTGCATCTTTCCCAAGCTGCTCATGCAAGAGAAAGTCGAGCTTGCTCAATCATTCCATCAGCTCGATCATGTACAATACATGATCAGTGACAGAGGCACCTCCCGCATTTTGGCATTGAAGATGGCACAACTAGTCTTGTGCCTCTCCACGTCATTGGGTGTGCCAAAGGCATCCTCCAACACTTGAAGCATGTCTTTTGGCTGAGCCGTCTCGAATCTGCGACTGAACTCGTCGCTCATAGCAGCCAGCATGATACAGCGCACCGTGGTCCGGTCACTGAGCCACTTCTAGTAAGTGTCTCTGACTGTTCCACGTGCATTGACAGTTGGCTCCTCAGATGTAGGATCCATTATCACATATAAGATCCGTTCATGCTCCAAGACTATCTTCAACTTTCGGTACCAGCTACCGAAGTTGGGTCCCACCAACTTATCATTGTCCAACAATGATCGGAGCGATAGGGAAGTGGCCATATTTGCACAAAGGAGAACCATAACCTAATTAGTAATTGATTCATTAAACCTAAAGATTTGGACTTTAATCAAAAGGTTTCTCCCACTATTTTATTCGAATTGATAGCCTCTACCTCCAACTCGAGGAATTACCCTAATTCCTTAGCGGGTACTAGAATCCACTTAGACTGCACACAAGTCCAACTTTGGTTGGTCAATCTATGTACATCTAAGGGTAGGTTCATAACCAATTATTTCTCTAAACAATTTCTAGTAATTTTAATTTTGCCCCAGAAACCTAATCAGTAGACTTTGGCCTCCACTGTAAGGATCCGGTTAGGTCTAACCATTAACATGATCATACTTGGTGTATCTAACCAACGAATGATTAAGCCCAACTTTGGTTGGCTCACCTAACCACCATTAGAGAGACACTTTCAAGTCATCATATGATGAGTGATAATTTCATTAGTCAACAAGCACCAGGCCTTTGGGTCTGCAATGATTATTAAGTTAATGGACTCATTATCCAACACCTTAATGGGAGGCTATGACTCAGTTATCTCCATAACTTTGTCATTTTAAGGACCTAATAATTTTAGAGGATTTAAATAATTTAGAGGATGAGGTCAGATGAACCAGCTTATCATGATCCTCCCACTGACTTCACCAAGTCAGCTTAAAGGAGACCATTAAAAGGGCTGGTCTAGGAGCACCTAAATCAGTCACACTGATTTACCTAGCTAACATGGGTCAGCTCGAATAGTCAAGTAATCCGATCAAAACATAATTTCACCAAGAGGCCAGGTAAGTTCGATCAGTGGGAGGGTCTGCCAAAGCTTGCCTTAGACACCATCAGAAATGGCCAGGTAAGCGGGCTTCCAATTAAAAACCACCGGTCTGGTTTACCTTAAACACCAACTGATTTAATTAGTTTCGATTAGATCAACCTAACAGTTCGTGCTAGACCGCTTAGCCAAGAATCAGATCCATTTGGTTCTCGTTAAAGACATGGACTTGACCAACTACAACTATTGTAATTGATCTAGAGAATCCTTGACCTAATCTAAGACAACAATTGATTAGATTTAGTCAATTCTCCAATTAAGTTCATCTTTAATCTAACCATAGGTCTAACCCAATTAATGGACCTAATTCCTACTAACCCATTAACCCAATGTGTTATGATTTGTGTCTTAGGTTCTTCAATTCACAATCTTAGAACCTAATCAAACAACTTCTTAATTCTTAATTAAGTTTTGGGCTGAGGGTTGGGTTCGGCTTTTCAAAAAATAATTTTCATATTTGTAAAATAATTTTATAATATGATTCTACCAACCATATTGCATGTTTGATTCATAATCAAGTTGCAAGTGAAATAAACATGAAACTACTTTAGATCTAATCTAAACGGGTTCATGTAATTGAAACAATTTCAACTTTAAACAATTTCTTTGCACAAAAATTATTAACAAAGAGATTTTATTTCAGATTTAAACATCTTTTAAATCTAATAAATCATAAATTTAATCTAGATCATATCTAACAAATTTATGATTAAAGATAGATCTACACAAACTAGGACAACCTTTGCACTGTAAGGGGTAAACCTTACAGCAGGACAACCTTGTAGTTTATGATTGATCTAAAATTTTAATTTCAGATTTAATAATCAGATTATAAATTAGATCTAATCTAAGAAATAATCTAAGCATGTATAAATAGTCATGTAATAAAGAACCTGGCTCTGATACCAATTGTAGGAACCAGATCTAGGGTTTCAGGGTTAGATCTTGAAACTTTTTCAAGATCATACAGCGGAAGACTAAAATAAATCAAAATTTATTTTTTAAAACTAGAAAATTTCTAGATCTAAGATCCTATTACATGATTATTACATAGCATTAAATCAAAAATTAAAATATATAAATATAGCATGAACTACATGTTGATCATATCAACATGTTTCTATACCATATCTAATGTATGAATTAAACAATAGATCAGATCTATTACCTTGCAAGTTAGACATTCTAACCTCATTGATCCGGGCTTAAGGATAATGTTGCAAGCCGCACATGCGTCCGGCCTCTAGGAGTCATCCACACGAGCCCACAAATCTCGATCAGAAGTCCTGCTTCAGGAAATCAGCACAGTATGCTAGTACTGCGCTGATCCTTCTTTGATGGTTGATCAGGTGCCTCCTTCTTCTTGATTTGGACTCTTCCAAAGATGGAAAATAAAAGGAGGAGTTTCAAATCTGAGATGCTCTCAGAAAACTCAAGATGGAGGGAGGAAAGATATGAAAACAAAAAACCCTAGAAGAAGACCCTCTTCTTCTTCACGTTTTTCTCTCTAAACACCCTAACTTGCATCTTTTATATCTCCATGATCCAAAGGTCTTTCTCTCTAATTTTTGGATGGATCAAAGGTATCTCAAATCTATATCTTCTTCTAAAATTTCATAAAGAAACTCATTTTATACAGAGAGATATGATAGAGTCCTTGTCTAGGTCAAATACCTAGTCAAGGCTTATCCAAACATGGCAAGTTAAGGGGCGCCCAACTCTTGAGAACCTCCTCCATATTTTCATGCATGGATCACTAGAAAAGGGTGCATAATGTGTATCCTAAAAGCTAAGAAAATTCCAAAAAAAAAATTGGATAAATTCGATGCAAAATTGAAAGAGTTTTAGATTTCTAAAACTCTATCTCATAGAATTCGAAATCCAAACTTATTCCTTTTTGATTTGATCCAAACCACCTTCCATGTAAGAAAGAAGAGAGGAAACCTTTTGTGAACGTGGGAGAGACCTGGGAGAGGGCTTTTGTTGCACAAAATAAGTAGAGATTGGCGTTGAATAAGAGAGAGGGCGTGGGGAAGGCTTATGTGGCGCAAGGTGGAATCCTAGTCTTACTAGGATTCTATCTTATGACTTGTTTTAATTTGGTTTTTCAAATCAAATCAAACCAAAATTAGATCAACCTAATTAAAATAGGTCTTAACCCAATTAAGAACCTAATTTAATTAGATTAAATTAGATTTAAATCTGATTTAATTTTCTAATCAAATTAGAAATTAGATTGACCCAAGTCCTAGTTGAACTAGGACTAATTTTTTCTTGCACTTGGCTTATCCAATAAACCACTTGGACTTGATCCAATCAAGCCTAAAATAAATCTAATTAAATCATATTTAATTAGACTTAATCTCAGCTCATTGGCTTAATCAAATTAAGCCAATTAGCAATCGAATTGCTAATCGATCCTTCTGCAATACTTGCACTGGGTTAAATGTCAATCGTATTGATCATTTAACCCTAGAACGATTCTTAATCGTTGATCAACCATCCAATCGGATCATGAACTCTAATGTGTGTGACCTCATAGGTCCGAACCTAAGCCGGTAGCAAAAAAATAAATTTCTGTACCAATCGAAGTGACCATCTAGCAACGGTACCCGATGACCGGATAGGTCGAATGTGTAGAACAACATCCTTAGAACCCATGCGGATATAGTTTTCATATAATTCATCTCCTTGACCAAAATGATCATAGGACACTCCAGAGTTCAACTGTCAACTCTGATCAGGTTGTCCACATTGTATTTCAAAATATCAAATCCATCTGATGGATTATCCTGACCAAGATTTTGCTAAATTGAAATACAGCGACTCATTCTTCTCCAACTCTTGGAGTGGTCAATCCCATCTCGATCACACTCTGACTTCGCAAGTACTTGACTGTGCCCAGAAGCCTTCCGTCCCTGAATTAAAAATTCAGTTAGTCCAGTACCAAAGCACAGTGAGTTGCTTGCAAGTCACTGAGGCGATCTCAAGTCTAAGGGACACTTATACCTATATCCCATCAGAGACATTCTCGACAGCAGAATACTCTGGAGTTGGTCACGTTCAATGATGATGTACCCTTACATCTCACCTGTATGCCATACCAGTGTCTCCACACTCCTTGGTTAAGAGGATAACCAACCCATATGGCCTACAGTGACCTATGCTCGATAAAAGCTGTCGTCCTTATTAACAGCTTATCATTTGATCGTGAACAGTTTTAAGGACTAGTCGATAAATTCTCTCTTTATCGAACTTAAATAGTCCTAAGGACTTCATCATAACAACGGAGTTCATTAGAAGATGAAAGCTTATGATGAAGATGCCAAATATATTTTATTTATTAACAAATCAATTACAATACTTGGTTGCTCAACCGTCAATAGCTTGACGATTGGCTTTTTGGGACATATTTTCCAACATCAAGTGTAATGAAGCAGGGCATTTTAAGCAAAAGTGTTCGCTTTGAAAGAAGAGCAAGGGAAGAGAAAAGAAAGACTTGGATTTTCTAGGTTCAGTTGCTGAGTCTGAAGAGTTGGATAAACTCTTATTGATTTTGAAGGAGCCCACAGAGAGCGGAGGGTCCGAAACGGCTTCAGAGGGGTCTGCAGAGTGCGGAGGGTTCGAAGAGGCAACGATGATGATTGAAGTCTAGCGGCAGGCCCAATAGGGCAGCGTTAGGTGGCTGGCCTCAGATATAGGATTGACTTCTGTAGCTTAGGTGGACTTCAGATTCAGATGGAGCACTGGATAGAGGTGACTTCACATGTGGAGGAAGTTTTGGCATGAGTTCAGAGCGGAGAGGTGCAAGGAGAGGAGTGATATCTTGGCACCAGCATCAGAGTTGCATAGAGCCAGATGGAGCAGAGTGTGCAGATAGAGAGGCATAGCTCTAAGGAGATTGTGTTAGGTAGAGCATCAGTTGCAGCGAGCACTAGTATAGGAACGTTGCGGTCTCTCCAGAAAAGTCCAAGACAACAAGTGGTGCAGCTGTCAAGCAGAAGGAAGGCTACAATAAATTCTAAAGTAGTGATAAAGAGCAAGCAAAGATCTTCGCTATGAAGACGGTCATCCCAAAGGTCTCCAAAGGAGCTTAAAAGCTAAAGACGGTTGGCAGTGGCAAGGATGTCCACACAAAGGGCTGTCAAAGTATGCAGCGATCGTGGGATCATGCAGGAAGATATTGCCAGATTTGTCAAAGCTTGAAGGCACCAAGATGAAAATTATGGGAGTTAGTGTGGTGCTCTCAAGCCTTGGGATGCCAGAAGTTGAGCCATAGAGTTGGCTTAAAGGTTTTAGGGTCAATTTAGATCCTAGGGTGAAAGGCTGTCAGCCTTCACAATCTTGTGGTTCAGGGGCTTTGAGCCTTGAGGGGCTAACTTGTATTGGACTAGGTATGAGTCCAAGAGTTTGAGATTGGGTCAAATCATGCATGTACATGGACTTGGGGTGAGCTCAATCTCAGGTTAGCCATGGGAGTTTTTGGATCAAGTGTCAAGTCATATTGACTTGGTGTATAAATTCATAGTTTGTATTAGGGTTTCTTAGAATCTGGAATACAAAGATCATTTTCTCCCTAACCCTCTCTCTCCTCATCTCTCTCTCTGTCTTCTCCATGCGACCAGTAAGAAATCCTAGGGTTTCTTGGCTGTCACACCTAAAAGGAAAGAAAGGAGGCACTAGGCATTCTAGCACCCCCTAGTGATTGCTGCCTCCCTTTTGCTTCCTTCTTGCTGCCATCCAAGAGAGGTTCCAAGCCTCTTTTCTCCAGTGATTAAAGAGTTCAGGAAGAGTGCTTCCAAATCTGAACAAGGAAGATTCAAATCTGGAAGAGAAAGGATTTAGAAAGGAGAAGAAATCCTATCAAGAAGGTGCTGCCCTAGAAATCTGATACAGAGGATCCCGACTGCCTCATCTTCATGGAGCTATTTCCTAATGCCTAAGCTTCAAAAATTTTAGGCATCAAAATAGTAGGTTCATGGGTCATTCACATCTCTACTATTTTAATTGCTGCCCGATCTAATCCTTGAAGGATTAGGAGAAGGAGGTGTTAATAGGAGGCTATCGCATAAAAATCTGTATGCCTACAGATTTTTAGCACTTTTTTCCTTCTTCAGTTTGCTGGATTAACATCCAGGTTCTCACACAAGAGATTGGTCCATGATTGGTATTGGAGTGTGTGAGCTCAGGTGTGGTACTTTCAAGTGTTGGAAACTAATAAGGAAAGGATAAGGTGTAAAGGAAGCATCAGAAGCATCAATCAATAGTCGAGCTGGCCTAGACAGTAGATAGAGAGTTGTGTTTCTGGTATCAGTGGATGATACAGCTATCGAGCTAGCTCGACTATACCAACTGGCTCGAATCTAGGTCTAGCCAGCTCGAACCTAGAGAGAGCCGGCTCTGACAAGAGAATAGAAAGTAACATTTCCTGACACACTGTGGGAAGCCATGTTAGAGTCGGCTCGAATCCTGATAGAGCTGGCTTGATGGCATGGACAGAAGACTTTTGGGATTCTATTTTGAGCTAAAATTAGGTTCAATTCTAATGACCTAAGACCTTGGTTTGGGAGGTCTTAAGGAGCTAATCCAAAGATTAGACTAGGGATTTAGTCTAATGGGTGTGCAAGGCAAGCATGGGTATACATGGGCTTGAGAATTGTACCAAATTGGGTTAGCTAGAAGAGTTTTTTGTTTGGGTCAAATTGACCATGTATATATACAATTTTGTATATAATTTTGATGGAATAAAATCAGAATAGAAGCCTTTTCTCCCTAATTTTTCTCTCTCTCCCTTTCTCATATTTCTCCTCTCCTCTTCCTCACACTTCGAGTTCTTCTAAGTCTGATCTGATCTGCCATTAAGATTTTTTCTCCCATTCTTGCTGCTACTTTCGTGATCTATGATCAGCAAGGAAAAATTCAATCCTAGCAACAATTGGTATCAAAGCTTTAGAGCTAGATCTGGTGGAGGAAAGGTCTTGGATGCCTAATTTAAGTAAAGATCTACCTTGATCTTGAGTAATATGCCCTATTTTATCTAGAATTGCATAGATTTGTAAGTATTCATTGTGTTAGAATTGAAATCTATGTGGAATGGCATCGAGTGGCCTTAAGACAGACTTTGGGAAGTTTGACGGCAAGGAAAATTTCATCCTTTGACAGCAAAGTATGAAAGATCTGTTAGTTCAGAACAAAATTTATAAGGTCTTGATTAAGGATAGGTCTGAAAAGATTTTTGTTAAAGATTGGAAGGAATTAGAGGAAATAGCTTTTAGCACAATTAGAATATGTCTTGCTCATGAGGTTTTGCCTGAGATTAGCACAGAGACTACACTGAAAGGGCTCTAAAAGAAGCTTAAGAACACATATATGGGTAAAAATATGACAAACAAGTTGTGATTGAAGAAGCAACTGTATAGTTTGAGGATGCCCAAAGGAGGAGATCTAATTATCCATATCCAGAAATTCAATCAAGTCTACTCAGATGTTATGAGCTTTGATGTGAAGATTAATGAGGAGGATAGAGCTCTCCTGCTGTTGTGTTTATTGCCAGTTTTTGATGGTGGTCTCATCACTACTTTGGTGTATAGAAAAGAGACCCTAAATTTTGAGGAAGTGGTTAGAGTTTTCAGGTCAAATGAGTAGCGAGAGAAGCTATGTAAAGGTAGCCCTAACTGAGATGTGCTTGCTGTGAATTAGAGGCAAGGGAGATCTAAAAAGAGAACTCGAGATAATTTTAAGAGCAAATCGAAGTCTCAAAAAAATTTGAAGGCTGTGAAATGTTACAAGTATCATCAGCCTAGTCATCTAAGGAGAAATTGCCCACTTCTTAAGAATGAGAAGGAGAAGGGCAAGGTTGGATCAACTAGTGGGAGTGGTACTTTATCATCTTAAGATAGTGGAGATGATGTACTAATAGTATCAGATGGGATAGTAGAGTTTGATAGCCATTGGACATTTGATTCAGCATGTTCCCACCACTACACTGCATATCATGATTGGTTTGCCTCCTATGAGAAATCAGATGGTGGTAGTGTGAGTCTTGAAGATGATCGCCCATGTAGAGTGGCTAGTGTTGGTGCTATTAGGGTGAGGATGTAGAGTGGTTGGTGTTGGTGCTATCAGAGTGAGGATGTATGATGGAGTCATACGGACACTTACCAAAGTGAAGCATGTGCCTAAACTGAAGAAGAATTTGGTATCCCTGGGTTACTTGGAGAAACAGGGATATGCTTTCAGTTGTCAGTCGGGGAGTGGGTGTTTGAAGATCTCCAAGGGTGCTTTGGTGGTGATGAAGGAAGAAAACTGAGTAACAATTTGTATAGGATGGAAAGCTCAGTAGTTACCAATAGTGTGGAGGCTTCTGCAGTAGCACAAGAGGAGCAGCTCATCTACTAGCTGTGGTACTATCATATGGGTCGCATGAGTGACCAAGGGCTCACAAAATTAAGTAGAAGATGACTGATTTCAGC
Source organism: Elaeis guineensis (assembly GCF_000442705.2). Lineage (NCBI taxonomy): Eukaryota > Viridiplantae > Streptophyta > Magnoliopsida > Arecales > Arecaceae > Elaeis > Elaeis guineensis. Next base: position 20,988,816 of record NC_025999.2, read on the forward strand.
ACTCAAGAAGGAAGATGATAACCTTTGTGAGCCTTGTATCTACAGCAAACAGCACAATATAAAGTTTGCTAGTAGTACCAAGCAGAGTAAAGCTATTTTGAAGCTTGTTCATTCAGACGTATGGGGACTGGCACCTGTTATAGCTTAGGGAGGAGCTAGATACTTTGTCACTTTTATAGATGACTTCTCCAAGAGAGTTTGGATGTATCTGATCAGAAAAAAATTAGAAGTATTTGTCTGATTTAAGATCTGAAGGGCTGAGGTGAAGAAGGAGACAGGGCAGCCAGTGAAGTATTTAAGATCTGATAATGGAGGAGAGTACACAAGCCTAGAGTTCAAGAGATACTATGAGAAAAATGATATCAAGCACTATTACACAGTGAGGATGACCCCTCAGTAGAATGATGTCGAGGAGAGGATGAATCGGACACTGACTGAGAAAGCCAGAAGCTTGAGGCTGCAAGCATCACTGCCTAAGTCTTTTTGGTGTGATGCTCTAACATTGGCTTGTTTACTTGTTAATAGGTCTCCCCATAGATCACTTAATGGAAGACTTTCAGAGGTAGTCTAAAGTGGAAAGAAGGTGGAGCTTGGCCATCTGAAGGTGTTTGACTATCTAGCTTATGCTTTGGTGGAGGAAGTCGAATGGAGCAAGTTAGATCCGAAGTCATAGAAGATGATCTTCATGGGTATCCTACAGGTGTGAAAGGTTACTTACTATGGGATCCACATTTTCAAAAGTTTGTCATCAGCAAGAATGTGATCTTTGATGAAAAGAGCATCTTGAGGAAGCTAGAAAGTATGGATGGAGTTGGAAAGATAGTTCAGGATAGTAGTGAATAGCACTCACAGTCAGATGATTTGCCATCAACTTCAAGCTCGAAACATGTTCAATTCGAGGTGGAGTTGGGAAGACATGGTTATACACCTGTGGAGGATCAATGAGGAGAGGATGTTGTCCGAGAGGAAGTGTAAAGGCAGCCACAAACAGTAGAGTTATAGGATACAGTAAGAAGGGTGGTACTGCACAAACCGAAGTGCACTATTCATAAATCAATGAGATATGGTATTGATGAGATGATTTTTTATGCTCTCATCACTGCTAATGGTGATCCAAAGACCTTTGAGGAGGATATGGAGAGCCTGGAATGGAATTCATGGATGCAGGCCATGATGGAGGAGATGGAGTCTTTTAAGAAGAATCGGACATGGCAATTGATGGATTTACCAGAGGATACTCGACCCATTGGCTCCAAATAAATTTATATCAGAAAGGAGGCACCTTTAGAGCAAGATGGAGTGAGGTACAAGACTAGGTTAGTAGCCAAAAGATACTTACAGAGAGAAGGAGTTGATTATACAGAGATATTCTCTCCGATCATCAAGCATACATCTATCAGGATGCTGTTGAGCATTGTCGCAGCACAGAATCTGGAATTGGAATAGATGGATGTGAAGACAGCATTCCTTCATGGTCATTTGGAGGAGAGCATTTATATGGAGCAGCCAAAGGGGTTTAGAGAACTTGGGTCAGATGGAATGATTTGTTTGCTGAAGAAATCACTGTATGGATTGAAGCAGTCTCTTAGATATTGGTACAAGCGATTTGACACTTATGTGAAGAGCATTGGTCTTTTCAGGTATGATTATGATCCATATTGTATATTAAATCTCTGGATGATAGATCTAGGATATATTTACTTTTGTATATGGATGATATGTTGATTGCATATAAGAGTAAAGAAATTGTGTGGGAGTTAAAAGAAGCTTTGTCTCGAGAGTTTGAGATGAAAGACATGGGACTTGCACGGAAGATCCTAAGTATGGAGATCAGCAGAGACAGATCCAAAGAGCTGTTATACTTATCTCAGGGAGGTTACATAAGGAAGGTCTTAGAGAGATATGGGATGAAAGATGCAAAATTGGTAGAGCGGCCACTTACCGGACACTTCAAACTCTTGAAGACTATGTCGCCAAAGATTAAGATGGAGACTCAGGAGATGGAGAAAGTACCATATACCTTTGATGTGGAGAGCATTATATACTCTATGGTGTACTGTAGGTCAGATATAGCCCATGCATTGAGTCAGGTGAGCAGGTTTATGGTGCAGCCTGGTAAGGAGTACTAGAGAGCACTGAAAGGTATTTTCAGATACTTGGCTAGTACAGTTGGTGTTGATATTTGCTATAGTCAGCAAGAACGTGCCGATGGATACTCCAATATGTCCAAGGAGGATCAGAGGGTTATAGAGGGGTTTGTAGGTGTAGATTTTCATAGAGATGTAAACACTCATCGCTCAACAATAGGTTTTGTGTTCAACCTATATGATGTTCAATCTCATGGAGATCTTGCTTGCAATCCATAATGGTTTTGTCTACTATAGAAGCAGAATACATTGGCATCACAGAGGCAGCGAAGGAAGCCCTATGGTTGAAGGGCTTGGCACTGGAGATGGGCTTCTCATAAGAGACTGTCAAAGTACATTCTGATAGTCAGAGTGCATTGTTGCTTACATAAAACTCTATTTATCATGCAAGGATGAAGCACATAGACATCAGGTACCATCAGATCGGAGAGCTTGTGGAGGATGGTGAAGTGGATCTGGTGAAGGTTCACACCAAGGAGAATCCAACTGATATACTCATGAAGGTACTTTCATAGAACAGCTTTCACTATTGTATGGCACTGATGGGACTGACGGATTGGACTGAGTTCATAAGAACTTGGGAGCACCAAGGGGGAGCTCAGGTATGGTGCTTCCAAGCCTTGAAAACTGATGATAAAAGGATAAGATGTGAAGGAAGCATCAGAAGCATCAGTCAGTAGTCGAGCTGGTTCGAGCTCTGAGAGAGCTGGCTTAGATAGCAAACAGAGAGTTGTATTTTGACATCAATGGATGACACAGCTGTCAAGCTGGCTTGACTATAGATCGAGCTAGCTCAAATCCAGATCGAGCCAGCTCAAATCCCGAGAGAGCTAGCTCTGAAAAGAGAATAGACAGCAGCATTTTCTGACACACTACAGGAAGGCGTGCCAGAGCTGGCTTGGATTCTGATAGAGCCGGCTCAATGATACAGACAGAAGATTTTTGGGATTCTATTTTGAGCTAGAATTGGGTTTAATTCTGGTAACTTAAGACTTTAGTTTGGGAGGTATTAAGGAGCTAATCTAAGGATTAGACTAGGGGTTTAATCTAAAAGGTGTACAAGGCATAACATGGGTGTACATGGACTTGAAAATTGTACCAAATTGGATTAGCTGGGGGAGCTTTTGGTTTGGGTCAAATTGACCATATAAATATACAATTTTGTATATGGTTTTGATGGAATGGAATCAGAATAGAAGCCTTTTCTGCCTAATTGCTCTCTCTCTCTCCCTCTCTCATGTTTCTCCTCTCCTCTTCCTCACACCTAGGGTTTTTCTAGACCTGATCTGATCTACCATCAAGATTTTTTCTCCTATCCTTGCTGCTGCTCTCACGATCTATGATCAGTAAGGGAAGATCTAATCCTTGCAATAGAGCAGTACCAGGACACAACATCTATTACAAGGTCATGCCCTTTGGATTGAAAAATGCAAGCACCACCTACCAATAGTTGGTAAATAAAATTTTCAGGAAACACATCAATCGAAATTTGGAGGTATATATGGATGATATATTGGTCAAGAGCAAGACATCGAGAGACCACATCACCAACCTCAGAGAAACTTTCAACACCCTCTATAAATACCAAATAAAATTGAATCCAATGAAATGTGTCTTTGGAGTCACCTTCAAGAAGTTCCTCAGCTTTATTGTCTCGCACAGAGGTATGAAGCTAATCTGCAAAAGATCAAAGCTATATAGGAAATGAATCCCCCAAGGTCCATAAATGATATCCAATGCCTCATGGGGAAGGTAGCTGCTCTCAATCGATTTGTCTCTAAATCGATGGGGTGCTGTCTCCCTTTCTTCAAGATCCTAAGACAGCCAACAGACATCAAGCGGATGAAAGATGCCGCATTTGAAGAATTAAAATGTTATCTTAGTTCATCACCACTCCTAGCCAAACCAAAGCTAAATGAGGAACTATATCTCTATCTAGTAGTCTCTCCAGTAGCAATAAGCTCGGTGTTCACGTGTGAAGAAGGAAAAACATAAAGGCCAATCTATTATATCAGCAAAATCATTTGCAAAGCAGAGACCAAGTATACAAGGTTCAAGAAGTTGATCTATTCTCTTATTATCTCAGCCTGAAAGCTTTGATCCTATTTTTAGATACACACCATAGTTCTTCTGATCAATCAACCTCTCAAGTCGACCCTTCATTGGCCGAACATAATGGGTCAGCTAGTAAAGTGGGCAATTGAGCTCTCTGAGTTTGATGTAAAGTTCTGACCTCATCCCTCTATTAAGGCATAGGTGTTGGCTAATTTTATCTTGGAATGTACAGTTCCAAAGGTAAACATCGGGAAAGATGAACAGACAAAAGTTAATCTACCAGAAGATGAACCCAAAGAGTTATGAGTTATGCACGTAGATGGGTCATCAAGTTCCATCGAGTTGGGAGTAGGTCAAATACTCATCATACTAGAGGGAAGTGTTGTAGAATATGCTTTGCACTTCCAATTTCTGACCACCAACAGTGAAGATGAATACAAAGCTCTCATCATCAGGCTGAAAATTACTAAAGAACTTGGAGTACTAGAGCTAAAGATCTGCAATGATTCTCAGCTGGTGGTCTAACAAATCAGGGGGGATTATCAAGCTTGAGAGGAAAACATAAAGAGGTACCTGCAAAAGATAAAGGATCTAATCTCCATGTTCACTAGCTTTGATATTCGGTAGATACCCAAGTAAAAAACTCCAAGGCCGACTTGCTATCCAAGTTAGCAACCTCAATGCTAAGGGACCTACCCAGAGAATCCTTCTTTGAGGTTGTAAAAGAATCCAGTGTCGAAGAGCCCACTCTGATCTTGCAAATTGATAGTGAGCGGAGCTGGCATCCACTTTCTTAGGGATGGGACATTGCTGATGGATCTAAAGGAGGCTTGGAAGCTCAGGATCCAGGCATCCTGCTATGTCTTTTATGAAGGCAAGCTATATAGAAGATCATTTTTTTTTGTTGCTACTTAAGTGCTTGCATCCCTTCAAAGCTGATTATGCCTTATGAGAGGGGTACGAAGAAATATATGGGAACCATCTAGAGGATAAGTTGCTGGCCTGCAAAGTACTCCAGTAGGGATATTATTGAACTACAATATATCAGGATGCAACTGACCTGACCAAATGGTGTGATTGATGCTAGTAGAATGCAAACATTCAGCACTGACCCACCATGCTGCTGGCTCCTATCAATGCTCCTTGGCCCTTTGCGCAATCGAGGATGGACATCCTCAGTCTGTTCCCTTAAGTATCAGGTCAATGAAAATTTTTGCTCGTCGCTATTGACTACTTCACCAAGTGGATGGAAGCGGAGGCCCTGGCTCATATTATCAAAGCCAAGGTAAAATACTTTGTATGGAAGTGCATCATATGTCGGTTCGACCTACGTGGCTACTGATCACAGATAATTGTCATCAGTTCAATGGTGTCTGATTTGCTAAATTCTATCGAGATCTAGGCATCTCACATTACCTCACATTGATTGGATATCCCTAGGCCAATGGGGAGATTAAGGTAACTAACTGAACTCTTTTACAAGATTTGGAAGTCAAGTTAGATCGTGCCAATGGGTCATAGGCAGATAAGCTCTACCACATGCTTTGGACCTATAAAACTATACAAAGAATACCTATTAGAGAGACTCCCTTCAACCTCTCTTTTGGATCGGAGGCAGTCATCCCCATAAAAATCAAACTCTCCTCCTTGCAGATTGAAAGCTACAACAATTGGGATAATCCAGAATTGCTCTAAGCAAATCTAGATCTACTCGAGAAGGTCCATGAAAAGGCCCAAGTAAGAATGATGGTATACCAACATAGGGTAGTGCAGTACTACAACTTTCATATTTAAGGCAAAGAATTTAGGATCGGCAATCTGGTCCTATGTTGTGCTGAAGTATCACAATCAAGTAAATGGAGAAAGCTGTCTCCTAATGAGGAAGGCTCTTATTAGATGGATGAGGTCATCAAATCTAGAACCTACCATCTAAAGCAATCGGATGGAACTACACTACAACGACCCTGGAATTTGGACAACCTACGAATTTACTATCAATAATGAAAACAAGCACTTTTAATAAAATTTCTTTCCCTAACCTCCAAGTTTTGTAGATGAACAAGGGCTTCTATTGAGCCAATTGAAAAAAAGAGATCTCAAAGGTGCTTTATCACCAAGATGAATATAGCCATAAGAAGGATGTCTCGTCATCTAGATGAATATGCCATAACGATGATTTTCTCGAAGGTGCTTCATTCCAAGTCGAATATAGCCATGAGAAGGATGCCTCGTCATCTAGATGAATATACTATAATAAGACCTTGAAGGTGCTTCATCATCAAGATGAATATAGTCATGAGAAGGGTACCTCATCATCTAGACAAATATGCCATAACAAGATCTTGAAGGTATTTCATCATCAAAATGAATATAGCCACGAGAAGGGTGCCTTGTCATTTAGATGAATATACTGTAATGATAATTTTTTCAAAGGTACTTCATCACCAAAATGAATATAGTCACGAGAAGGGTACCTCATTACCTAGACAAATATGCCACAATGATGATTTCTCCAAAGGCATTTCTTTATCAAGATGAATATAGCCATGAGAAGGATACCCCATCACCTAGACGAATGTGCCATAACAAGACCTCAAAGGCATTTTATCTCTAAGATGAATATAGCCACGAGAAGGGCATCTCGTTATCCAGATGAATATGCCATAATAAGACCTTAAAAGTGCTTCGTCACCAAGATAAATATAGCCATAGGAAGGATGCCTCATCACCTAGATGAATGTGCCACAACAAGACCATGAAGGCATTTCATCATCATGACAAGTGTACTCATGAGGAGAGGACTTCGTTACTAAGATGAATATAACCACAAAACACTTCATCTCCAAAAAGCTACAAAAATGCCCAACGACCTCGACGACCAAGAGGTAAGTTGGACCTCAAGAATCCAAAACCTAGCGAAAGACCCTATGGATATCACAATCACACCCGATCTAAAGGATAAACTAAATGGATGAAAACTCACACATCCATGATAGTTATCCTAATGATGCAAAATGATGAGATCGACTAACAAATGCAAAAGGATGATATAAAATTCAGCCACAAGAATAAAAGATAAGGACAATAAATAAGAACAAAAGTAATTTTTTATTAACTTCAAAAGTCTAAGTAACTGACTGTGATGATTACAAAGTGACAAAATATGATTTACAAGCCAAAATGGCAAAATAAAAAATAGAATTACAACTGATCACGGACTTCGGGAGCAGGATTGTCCCCTGCTTGTGAAGGTCTCTCATCTTTGCTCATCACACCAACAATGAACGTGGGAAGCTCAAAATCATTTGGATGCATTTCTTTAAGCAATTCAACATCGATCTCGAGAAAACATTGCTTGGCCAGCAATTTACATTTTTTGAAGCCAATCTGGTAAGCCGTAGAGATGACTTTAACACCTCATGGATGACCCTAACCTAGTTTGCTACAAACCTTATCTCCATCCGGCCAATCTTGTCTTCAGAAAACTTGGTCACCGCTCTACTCTCCATTAGCTCCAACTAAAGATCTACTACTGATGATCTTTCTTCATTAATCAGACACTCCAATGTGGTGACTCTATCTTGTACCATGTGAATATCATTTTGGAACCAGACTATCTTTCCAGCATTGCCCCACCACACTTCTTCAACTACTTTGCTTGAATCAATCAAATGTTCAAGGGTAGAGATCCTATCTCGAGCTAGATGAAGTTCGTTGTGGAGTTGTATGGTTCTCTTAGCTACACCCCACTTTGCCTCCTCTGCAACCTTAATTTTATACATACCTCAGCCCATCAGGCCTTCTCATAGGCATAAGCTTTGTCAGTCTATCTAATATTCTCCCTTAGATGCTTCACCTTGGCAAGAGCCTCAATGTAGACTCTCTCCTACTCTGAAGCCCTTTGACTCACCTCGAAAGCCTTCTTCTTGGCCTCACAAATCTCCTCTTCAAGAGCTTCGATCCGGGCTCTAATAGGCAAAACCATGTTAGAAAATGTGTCCTAAAGCCAATCATTTAGATGATTGTGCTTTTTATAATTGTATATGAATTATAAATTAATAAAAATTATTTTAATATTTTTTATCATAAGGTGTACATCTTTCTTATATGAACTCTTGTGTTGTGATAAAGTCCTTAAAACTATATGATCGATAAAGGAGAATTTATCAAATAGTTCTTAAACATATTCACGACCAAATAATACATCATTAAAGGATGATGACGTTCATCAAGTGTAAGTCATTGTATATCATATAGATTGATTGTCCTCTTAATTAAAAAGTGTGAAGTACTAGTATGGCATACAGAAGAGATGTAAGAGTCATCATCACTAAACAAGGGACTCACATACGGAGTGTTTTGCTGTCAAGAGCAGCTCGTGAAGTATATGGATATAAGTATTCCTCAGATCTAAGATCATTATAGTGACTTGTAAGCAACTCACTATACTTTGGTGTCAGACTACCTGCATTTCTAATACAATGATGGAAGGCTACTGTATACAATCAAGTACTTATGAAGTCTGAGTGTGGATCAAGATGGAATTGACCATTCCAGATTATAGGAGTTGATGTATTATTATATTTTAATTTAGTAAATTGTGAATCCAGATAATCCATGTGATGGATGTGAAATGTTAAAATACAATGTGGATGACCCATTCAGGGTTGACAGTTAAACCCTAAGTCATCCTCGAGCATTCAAGATCAAAGGGATTAATTATGCCGTAACCATATGTATTGATTCTTGAATATTGTCTTATAAATATTCGATCTATTCAAACATCAGAAACCATTACTAGATGATTACTTCAATTAGTACAGAAAGTTGTTTCTGTGCTACCTGTTGGGATGTGTAGGTGATTTCATGCATGTATTTCAAAATTTTTTTAAAAAAATTACATCAGAAGATAACTAGATTAATAAAATTAATCTAATATACATATGATATAATCATCAAATTAACCTACTCTAAGATCTATGATATGTTATGTTGCATATAAAATCTAAAAGATACTGAAGATAAAATCAGCATGCATGCATATAAGCAATAGATCACATCTACTTCTAATCTGAGTTCAGAAGTCCATACCTGAATGTGAGTCAATAATCTTTACTACTGAGAGATATGGTAGAGAGGATCTTTGCTAGTTGCTTATAGCCACACATGCGTTCGGTCTCTACGAAAAATCCACTCGAAGCCTCGATCTGATTGGTCTTCTCAAGAGTGCTAGCTCGCATGAAGACCTTCTTCTTGACTGATCTGGATCCTTTTTGCAAATCTTTGAAATCTTTCCAGAGATTGAAGATGGACTTCTAGAGGAGATCAAGAGGTGAAAAAAATATAAAGAAGAAAATAGTTTTTTTGTAATTTATTTCCTCCTCCCAAACCCTTAGAACCAAAAATCTGAAATTCAAGTTTTTGCGCACACCCCAAGAGAGAGGACCCTCCTCTCTATTTTTTACACTGTGAACCATGCCCAAACTTCTACCACATGAAAAGCTCTCTTTTAGTATCTTACACACATAAAATAAACCATAAAATTCTCTTTTATAGGGGTGTAAGGAGGTGGGGTGAAGAGTCCTAATGATCCTGGACTCTTACAGGATTCTGCCTCCCTTTATAATTTTACATCAAAAAATATATCAAAAAAATATGGGACACCCCTTTTCATATTTTTTTATAGTAAATTAATTCTTTAACTAATCTCTCACAAAAAATCTCCTCAAAATATCTTACATATAAGGAAAAAGAAATTTATTAGTGTGGAGAGATTGATCTAGATGAGAACAGATTCTCCTGATAAGGAATATTTTAAAATCTAATTTTAGAATCTTTATTTTATCAAAAATAAATTATATTTGGATGTGAGATAGATAAGAGAAAGAACTCTTTGATATAAAAAAAATTTATACAAAATAATTTTGTGTGTGGAGATATATGGCATGCAATCTGGGTTGGTGCAGAGAGATGAGTCTTATTCCAATAAGGACTCTAAGTTTCCTTATTTGAATCCAAATCAAATCACATCTGGTTTAGCCCAAATAAAATATATAAAATCTAATCTAGTTAGATTTATAAATTTTTAATCAAATTAAAAATTGATTAAACTAAAGTCCTGATCAAATCAGAGACAATTCTCCCTTAGCGATTAGGTCATCTCATAACCTAATTGAGTCAAATCTAATTGAACCTAATTTAATTAGATTTTATTTAATCATCTTTGCTCAATTAAATTAAGTTAATTAGTAATTTAATTATTAATTAATTTTTTATTAATTTATTAATACTTAATAAATTAATTTATTCTAACTTTTGCATAAAGTTAATCATCAATCGAATTGATGATTAAGCCCTTGAATGATTCTCAATCGTTGATCAGCCACATGATCAGTCAAAAATTTTTTTTGAGTGTGACCCCATAAGTTTGAACCTAAGCCGGTAGCACAAGAATAACTTTTTAAACCAATCGATGTAACCATCTAGCAATGATGACCCAACGTTCGGATAGGTCGAATGATGGCGAAGCAACATTCAAGAACCTATTGGCGTATGGTTACCATATAATTCATCCCTTTGATCTTAATGCTCGAGGATGACCTAGAATTTAATTATCAATCTTAGATAAATCATCCATATTATATTTTAATCTTTTTCAAATTTATAACATGAATTATCCAAGCCCAAATTTTGCTAAATTGAAATACACTGATATATATCTCTTACTAATTCAGAGGGGTCAATCCCATCTTGACTCACGCACCGATTTGGCAAGCACTTGACTGTACCCAAAAATCTTCCATCACTGAATTAAAAACTTAGTTAGTCCAACATCAAAGTATAGTGAGTTGCTTGTAAGTTACCATGATGATCTCAGATCCGAGGGACACTTATATCCATACCCTTCGCGAGCTACCCTTGACAGCAAAGTGCTCCACAATTGGTCACGTTTAGTGATGATGTACTCCTATATCTCATCTGCATACCAAACCAGTATCTCCATGCCATTTGGTTACAAAGACAACCAATGCATATAGCACACAACGACCTACACTTGATATCTGTTGAAAAATATGTCCCAAAAGCCAATGTCAATCTGTTGACGGTTGAGCAACCTTGTATTGTAATTGATTTGTTAATAAATAAAATATATTTTTGGTATTTTCATCATAAGTTTTCATCTTCTAATGAACTCCATTATTGTGATGAAATCTTTAGGACTATTTAGGTTCGATAAAGAGATGATTTATCAATTAGTCCTTAAAACTGTTCACGACCAAATGATAGGCTGTTAATAAGGACGACAGCTTCTATCGAGCATAGGTCGTTGTAGGCCATATGAGTTGGTTGTCCTCTTAATCAAGGAGTATGGAGATACTCTTATGACATACAGGTGAGATGTAAGGATACATCATCATTGAACGTGACCAACTCCAGAGCATTCTGCTGTCGAGAATGTCTCTGATGGGATATAGGTATAAGTATCCCTTAGACCTGAAATCGCCTCAATGACTTGCAAGCAACTCACTGTGCTTTGGTACTGGACTAACTGAATTTTTAATTCAGTGACGGAAGGCTTCTGGGCACAGTCAAGTGCTTGCGAAGTCAGAGTGTGATCAAGATAGGATTGACCACTCCAAAAGTTGGAGAAGAATGAATCGCTGTGTTTCAATTTAACAAAACTTTGGCCAGAGTAATCTATTAGATGGATTTGATATTTTGAAATACTATGTGGACAACCTAATCAAAGTTGATAGTTGAACTCTGAGGTGTCCTATGAGCATTTTGGTCAAGAAAATGAATTATATGAAAACTATATCCGTATGGATTCTAAGGATGTTGTTCTACACATTCAACCTATCCGATAGTCGGGTACCATTGCTAGATGGTCAGGATAATCCATCAGATGGATTTAATATTTTAAAATATAATGTGGACAACCTGATCAGAGTTAACAGTTGAACTCTGAGGTGTCCTATGAGCATTTTGGTCAAGGAGATGAATTATATAGAAACTATATCTGCATGGGTTCTAAGGATGTTGTTCTACACATTCGACCTATCCGACCATCGGGTACCATTGCTAGATGGTCACTTTGATTGGTATAAGAATTTATTTCTATACTACTAGTTTAGATTCAGATCTATGAGGTACACACATTAGAGTTCATAATCTGATCGGATGGTTGATCAATGATTAAGAATCGTTCTAAGGTTAAACGATTAATACGATTGACATTTAACCTAGGCAAGTGTTGCAGGAGGATCGATTAGCAATTTGATTGCTAATTGACTTAATTTGATTAAGATAATGAGCTGAGATTAAGTTTAATTAAATATAATTTGATTAAATTTAGTTTAGACTTGATTGGACCAAGTTCAATTAATTTATTGGATAAGCCAAGTGCAAGAAAAAATTAGTCCTAGTTCAATTAGGACTTGGATCAACCTAATTTTTAATTTGATTAAAAAATTAAATCTAATTTAAATTTAATTTAATCTAATTAAATTAGGTTCTTAATTGAGTTAAGACCTATTTTAATTAGGTTGATTTGGTTTTGGTTTGATTTGGTTTGAGAAACCAAATTTGAACAAGTCATAGATTGAACCCTAGTAAGACTAGGATTCCACCTTGCGCCACCTTAGCCCCCCACGCCCACTCTCTCTTATTTTATGTGACAAAACCTTTTCTCCTAGGCCTTCACGCATGTCCAAAGCTTTTCACCCTTTCTCTCTTAAATGGAATGTGGTTGTGGACCAAGCCAAAATAAGAATTAGTTTGGATTTCAAATTCTATGAGATAGAATTTTAGGAAACCAAAACTCTTTCCTTATGGCACTGATTTTATCTAAATTTTTTCTGAGATTTTTATGAGTTTTATGGCACATATTGTGCACCTTTTGCTGGTAGTCCATGTTAGAAAAAGAAAGAGGGGGCGTCCATGAGTTGGGCACCCCTTGTCTTGCCCTGTTTGGATTTTCCTTGACCAGGTATTTGACCTGGACAAGGATTCTTCATATCTCATTATTTAAGATAAATTTTTTCTTAAAATATTTTTTAATTATAGAGTATTGAGAGACCTTTGGGTCATGTAAAAATTATAGGGAAAGAGTATTGAAGCATGGAGATATAATAGACACAAAACTAAGTGTCTGGGTTAGAGCAAAGAGAAGAAGAAGAGGGTCTTCTTCTAAGGTTGCTGAGTTCACCTCTTTCCTTCCTCTATCTGTGAGTTTTCTGAGAGTGTCTCATATCTAAAACTCCTTCTCCTACTTTTCATCTTTAGAAGAGTCTAAATCAAGAAGAAGGAGGTATCTGATCAACCATCGAAGAAGGATCAGCACAGTACTAGCATACTGTGTTGATTTCCTAGATCAGAACTTCTGATCATGATTCGTGGGCTCGTGTGGATGACTCTTAGAGGCTGGATGCATGTGCGGCTTGCAACATCATCCTCAAGCCTGGATCAACAAAGTTAGAATGTCTAACTTGTAAGGTAATAGATCTGATCTATTATATTTTACATACATTAGATATAGTATAGAAATATGTTGATATGATCAACATATAGTTTTTGCTCTTTATATTTTAATTTCTGATTTAATGTCATATAATAATCATGTAATAAGATCTTAGATCTAGGGATTCTCTAATTTTATAAGATAAATTTTGATTTATTTTAGTCTTCCACTGCCTGATCTTGAAAAAATTTCAAGATCTAATCCTAAAACCCTAGATCTGGTTCCTTCAACATCGCTATCGTCCTAGTAATAGCATATCATTTGATCGTCAACCAATTTAAGGACTACGCGATAAATCCTTCTTTATCGATCAAAGTAGTTCTAAGGACTTCATTACAATATAGGAGTTCATTAGAAGATGTATCCTTATGATAAAAAATATCAAATAACTTTTAGTATTTATCAATTCATATATATTTATAATTAGCAAAATCGTCAAACGATTGGCTTTAGGACATAATTCTCAATAACTCCCACTTAGACTAAAGCCAATTAGTATAGTATCACATATCCATCTTCGATTTATCATCTCAGAACTTCTAGATATCGAGGCTTTATTATAATGGGTTGGTCACATTCTCTTTTCTATCGACCTTTTAAAGATTGACGTCACCTTAACGAATTTTTTTTGAATAAGGTGGTAGCGATGTAGAATGCCTGGTAAGCTAATGGGACTTCAGCTTCTTGGCATGAGCTATGACTCCAGTGCTATACAATACAGCAGGACCATCATCGAAGGGTGCCACTCCTAGCTTGCCAGTAAACCTGTACATGAGATAGCTTCCTTGCAAGCATCAAATGTTGCAATGTATCTTGCCTCGTAATTTGAATTTGGCTATATTTTTTTGCTTGAAACCTTTCCAGCAGATTGCTTCATTATTTAGGATAAGGATGTATTCCGACACATTCTTGCTATTATTATGTCTAACTAAAAACTGGAGTCATACTCCATAAGTTTCAAATCAGATTCTCTATAACTGAGTCACCGATCCTTAGTAGTTTCCAAATACTTAAGGATGACTTTCCAGTTATTCTTATCTGGATCTTGTAAGTATCCACTCACTATTCTAGTGAGTATACCATATTCGATCTCATACATGATGTACATGATGGAATAAATTCTACTCATAAACATCCTATGTATGTTGGATTGGGAAAACTCAAGCAGTCTCTTAGATCTATCTCTATAGATCTCTAGAATGAGAGATGCTTTTTCGAAATCTTTATGGAGAACAATAATAACAGTGAAACTTTTATTCCCTGTAATGTAAGGAATATCATTTTTGATTAAGAAAATTTCATTCATATATAATACAAGAAATACACTCATAGAACTATTAATCCATTTATATTTGCAGAATTCTTCTTCGTTCTCAACAAAGTCATGCGTTTTGATCACTTATCAAAATACACGTTCCAACTTCAAAATATTTAGCAATACCATAAGAGAAAATATCTTGTTATGGTTAATACTATAATGTTAATAATATCCTTAGACAATCAGACGAGCTTTGTAGATCTTCATCTTCTTGTCTGCGCTACTCTGATCCTATTGAAGATCCACTTACACTCTATGGGCTTTATCCTTCGAGTGAATCAATGAATATCCATACACTGTTGATCTTTATGGATTTCATTTCAGACTCTATAACTCCAAGCCATTAATCGGAGTTAGATCTCTGTATGGCATCTATGTAGGTGATCAAATTTTTGTTGTTCTCATCGAGTTCAACAGGATCATATTCTAGAACTAGATACCAAAGTACCTATCCGACAGATGCGGTACTCTATCGGATCTCCTTGATGGTGCTTTTATAATGAATTCTGGGTTTGATCTAATCAAATTTGGTTCTATAGGTTCACTAGATTGTGTCGGTTCTTCTATCTATCGAACTTCATAAGTTTTACATTAAAGGCATCAGTACCTTCATCAAGGTACTCCTTTTTTGAAAGGAATACCGAACAACTCTTATTTTTAGCATGGTAGAAGTTATATCCCCTAGATTCTTTAGGATCACCCTATAGAATAATATATATAGGATCAGGATCCAAGCTAATCTATCTACAAATGCTTGACATAAAATAAATACTCCTAAATCCTAAAGTAAGAAAGTATCGGCTTATGCCTAGTCTATATCTCATATGGAGTTTTTGCAACTGATTAGTTCAAAATCTAGTTCAGAACATAACAAATAGTCTTAAGAGTATAACCTTAAAAGGAGACTGACAGACTTGCAAATCCCATCATGGATCGAACTATGTCTAATAAAGTCGATTCCAATAAGAGAGAATCCTTATTCTCTTCTAGATTTGTCAAAAACTCAGCGAAAGGGCATTCTCCTCTTTGATCTGACTAAAAAGTATCAATGCTCTTCCCAGTTTATTTCTCTATCTTATTATGAAATTATTTGAATATTGTAAATAATCTAAATTTATGACAAACATGTTCGTAGATCCAATACATCAATATATATCAGATTTAGAACATCATTGGCTCGTTCACCTTTTTCAACAAAAAGTGACTTGATCATCTTACTAAAGAGATAGGATTGACAGGTTGACAATGATTCACAATCATTGACTTTGAGAATTATCTCCTGTTGATCTTATTCTTGTTTAATGACCAAGCTTAAATTATCAAAGATAGGCTTTCATGACATATCTATTTTAGGAAGTTTGTTTGATTGTGTACAATACATTAACAGACTCTGACTATTCATAAATGTCATTTCTCAATTGTCAATATGATTTTGACATCATTCATAATGATATCACAAAATCATTAGACAATAGTGACAATCACTAAAATGATAATCTTAAAATTGAAAATAGGCTCGATGATTCTTAAGATTAGAACATAACTTTCATCTCCAATGTTAGGAACCTCTTGCTATTTTCAAACTTTCTACTAACCTGAAGTCGTTGCAACAATTTGTATGGACTTTCGATATCCAATATCCAGGTAGTAGTGTCACAGACAGAGAAATCACTAGATGTTATCATATAAATATCTTGTTCAGTAATCTTTTGCTGATTTCTCTTTCTTAGCCTGCTCGGATCAAGAGACTCTGTCAGACCAAGTTAACCTTAGACTTTTTTGTCAGTTTAGGCTCCTCAGCCTAAGCACGACTTTCTTGCACTTTTTTTTTCTTTCTTAAAGGATTGTTCTCCAACTAAAGATACTTCTTTAGAGGTGTGAAAGAACTCCTTCAATATTTGAAGAATTTTTTTTTACTAAGCATCATTGAATTTACAACTAAATTCATATTCTTTGCTACTCTCAATAACACCACACGGTGATATGATCATTTGGCCACTTCTGATAAGTATCTTTGATCGCATCACATATGTTAGATGTGAAAACTTCAGGTACTGGATCCATAATCATATGTAGGATCTATTCGTGCTCTAGAACTATTTGCAACTTCTGATACTATCTATTGAAGTTGGGTTCTATAAATAAGTCACTGTCAAACAGTGAATGGAACAACAGACATCTAGCCATAACTGAAAAGAAAACATAAGACCTCTATGTTTATGAATTGATTAAGCCTAAAGACTTGAACTTTAGTCTAAATATTCTTTCACTATTTTATTCGAATTGGTAGTCTCTACCTCCAATCCGAAGAATTACTCTAATTTCTTAGTGGGTACTAGAATCCACACGGACTGCACATGAGTTCGACTTTGGTCAGCTCACCCATGTACATCTATGGATAGGTTCTTAACCAATTATTTCACTAAATAATTTTTAGTAATTGATTTAGCCCCAGATAACTTTTCAATTGACTTTGATTTTCTCTGCAAGTCCTGGTTAGGTCCAACCATTAACATGATCATACTTACGAATCTAACTATCAAATAATCAGATCTGACTTTGATCGACTAACCTGACCACTTGACAGAGAGACTCGACTAAGTCATCATATTATTGAATGATAATTTCAATAGTAGATGAACATCAAGCCTTTGGGGCTCCAATGATCATCACACTAATGGACCCTTTATCATCCAACTTAATAGGAGGCTATAATCTACTTATCCCCATAACTAGCTCATTTTAAGGATCTAATAATTTAAAAAATTTTAATCAATTTAGAAAAAAGATGAGAAGAGATCAATCAGTAAACCACAATCCTCCCACTGACTACACCAAGTCATTGAATTGGATTAAGGTCATTCTAGTTGAACTGGCACCTAGATCAGTCACACTGATCAATTTTAATGGCATAGGTCAACTCGAATCATTTAGCGATCTAATCAAAATATAATTCATCAAATTAGCCAGAAAAGTGAGATTGATGGGAGGGTCTGCTAAGCTTGCCTTAAATACCATCAAAATGATCAGATAAGTCACTCCCAATTAAAAATCATTGATCGAAATGCCGAACTGATCTTAGACACCAATTGATTAATTAGTTTTGATTTGACCAACCTAATGATTCGGATTCAACCACTGAGCCATAATCAAGGTTCATTTGGTCTAATCAAAGATATGAACTTGACCATCTACAACTATTGTATTGGTTCTAGAGAAATTCTAATTTTAATCTAATTCAATATTTGGTTAGATTTAATCAATTTCTTTAGTTAGTCTATTAACTCTTCGATTCTAACCTTAGATCTAACCCAATTAAGGAGATCTGATCCAAGCTAACCCATGCCCCCATGTTTTTGTTGTGATCCAGGTGGTGTGCCCAAGGCCCAGGAGACCAAGGCTAAGGCTAAGGTCCATCATTTATGAGGGCTTCATGGAGGCTCTAGGGCTAGTTGGGCCCTAGGTTGAAAGGCTGTGGGCCTTTCGGGTTCTTGAGGTCTAGGTTAGGTGGGCCTCATGTAGGAACCAGATCTAGGGTTTCAAGGTTAGATCTTGAAACTTTTTCAAGATCATACAGCGGAAGACTAAAATAAATCAAAATTTATTTTCTAAAATCAAAGAATCTCTAGATCTAAGATCCTATTACATGATTATTACATAGCATTAAATCAAAAATTAAAATATACAAATATAGCATAAACTACATGTTGATCATATCAACATGTTTCTATACTACATCTAATGTATGTATTAAACAATAAATCAGATCTATTACCTTGCAAGTTAGACATTCTAACCTCGCTGATCCGGGCTTAAGGTTGATGTTGCAAGCCGCACATACGTCCGGCCTCTAGGAGTCATCCACACGAGCCCACGAATCTCAATCAGAAGTCCTGCTTCAAGAAATCAGCACAGTATGCTAGTACTGCGCTGATCCTTCTTTGATGGTTGATCAGGTGCCTCCTTCTTCTTGATTTGGACTCTTCCAAAGATGGAAAGTAAAAGGAAGAGTTTTAGATCTGAGACGCTCTTAAGAAACTCAAGATGGAGGGAGGAAAGATATGAAAACAAAAAACCCTAGAAGAAGACCCTCTTCTTCTTCACATTTTTTTCTCTAGACACCCTAACTTGTGTCTTTTATATCTCCACGACCCAAAGGTTTTTCTCTCTGATTTTTGGATGGCACAAAGGTCTCTCAAATATCTATCCTCTCCAAAAATTTTATGAAGAAACTCATTTTATACAGAGAGATATGATAGAGTCCTTGTCTAGGTCAAATACCTAGTCAAGGCTTATCCAAACATGGCAAGTTAAGGGGCGCCCAACTCTTGAGCACCTCCTCCTTATTTTTGTACATGGATTACCAGTAAAGGGTGTACAATATGTATCCTAAAATTCACGAAAATTTCAAAAAAAATTTGGATAAATTCGGTGCAAAATTGAAAGAGTTTTGGATTTCTAAAACTCTATCTCATAGAATTCGAAATCCAAACTTATTCCTCTTTGATTTGATCCAAACCACCTTCCATGTAAGAAAGAAGAGAGGAGACCTTTTGTGAACGTGAGAGAGACCTGGGAGAGGGCTTTTGTCACACAAAATAAGAGGAGATTGGCGTTGAATGAGAGAGAGGGCGTGGGGAAGGCTTATGTGGCGCAAGGTGGAATCCTAGTCTTACTTGGATTCTATCTCATGACTTGTTTTAATTTGGTTTTCCAAACCAAATCAAACCAAAATTAGATCAACCTAATTAAAATAGATCTTAACCCAATTAAGAATTTAATTTAATTATATTAAATTAGATTTAAATCTGATTTAATTTTCTAATCAAATTAGAAATTAGATTGACCCAAGTCCTAGTTGAACTAGGACTAGTTTTTCTTTGCACTTGGCTTATCCAATAAACCAATTGGACTTGATCCAATCAAGTCCAAAATAAATCTAATTAAATCATATTTAATTAGACTTAATCTCAGCCCATTGGCTTAATCAAATTAAGCCAATTAGCAAATGAATTGCTAATCGATCCTCCTGCAACACTTGCACTGGGTTAAATGTCAATCGTATTGATCATTTAACCCTAGAACGATTCTTAATCGTTGATCAACCATCCGATCAGATCATGAACTCTAATATGTATGACCTCATAGGTCCGAACCTAAGCCGGTAGCACAGGAACAAATTTCTATACCAATCAAAGTGACCATCTAGCAATGGTACCCGATGATCGGATAGGTCGAATGTGTAGAACAACATCCTTAGAACCCATGCGGATATAGTTTTCATATAATTCATCCCCTTGACCAAAATGATCATAGGACACCCCAGAGTTCAACTGTCAACTCTGATTAGGTTGTCCACATTGTATTTCAAAATATCAAATCCATCTGATGGATTACCCTGGCCAAGGTTTTGCTAAATTGAAATACAGCGACTCATTCTTCTCCAACTCTTGGAGTGGTCAATCCCATCTCGATCACACTCTGACTTCGCAAGTACTTGACTGTGCCAAGAAGCCTTCCATCTCTGAATTAAAAATTCAGTTAGTCCAGTACCAAAGCACAGTG
Source organism: Elaeis guineensis (assembly GCF_000442705.2). Lineage (NCBI taxonomy): Eukaryota > Viridiplantae > Streptophyta > Magnoliopsida > Arecales > Arecaceae > Elaeis > Elaeis guineensis. The sequence goes on from NC_025999.2 coordinate 21,009,421, forward strand.
AGTTGCTTGCAAGTCACTGAGGCGATCTCAAGTCTAAGGGACACTTAAACCTATATCCCATCAGAGACATTCTCGACAGCAGAATGCTCTGGAGTTGATCACGTTCAATGACAATGTACCCTTACATCTCACCTGTATGTCATACCAGTGTCTCCACACTCCTTGGTTAAGAGGTCAACCAACCCATATGGCCTACAGCGACCTATGCTCGATAGAAGCTGTCGTCCTTATTAACAGCTTATCATTTGGTCGTGAACAGTTTTAAAGACTAATTGATAAATCCTCTCTTTATCAAACTTAAATAGTCCTAAGGACTTCATCATAACAACGGAGTTCATTAGAAGATGAAAGCTTATGATGAAAATGCCAAATATATTTTATTTATTAACAAATCAATTACAATACTTGGTTGCTCAACCATCAACAGCTTGACGATTGGCTTTTTGGGACACATTTCCCAACAACTCCCACTTGTCCTAAAGCCACTCGGCACAGTATCTAATACCCATCTTCGACTTGTGGTTGTCGAACTCCTTTATTGCCAGGGCTTTAGTGAAGGGGTCGGCCAGGTTCTCCTTTCAGTCGATCTTCTGAAGGTCGACGTCACCTCGATCCACGATCTCTCGGACCAGGTGGAAGCAGCGCAAGATGTGCTTCATCTGCTGATGTGCTTTGGGTTCCTTCACCTAAGCTATGGCACCAGTGCTGTCGCAGTAGAGCAGGACTGGACCATCGAGGGAGGGTGCTACTCCGAGCTCGTTGATGAATTTTCTCAGCCACACAGCTTCCTTCGCGGCATCCGATGCTGCGATGTACTCCGCTTCACAAACAGAGTCCGCCACAGTATGTTGCTTGAAACTCTTCCAGCAGATGGCTCCACCATTCAGAGTAAAGATATAGCCCGACACGCTCCTACTGTCATCATGGTCAGATTGAAAGCTAAAGTCTGTGAACCCCACAAGTTTCAGATCTGACTCGCCATAAACCAACCTTTGGTCCTTAGTATTTCTCAAATACTTAAGGATGGCTTCAACCACTTTTCAGTGATTTTCTCCAGGATCAGATTGGTATCTACTCACTGCTCCTAGTGAGTATGCCACATCTGATCTTGTACATGTCATGACGTACATGATAGATCCCACGGCTGAAGCATATGAGACTCTACTCATACGCTCTCTCTCTTCAGAAGTTGTCGGACAATCCTTCTTAGAGAGAAAAATTCCATGGTCTATCGATAGATAGCCCTTCTTGAAATTCTCCATACTAAACTTTTTCATCACAGTGTCTATGTACATGGACTGGGATAATCCAAGCATCCTTTTAGATCTATCCCTATAGATCTCATCCCTAGGATGTAGGATGCTTCACCCAAGTTCTTCATGGAGAACTGTGATGACAACCAAACTTTTATTCCCTGTAGTGCGGGGATGTCATTCCCGATTAAGAGAATGTCATCCACGTACAAGATAAGGAATACCACAACTGGACCATTTGCCCATTTATAGATGCAGGGCTCTTCTCCATTCTTAATGAAGCCATACGTTTTGATCACCTTATCAAAATGCATGTTCCAACTCCGAGAAGCTTGCTTCTGTCCATAAATGGATCTCTAAAGCTTGCACACCTTGGACTCATCTATGAATGTAAACCCCTCAGGTTGTATCATATACACCTCTTCAGTCAGCTCTCCATTCAGGAAAGCTGTCTTTACATCCATCTGCCAAATCTCATAATCCAGATGGGCAGCTATTGCAAGCATTATCCGAATGGATTTGAGCATTGTCACAGGAAAAAATATCTCGTCATAGTCAATACCATAACGTTGACGATACCCCTTGGCGACCAGACGGACTTTATAGGTCTCCACCTTTCCGTCTGCGCCCCTCTTCCTTTTGAAGACCCATTTACACCCAATGGGTTTAACCCCTTCAGGTGGGTCAACCAATGTCCATACATCATTGATCTTCATGGACTCCATTTCGGATTTCATGGCTTCAAGCCATTTCTCAGAATCAGGTCTCTGCATTGCATCCATATAGGTGATCGGATCCTCATTATTCTCGTCAAGTTCGATGGGATCACCATCCCGGACCAAGAAACCGTAGTATCTGTCTGGCTAACGCGGTACTCTACCGGATCGCCTTAATGGTGCAGGTATATTGGGCTCCGGATCTGATCTAATCATATCCGACTCAGGTTCAGCTATTGGTGTCGGTCCTTCTACCTGTTGAACTTCATCAAGTTCAACCTTAGAGGCAATGGTTCCTTCATCAAGGAACTTCTTTTCTAAAAAGATTGTCTTAAGGCTGACGAACACCTTTCGTTCATCAGTATGGTAGAAAAAATATCTTTTTGTCTCTTTGGGGTACCCTATGAATGAGCATTTGTCAGACCTAGGTCCAAGTTTGTCTGTGACTAATCGTTTGACATAGGTCGGGCACCCCCAGACCCTAAGGTGTGAAAGTACTGGCTTACGCCCTGTCCATATCTCATATGGAGTCTTAATTACAGACTTACTTGGAACCCTATTTAACAGATAACAGGCCGATTCGAGTGCATATCCCCAGAAGGATATCAGCAAGCTAGCAAAATCCATCATGGATCGGACCATATCTAACAGAGTCCGATTCCTCCTTTCAGACACACCATTATGCTGTGGTGTTCCTAGAGGAGTCTATTGGGAGAGAATCCCATTCTCTCCTAGATATGTGAGAAATTCACTAGAAAGGTATTCTCCTCCTCAATCAGATCGAAGAGTTTTAATACTCTTCCCAATTTATTTTTCTACTTCACTTCAGAATCGTTTGAACATTTCAAATGAATCCAACTTATGTTTCATCAGATAGACATATCCATATCGGGATAGGTCATCCGTGAAAGTTATGAAGTAGAAATATCCACCTCTAGCACTGGTGCTCATGGGCCTGCATACATCAGTATGTATTAGGCCCAAGAGCTCAGTAGCTCTCTCATCTTTTCCAGTAAAAGGTGACTTGGTCATTTTACCAAGAAGACAGGACTCACAAGTTGGAAGTGATTCACAATCACTGACTTCGAAGATTTCCTCTTGAGTCAACTTGTTTATTCTGTTCTTGTTTATATGACCTAGCCTACAGTGCCATAAGTAGATATCTGACACACTATCTAATCTAGGGTGCTTGCTAGTTGAATAGACTCTTATCGGGCTTGATCTTTTTGGTCTGGCTCTGCACTGATGTCCCAGCCTGAACTTGCACCTTCTTCACTTTCTTCTTCTTGTTCTTCTTCCCTTTCTTAAAAGGTCGAGAACCAGAAGACGAACCTTCCACTAAGTTCACCGACTCCTTATGGAGTTGGTGATCTTTTTCAAAGTTCTGAAGCAACCCTAGTAATCCATGGTAGTTTACTTCAGGCTTTATCATTCTATAATGAGTGAGGAATGGGAGATAAGACTTGGGCAGCAAGTTCAGTATTGCATCTTTCCCAAGCTGCTCATGCAAGGGAAAGCTGAGCTTGCTCAATCGTTCCATCAGCTCGATCATGTACAATACATGATCAGTGACAGAGGCACCATCCCGCATTTTGGCATTGAAGATGGCACAACTAGTCTTGTGCCTCTCCACGTCATCGGGTGTGCCAAAGGCATCTTCCAACACTTGAAGCATGTTCTTTGGCTGAGCCATCTCGAATCTGCGACTGAACTCGTCGCTCATGATAGCCAGCATGATACAGCGCACTGTGGTCCGATCACTGAGCCACTTCTGGTAAGTGTCTCTGACTGTTCCACGTGCATTGGCAGTTGGCTCCTCAGGTGCAGAATCCATTATCACATATAGGATCCGTTCATGCTCCAGGACTATCTTCAACTTTCGATACCAGCTATCGAAGTTGGGTCCCACCAACTTATCATTATCCAACAATGATCAGAGCGATAGGGAAGTGGCCATATTTGCACAAAAGAGAACCATAACCTAATTAGTAATTGATTCATTAAACCTAAAGATTTGGACTTTAATCAAAAGGTTTCTTCCACTATTTTATTTGAATTGGTAGCCTCTACCTCCAATTCGAAGAATTATCCTAATTCCTTAGTGGGTACTAGAATCCACTTAGACTGCACACAAGCCCAACTTTGGTTGGCCAACCCATGTACATCTAAGGGTAGGTCATAACTAATTGTTTCTCTAAACAATTTCTAGTAATTTTAATTTTGCCCCAGAAACTTAATCAGTAGGCTTTGACCTCCACTGTAAGGATCCAGTTAGGTCCAACCATTAACATGATCATACTTGGTGTATCTAACCAATGAATGATTAAGCCCAACTTTGGTTGGCTCACCTAACCACCATTAGAGAGACACTTCCAAGTCATCATATGATGAGTAATAATTCCATTAGTCAACAAGCACCAGGCCTTTGGGTCTGCAATGATTATTGAGTTAATGGACTCATTATCAAACACCTTAATGGGAGGCAATGACTCAGTTATCTCCATAACTTTGTCATTTTAAGGACCTAATAATTTTAGATGATTTAAATAATATAGAGGATGAGGTCAGATGAACCAGCTTATCATGATCCTCCCACTGACTTCACCAAGTCAGCTTAAAGGAGACCATTAAAAGGGCTGGTCTAGGAGCACCTAAATCAGTCACACTGATTTACCTAGCTGACATGGGTCAGCTCGAATAGTCAAGTGATCCGATCAAAACATAATTTCACCAAGAGGCCAGGTAAGTTCGATCAGTGGGAGGGTCTGCCAAAGCTTGCCTTAGACACCATCAGAAATGGCCAGATAAGCGGGCTCCCAATTAAAAACCACCGGTCTGGTTTACCTTAGACACTAACTGATTTAATTAGTTTCGATTAGATCAACCTAACAGTTCGTGCTAGACCGTTTAGCTAAGAATCAAGTCCATTTGATTCTCGTTAAAGACATGGACTTGACCAACTACAACTATTGTAATTGATCTAGAGAATCTTTGACCTAATCTAAGACAACAATTGATTAGATTTAGTCAATTCTCTAATTAAGTCCATCTTTAATCTAACCATAGGTCTAACCCAATTAATGGACCTAATTTTCACTAACCCATTAACCCAATATGTTATGATTTGTGTCTTAGGTTCTTCAATTCACAATCCTAGAACCTAATCAAACAACTTCTTAATTCTTAATTAAGTTTTGGACTGAGGGTTGGGTTCGGCTTTTCAAAAAATAATTTTCATATTTGTAAAATAATTTTACAATATGATTCTACCAACCATATTGCATGTTTGATTCATAATCAAGATACAAGTGAGTTAAACATGAAACTACTTTAGAACTAATCTAAACAGGTTCATGTAATTGAAATAATTTCAACTTTAAACAATTTCTTTGCACAAAAATTATTAACAAAGAGATTTTATTTTAGATTTAAACATCTTTTAAATCTAGTAAATCATAAATTTAATCTAGATCATATCTAACAAATTTATGATTAAAGATAGATCTATACAAACTAGGACAACCTTTGCACTGTAAGGGGTAAACCTTACAGCAGGACAACCTTGCAGTTTGTGATTGATCTAAAATTTTAATTTTAGATTTAATAATCAGATTATAAATTAGATCTAATCTAAAAAATAATCTAAGCATATATAAATAATCATGTAATAAAGAACCTAGGCTCTGATACCAATTGTAGGAACCAGATCTAGGGTTTCAGGGTTAGATCTTGAAACTTTTTCAAGATCATACAGCGAAAGACTAAAATAAATTAAAATTTATTTTTTAAAATCAAAGAATCCCTAGATCTAAGATCCTATTATATGATTATTACATAGCATTAAATCAAAAATTAAAATATATAAATATAGCATAAACTACATGTTGATCATATCAACATGTTTCTATACTACATCTAATGTATGTATTAAATAATAAATCAGATCTATTACCTTGCAAGTTAGACATTCTAACCTCACTGATCCGGGCTTAGAGTTTTAGATTTTTAAAACTCTATCTCATAGAATTCGAAATCCAAACTTATTCCTCTTTGATTTGATCCAAACCACCTTCCATGTAAGAAAGAAGAGAGGAGACCTTTTGTGAACGTGAGAGAGACCTGGGAGAGGGTTTTTGTCGCACAAAATAAGAGGAGATTGATGTTGAATGAGAGAGAGGGCATGGGGAAGGCTTATGTGGCGCAAGGTGGAATCCTAGTCTTACTAGGATTCTATCTCATGACTTGTTTTAATTTGGTTTTCCAAACCAAATCAAACCAAAATTAGATCAATCTAATTAAAATAGGTCTTAACCCAATTAAGAACCTAATTTAATCAGATTAAATTAGATTTAAATCTGATTTAATTTTCTAATTAAATTAAAAATTAGATTGACCCAAGTCCTAGTTGAACTAGGACTAGTTTTTCTTTGCACTTGGCTTATCCAATAAATTAATTGGACTTGATCCAATCAAGTCCAAAATAAATCTAATTAAATCATATTTAATTAGACTTAATCTCAGCCCATTGGCTTAATCAAATTAAGCCAATTAGCAATCGAATTGCTAATCGATCCTCCTGCAACACTTGCACTGGGTTGAATGTCAATCGTATTGATAATTTAACCCTAGAACGATTCTTAATCGTTGATCAACCATCCGATCGAATCATGAACTCTAATGTGTGTGACCTCATAGGTCTGAACCTAAACTAGTAGCACAGGAATAAATTCCTGTGCCAATCGAAGTGACCATCTAGCAATGGTACCGGATGATCGGATAGGTCGAATGTGTAGAACAACATCCTTAGAACCCATGCGGATATAGTTTTCATATAATTCATCCCCTTGACCAAAATGATCATAGGACACCCCAGAGTTCAACTGTCAACTCTGATTAGGTTGTCCACATTGTATTTCAAAATATCAAATCCATCTGATGGATTACCCTGGCCAAGGTTTTGCTAAATTGAAATACAGCGACTCATTCTTCTCCAACTCTTGGAGTGGTCAATCCCATCTCGATCACACTCTGACTTCGCAAGTACTTGACTGTGCCCAGAAGCCTTCCATTTCTGAATTAAAAATTCAGTTAGTCCAGTACCAAAGCACAGTGAGTTGCTTGCAAGTCACTGAGGCGATCTCAAGTCTAAGGGACACTTAAACCTATATCCCATCAGAGACATTCTCGACAGCAGAATGCTCTGGAGTTGATCACGTTCAATGACAATGTACCCTTACATCTCACCTGTATGGCATACCAGTGTCTCCACACTCCTTGGTTAAGAGGACAACCAACCCATATGGCCTACAGCGACCTATGCTCGATAGAAGCTGTCGTCCTTATTAACAGCTTATCATTTGGTCGTGAACAGTTTTAAGGACTAATTGATAAATCCTCTCTTTATCAAACTTAAATAGTTCTAAGGACTTCATCATAACAACGGAGTTCATTAGAAGATGAAAGCTTATGATGAAAATGCCAAATATATTTTATTTATTAACAAATCAATTACAATACTTGGTTGCTCAACCATCAACAGCTTGACGATTGGCTTTTTGGGACACATTTCCCAACACCTCAAGGGACCAACTCTTTATGGGCCAGGTCTGGGCCTAGGATAGGTGAGATTAGGTCGAGTCATAGGTGTACATGGGCTTGGGTTAACCTAATCTCCCATAGAATTGGTCAAGGGAGTTTTGGGTTTGGGTCACTTGACCCTGTGTTTATATATACATGCACTGTATAGGGTTGATTAAGCCAAGGAATACGAAAATCCTTTCTCCCAAGTCTCTCTCTCTCTTCAGCTATTCTCCATGCCCCAGGAGCAAGAAACCCTAGGGTTTCTTGCCGTCAGGTCCATAGAAGGCAGGAAAAGCAGGGGAGGCGCTAGGGTTTTGAGCCCCTCCCCCTTTGTGCCACCAACCATATTACCTCTCTCTCTCTTGCTGCCATCTAAATATTAGGTCCAGGACTTGAAATCTCTTGCTACGAGGTTGGTACAGGTTTCTTTCAGATCTGGAGTTGATCTAAGGTCGTTTGAGGCACGGGTGAGATCTCCATCAACAGATCTACAGGAAAGGCTGCAGCAGGATAGATCTGCAAGGTCTAGTTCTATCTACATCTAGAATATTCCGATTTGAGATCTATGAATTGAAAGACCTCAGTTCAGGCCTGATCTAGTTGGATACCAGATCTTAGATTTTTTAGAGGTGATCTTAGAGGCGTTCTTCATCTAGAACGAAAGGCTGACGAAGAAGACAGCAACCAGGCTGATTTCGTCAAGGGCCTTCGATCGAGTCCAGAAGTCTCTGGATTTATTCGTTGTTGGTTTTGCTACACCCAAGATCCATGGGAGGAGCCAGAATCATGCTCCAATAGTTGGTATTAGAGCCACATTGGTGAGGAAGCGATTTCAAGCACGAGAAGTTGAAGATCCCAAGTGCTAAAAATTTTCAGCAAGGTACCATCAAGGTATATTCTACACTTCTTGATTTTATATTGCTTGTTTGGCTTGGATCTAGTCATGGGCAGCAATATGAAGGTCGATTTTGAGAAGTTTGATGGCAAGAAAAATTTTTCCATGTGAAAAATCTAGGTGGAGGATCTTCTGGTGCAAGCAGATCTGGATCAGGCTTTGGATGAGAAGCCTGAAGGAATGACAGATAGATAGTGGGCATCGTTGGAGAAGAAAGCATGCTCAGTGATCAGAGGATGTTTGGCGGATGCGGAATTGTATTCAGTGCTGGAAGAAAAGACCCCGAAGGGCCTTTGGTCGAAGTTGCACATCATGTATATGGGGAAGAATATGTGCAACAAGCTAATGCTGAAGAAGAGGTTGTACAGTCTTCGGATGCAGGAGGGATCTAATGTGATTGGCCACATTCAAAGGTTCGACCAGTTGTGCACGGAGTTAATGAATATCGGGGTGAAGCTGGATGAAGAGGACAAGTCCCTGTTGCTTTTGTGTTCACTGCCAGGATCATATGACTCTTTGGTGACTACACTGCTCTACGGCAAGGAGACTCTGGAATATGAGGACATGGTCTTGATGCTAAGGTCTAATGAGCAAAGGAAAAAGTTGACCAGAGATCGGGCTCCCCAGGAGGGTTTGGCAGTAGGGGAGAGGACAGGTAGAGGTAGAGGCAGAAGCAAGTCCAGGGGGCGGTTCAAGTCCAGGAAGGGAAAGAAAGAGATGAAATGCTTCAAGTGCAATGAGTTCAGGCACTTCAAGCGAGAATGTCCACTATGGAAGAGCAAGAAGGGAGAAAGAAGTGGCTCAGAATCAGTGAGTGCAGTTGCTGGGCAGCAGGTGGAGCATGATCTACTTGTGGTATCAGATGGTCACATGCATTACACAGAGGAGTGGACACTAAACTCTGCGTGCTCACATCACTACACACCACACAAGTCTTGGTTTGCGACATACACCAAGACAGATGAGGGATCAGTGACTCTATGTGACAATCATCCTTGCAAGGTGGCTGGGATAGGGACAGTCAGGGTGAGGATGTTTGATGGGATTGTGAGGATATTGACAAATGTAAAGCACGTCCCGGAGCTGGAAAAGAATCTGGTGTCACTAGGCTACTTGGAGCGCAGTGGATACAGCTTCAGCAGTAGGGCTAGAAGCGGAGTATTAAACATCTCCAATGGAGCTATGGTGGTGATGAGAGGCAGGAGATTGGACAATAATCTCTATCGCATAGAGGGATCTGTGGTGACCGAAGAGTCTGATGCAGTAGTTGCAGCACAGGACCAGCAGGGGGCTTACAGGATGTGGCACTACCGCCTAGGCCATATGGGTGACAAGGGGCTAAGGGAGTTGAGCAGGAGAGGACTCATCTCTGATCTGGAGGATGGTGCTACAGGAGAGATCTGTGAGCCTTGCCAGATGGAAAAGCAGAGGAGAGTTCAGTTCAACATCAGTACAACCTGCAGTGCAGCCCCTCTGGAGTTAGTACACACGGATGTGTGGGGACCAGCCCCAGTTTCAGCTAGGAATGGGGCCAGATACTTCATGACCCTGATTGATGATTTCTCAAGAAAATTCTGGATTTACTTCATGAGAGAGAAGTCTGAGGTCTTCCTCAAGTTCAAAATCTGGAGAGCTGAGGTGGAGAAGGAGCAGGGAAGGAGCGTGTAGTGTCTGAGGTCAGACAATGACGGAGAGTACACCAGCAAAGAGTTTCAGGATTACTGTGAGGAGTGTGGGATCAGGAGACACTTCTCAGTTAAGGAGACTCTACAGCAGAATGGGGTGGCCGAGAGGATGAACAGAACACTTCTGAAAAAGGCACGATGCATGAGGCTGCAGGCAGGGCTTCTAAAGGCGTTCTGGGTTGACACAGTTGACGCAGCAGGTTACTTGGTCAATCGGTCACCTCACACCAGGTTGGATGGCAGGCTTCCAGAGGAGGTGTGGTCTGGGAGGATAGTTGGGCTGGGCCATCTATGAGTATTTGGGTGCACGGCCTATGTGCACATTGGAGCTGGTGAGCAGAGCAAGCTAGACGCCAGATCACGCAAGACGGTGTTTCTAGGCTATCCGCGAGGAGTTAAGGGATACAGGCTGTGGGATCCCTTGGAAAAGAAGGTCATCATTAGTCGGGATGTGACTTTTGATGAGGAGTCAGTCCTACGAAGGAGAGCAAGCATGAAGGAGCAGCAGGAGCAGGAGGAGGTCCAGCAGGGCACTGCTGGATAGCTTACCTCTTTGATTTTGCCTCTTGCAGGTACTATGGGAGGACATGACATTTAGGTAGAGAACCTACCTAAGGTGTCTCCATAGGTGGAGAGGACTCAGACGGATGATCGAGGTGGAGAGATCCAGCAGGAGCGAGCTGGATCGAGAACTGATATCGGTGTTGCCCTACATAAGCCCAAGAGGACCATCAGGCAACCGGACTGATATGGCTTCGAGGAGACGCTGTCATATGCCCTGGTGACAGTGAATGGAGACTCATATATGTATCAGGAGGCTATTGAGAGCTAGGACAGAGAGCGATGGGTCCAGACGATGTCCGAGGAGATGCAGTCTCTCCACCAGAACCAGACGTGGCGATTGGTGCAGTTGCCACAGAGGAAGAGGCCCATTGGCTGCAAATGGGTCTACAGTCACAAGGAAGGGCCTTCAGAGTAGGGAGGTATCAGATTCAAGGTGAGGTTAGTGGCCAAGGGATACTCCTAGAAGGAAGGCATCGACTTCAGCGAGGTCTTCTCTCCGATCATCAGACATACTTCCATCAGAGTGTTGCTGAGCATTGTAGCAGCTCAGAATTTAGAGCTGGAGCAGATGGAGGTCAAGACGGCGTTCCTCCATGGACATTTGGAGGAGAGGATTTACATGGAGCAGCCACCCAGTTTCAGGGATCCAGGATCAGAGGGAAAGGTTTGTTTGTTGCAGAAGTCACTGTATGGGTTGAAGCAGTCGCCGAGGCAATGGTACAAACGGTTTGACTCCTATGTACACAACATTGGACTTTCCAGGTGCGAGTTTGATCCCTATGTTTATGTTCAGTCTCTTGAGGATGGTTCTAGGGTGTTCCTACTCTTGTATGTGGATGACATGCTTATAGCATGCAAGAGTAGGAAGGTTGTGCAGGATCTGAAGGCATCCTTATCTTGGGAGTTTGAGATGAAGGATTTGAGCCCTGCAAGGAAGATCCTAGGCATGGAGATTTTCAGAGATCGAGCTCGGAGGGTGCTGCATCTATCTCAGGGGGGCTACATACAGAAGGTCTTAGAGAGGTTCGGGATGAAGGGAGCAAAGCCGACGGTGCTGCCACTTGCCGGTCACTTCAGACTCTCGAAGATCATAGCGCCACAGACTGAGGTGGAGGCTCAGGAGATGGAGACGGTCCCTTATGCTTCAGAAGTTGGGAGCTTGATGTATGCGATGGTCTGTTGTAGGCCAGACATCACTCATGCAGTGAGTCAGGTTAGCAGGTTCATGGTGCAGCCTGGCAGGGAGCACTGGAGAGCTCTGAAGTGGATATTCAGATATCTGGCGGGTTCAGTTGGAGTTGGCATCTACTACGAACAGCGAGAAGATGCAGTGGGATACTCTGACATATCCAGGGAGGCTCAGGGGCTGATTGACGGTTATGTAGATGCAGACTTTGGTGGAGATGTGGATACCTGGAGGTCTACGACAGGCTTCATCTTTAGCCTGTATGGAGGTCCTATTTCTTGGAGATCGAGTCTGCAGCCTATCACGGCCCTATCCACTACAGAGGTGGAATACATCGGGCTGACAAAAGCAACTAAGGAGGCAATTTGGCTGAAGAGTTTGTTGACGGAGATGGGCCTTACTCAGGAGGCCATTAGAGTACACTGTGACAGCCAGAGTGCACTTCTATTAGCACAGAACTCAGTCTATCATACAAGGATAAAGCACATCGACATTCAGTATCATCGGATCAGGGAGCTTGTGGAGGATGGTGAGGTGGAGCTGGTAAAGGTACACACCAAGGAGAACCCAGCTGATGCACTTACGAAGGTACTTCCACGGGACAGCTTTCAGAGATGTGTTGAGCTGATTCGACTGATGGACAGAGTGGAGCTGGTTGAGGCCTTGGGACACCAAGGTGGAGATTGTTGTGATTCAGGTGGTGTGCCCAAGGCCCAGGGGACCAAGGCTAAGGCCAAGGTCCATCATTCATGAGGGCTTCATGGAGGCTCTAGGGCTAGTTGGGCCCTAAGTTGAAAGGCTGTGGGCCTTTCGGGTTCTTGAGGTCTAGGTTATGTGGGCCTCAAGAGACCAACTCTTTATGGGCCAGGTCTGGGCCCAGGATAGGTGAAATTAGATCGAGTCATGGGTGTACATGAGCTTGGGTTAACCTAATCTCCCATAGAGTTGGTCAAGGGAGTTTTGGGTTTGGGTCACTTGACCCTGTGTTTATATATACATGCACTGTATAGGTTTGATTAAGCCAAGGAATACGAAAACCTTTTCTCCCAAGTCTTTCTCTCTCTTCTCCCTCTCTCTTCAGCTATTCTCCATGCCCCAGGAGCAAGAAACCCTAGGGTTTCTTGCCACCAGGTCCATAGAAGGCAGGAAAAGCAGGGGAGGCGCTAGGGTTTTGAGCCCCTCCCCCTTTGTGCCGCCAACTATATTGCCTCTCCCTCTCTTGCAGCCACCCAAACATTAGGTCTAGGATTTGGAATCTCTTACTACAAGGTTGGTATAAGTTTCTCTCAGATCTGGAGTTGATCTGAGGTCGTTTGAGGCACGGGTGAGATCTCCATCAACAGATCTACAGGAAAGGCTGCAGCAGGACAGATCTGCAAGGTCTGGTTCTATCTATCTTCTTCCCTATCTAAAATACTCCAATTTGAGATCTATGAATTGAAAAAGCTTGGTCCAGGCTTGATCTAGTTGGGTACCAGATTTTGGATTTTTTAGAGGTGATCTTAGAGGCGTTCTTCATCTGGAACGAAAGGTTGACGAAGAAGACAGCAACCAGGCTGATTTCATCAAGGGCCTTCGATCGAGTCCAGAAGTCTCCAGATTTGTCGGTTGCTGGTTCTGCTGCACCCAAGATCTGTGGGAGGAGCCAGGATCATGCTCTAATAGTTTTATGCGAATGTCATTAGATCTTAAATCATAATTCTAGATCTAATCGATTCTATACTTAATTCTCAATTAAGTTTAGCATCAACATAGTTAAGATTTTAAAAATAATTTTCATATGTAAATCATAAAATCTTTTCAATTAGATCTAAACTTTTTATAATTTTAAATCAAAATAATTTTGATTAAATAAGATTAGATGTAACTAACTTCTTCGCAACTTGCATCACATACAACAACACCTAGGATTTCAAGATCTAGAATTTTGCAAGAAAGTAAGTTTTCTCCTTTCACTTTCTTCTTCATGAGATCTAATCATATGACATCCCTACATACCATAAGAGTACCTCATCAAATAAGAAGAGAAGGCCTTTAAACCCTTCTTGCTCCTATGACCGGACAGCCTGGTGATCAACCCAATCTAAGTACTTGCAAATCGGATCATCTAATATAATCACATATCATATATGCATGAATTTAGATCTAATCTAAATTATATCAGATCTAATTATAATCTTAGATCATATCTAATTAGATCATAAATATTATATACATGACATAAAATCAAATTTTATCAAAGATCAACACAAACTAGGACAACCTTTTCACTGTAAGGGGTAAACCCTAGAGCAGGACAACCTTATGTCAGTTTGTGTGATCAATCATTAATTAAATTTAGATCAAAATATCATATATCATATCTAAATAAAATTAAAATTTAGATTTAATATGCACATAAATCATGTCATAACGAACCTAGGCTCTGATACCACTATTGGGTTGCGTAGGTGATTTCATGCATGTATTTCGAAACTTTTTCAAAAAAATTACAGTAGAAGATAACTAAATTAATTAAATTAATCTAATATACATATAATCTAATCATCAAATCAACCTACTCTAAGATCTATGATATATTATGTTATATATAAAATTTGAAAGATAGTGAAGATAAAATCAGCATGCATGCATGTGAGCAGTAGATCACATCTACTTCTAATCTAAATCAGAAGTCCATACTTGAATATGAGTTGATGATCTCCACTACTGAGAGACATGGTGGAGAGGATTCTTGCTGGTTGGTTATAGCCGCACACGCATCCGATCTCTACGAAAAATCCACTCGAAGCTCCGATCTAATTGATCTTCTTGGGAATGCTAGCTCGCGTGAAGACCTCTTCTTGACTGATCTGGATCTTTTCTTCAAATCTATAAAATTTTTTTAGAGATTGAAGATAGACTTCTAGAGGATATGAAGAGATGAAAGAAAGATAAAAAAAATAATTTTTTTCTAATTTATTTCATCCTCCCAAACCTTTAGAACCAAAAATCTAAAATTTAAATTTTTGCGCACACCCCAAGAGAGAGGATCCTCCTCTCTACTTTTCACATCATGAACCATGCCCAAACTTTTACCACATGAAGAGCTCTTTTCTAGTACCTTATACACATAAAAGAAACCATAAAATCCCCTTTTATAAGCATGTAAAGAGGTGGGATGAAGAGTCCTAATGATCCTAGACTCTTACAAGATTTTGCTTCCTTTCATAATTCTACATCCAAAAATATGCCAAAAAATATGGGATGCCTCTTCTCATATTTTTTACAGTAAATAAGTTCTCTAACTAATCTTTCATGAAAAATCTCCTCCAAATATCACTCGTATAAGAAGAAAAAAATTTATTGGCGTAGAGAGGTTGATCTGGATGAAAACAGATTCTCCTGATAAAAAATATTTTGAAATCCAATTTTAGAATTTTTTTTATCAAAACTAAATTAGATTTGGATATGAGATAGATATGGAAAAAAACTCTTTCATGTAAAAAAATCTCATATAAAATAATTTTGTGTGAGGAGATATATGGCGTGCAATCTGGGTTGGCACAAGGAGATGAGTCCTATTCCAATAAGGACTCTAAGTTTCCTTATTTGAATCCAAACCAAATCACATCTGGTTTAGTCCAAATAAAATATATGAAATTTAATCTAGTTAGGTTTATAAATTTTTAATCAAATTCTAATCAAATTAAGAATTAATTGAACTAAAGTTCTGATCAAATCTGAGATAATTCTTTCTTAGCGATTAGATCATCTCATAACCTAATCGGATCAAATTTAATTGAATCTAATTCAATTAGATTTTATTTAATCCTCTTTACTCTATTAAATTAAGCTAATTAGTAATTTAATTACTAATTAATCTTCTATTAATTTACTAATACTTGATAAATTAATTTATTGTAACTTTTGTATAAGATTAATCATCAATCAAATTGACGATTAAGCCCTAGAACGATTCTCAATCGTTGATCAGCCACATGATCAGTCAAAATTTTCTTTTGATTATGATCCCATAAGTTTGAACCTAAGTCGGTATCACAAGAATAACTTTTTAAACCAATCGATGTAACCATCTAGCAATGATGACCCAATGTTCGGATAGGTCGAATGATGGTGAAGCAACATTCAAGAATCTATTGGCGTATTATTAACGTATAATTCATCTTTTTGACCTTAATGCTTGATCATGACTTAGAATTTAACTATCAATTCTAGATAAGTCATCCATATTATATTTTAATCTTTTTTAAATCCATAACATGGATTATTTGGATCCAGATTTTGCTAAATTGAAATACACTGAAGCATATCTCCTACTAATTCTGAGGGGTCAATCCTATCTTGACTCACGCACCGACTTGGCAAGTACTTGACTGTACCCAAAAATCTTTCATCACTAAATTAAAAATTTAATTAGTCCGGCACCAAATTACAGTGAGTTACTTGCAAGTCACTATGGTAATCTCAGATCGGAGGGACACTTATACCCATACCCTTCACGAGCTACCCTTGATAGTAGAGTGCTCTGCAGTTGATCACGTTCAGTGATGATGTACTCCTACATCTCACTTGCATGTCATACCATTTGATTATGAGGACAACCAACGCATACGGCACACAACGACCTACACTTGATATTGCTATCGTCATAGTAATAGCTTATCGTTTGGTCGCGAACTAATTTAAGGACTACGCAATAAATCCTCTTTTATCAATCAAAATAGTCCTAAAGACTTCATCACAACATAAAAATTCGTTAGAAGATGTATCCTTGTAATAAAAAATACCAAATAACTTTTATTGTTTATCAATTCATATACATTTATAATTAGCACAATCGTCAAACAATTAGCTTTAGGACACAATTTCCAACATACCGGCTTAGTGTTCGAACCTATGGAGTCATGCATAAAGTCAAGCAATGTAGGAAAAAATTGACCCAAGTCTATGAGTTCAACTTGAAAGTACTTGACTTAATTGAATAAATAGTTTAGCTTAATTAAAAATTAAGTTAAGGATCATACAGGATTAAAAAGTTGACTATGTCTAGCTAGCACTAGATGTGAGATTCAGATTCAATTTTGGAGATGAACAAGATTTGATCTATGATCCAAGAAGTCTATAAGAGATTAGATTTAAGTGTTAATTAATTTTAAATTAAATTTGATTTAATTAAACTTAATTGGATAAAAAATTTTAGTTAGACTTGGTCCTAAATCTTAAAAAGTTTGAGATTGACAATCTATTCAAAATTGGTTCAAATCATGTTCGAATTAGATTTGATTTGATCCAAAATTGGATTGGATCCTTAGAGTCTAAAATTACTGAGACTCTCTCTCTTCATGGCTGATCAAGAGAGGGTGGGGGCACTGGCTATGCCACCCCTCCCCTTGGGTATAGACGTGGGTGCATGGGGGTGCCAAGTTAGGCACCGATCCTATCTCCATTAAGATTCCTCATATGATAAGGGGTGGAAAAATTCAAATCAGATTTGAATTAGGATTTCTAATCAATTGGGTCATGAGGAATTATCTATAAATAGGAAGAACCTCTAACCATCAAAGCATGATAATTTGACTGAGTGCTAAAGTGAGAAAAAGAGAGAGAGGTGGCATCCAAGAGAAGGAAGGCTATCCTTCTCCTTAGCGTACTGATTTTGGGGCTGATCTCCTCTTCGTGTGAAAAGGTTCAGGTATCCCAAATCTAGGTGTGAAATGTTACATCAAAGATCTTCATCCTTCCTTCCTTGTTGTCTTTAGAAGATGCGATGATCCGAGGCTTCATCCCATTTTCCTACGAAGTTTGGCATACGCATGAAGTAGAGGGTCTGTACATTCAGACCTTGAAGGCATCGAATTTGAGTTTTCTTGGAGATTTTGATCTTTATTCTACTACAAATTAAGGTAAACATAATTGTTATGTAATCCTTAGAATAGAAAAATTTTCAAATCACACCCTGACAATCTGATCAAATCGGATACTTTTCCTTCAACTGGTATCAAAGCCAGACTTGTATGTCATGATCGCATAGTCTAATTTTAAATTTTTTTTGATTTTTTTTATCTGATTATGAACTAAATTTTTTAATATAATTAAATCTTAAATTTTTTTGATATCTTCGATATAATTTTGATCTAGTTTTGACCAGAGTATCAGAACGAAATTAGTCCCTGAATCCGACCGCTAAAAATCTGTTTTAGCAAAAATTTTATGTACAAATTTTTATGCTGAATAAAAATCTGATTATACATGAATTTAAATCTATTTTTAATAATTTTTTTGTGATGTAATTTAATTAGAGAATTGATGTTTGAATTAGGTTCAGATCTGAATCTGTTTAACAAAGTTTCAGATCTGATTTCAGCAACACATTTACATATGTTTGATCATATCTCAAATCAGAATTTTTTATACAATCATACATATATTTTGAATAGATTTTTATATAATTTATATTTAAATTAATTAATTTATATCTTATATAAATTTAATTTTAGATCTGAAATAAATATATGTCTGATGCCATGATCTAATTAGATTAGATGCGTGTTATATTTGATATGATCATGTCCCTATGTGCATGCTTAGATTGTTTGACAATATGTATGTTGATGTAATTAGTATTAGAAATTAGATTTCTAATCTTAGTATTTCAATATTCGAATTGGGTTGATCACCAGGTCATTCGATCATAAGAGCAAGTAAGGTTTAAAAATTTTCTCTTTCTATTCGATGGGGTACTCTTATGACGTGAAAAGATGCTATGTGATTAAATCTTATGAAAAAAATAGCAAAAGAAATTTTTAAAATTATTTTGATTATAAATATATTTAGATTAGATCTAAAGTGATTCATGATTAATTATAATTTTAATAAAATTAATTTAGATATAAAAATTAGTTTTAAAATCTGAATTGTATGTTACATATGATGTAGTTGGTAGAGATCTAAATTATGCTATGATACATGTGATATATATATATATATATATATATATATATATATATATATATATATATATATATATATATGTATATATATATATATATGTATATATATATATATATGATATTTAGATCAGATTTATGTATGTTTAATGGTTAAACTTAGATCTAAAAATTAGATTTTAAGATCTAAAAATGCATAACATATGATGTATACTTCACTTAAAATTTTAGTAAAATAGTTCTACAAACTAAAACATACATTTCACATACTTAATTTAAAATTAAGTGACTTAAATTTGAGCATTGAAGATGTTAAAATAGCTCATAAAATGATGGACAATGGGTTAGCATGAATCAGATCTTCTAACTGAGTTAGACCTAGGGTTAGAAATAAATATGGATCAATTAAAAAAATTGATTAAATCTAATCAAGAGTTAAGTTAGATTAAGTGAGAATTTCTCTAACATTAACCTCCATAGTTGTAGCTTGATCCAGTTCATATTTTTGACCATACCAAGTGGATCTGATTATGGCTCAATGGTCTAAGCCTGAGTCTTTTGGTTAATCGAACCGAAATTGATCAATCAATTGGTGTCTAAGATAAGTTTGGCAATATTGCTTGGCAATATGATTGGTGATTTTTAATTGACAGTCCACTTACCTGACCATTTCGATGGTGTCTAAGATAAGTCGAGGCAGACCCTCTCATCGATCTCATTTATCTGACCAATACAGTAGATTATATTTTGATTAGATCACTAATTGATTCGAGCTGATCCATACCATTAAAGTAAATCAATGTGACTGATTTAAGTGTTTCTAGATCTGGCTTGTCTATAGTCCTCTTTATGACTTGTTGAAGTCAGTGAGAAGATTTTTGACTTATCGATTAATCTCGTTTCTTATTCTCAAATTATTAAATCTGTTCGACTGAATTAGATACCCTTAGAGCAACTTGTCTATAGTTCTCTTCATGACTTGATGAAGTCAGTGGGAGGATTTAAGACTCGCCGGCCAATTTCTTCTCAAACCATTAAAATTAAATCTTCTAAATTATTAAGTCCTTACAATGAGCTAGTTATGGGGATAACTAGATCATAGCCTCTCATTAAAGTGGATGATAATGGATCCAATAGTCTAGGTAAGTATTGCAGACCCATAGATCTGGTGTTTATTCGAATATTGAAATTATCATTCATTATATGATGGCTCAGTCATGTCTCTCTAATGGATGGTCAGGTTGATCGATCATTGTCAGACCTGATCATTTATTGGTTAGATGAGATGAGTATGGTCATGTTAATGGTTGGACCTAATCCAAACTTTATGTGAAGGCCCTAGCCTATTGAAAAGAAATCTGAGGTAAAATTAATTATTAAAAATTATTCAAAAAAATAATTGGTTAAGAATCTATCCATAGATGCATATAGGTTAACCAACCATAGTCGGGCTCGTGTGCAGTCTATGTGGATTCTAGTACCTGCTAAAAAATTAAAATAATTTCTTAAATTAGAGGTAGAGGCTATCAATTTTGTATAAAATAGTAGAAGGACCTTTAAACTAAAGTCCAAGTCTTCAGGATTAAATAATTCATATATTAATAGGTCTTTTATTTTTCTTTCAGTGATGGCTAGTAGTTTATCGCTCTATTCACTGTTGGACAGTGATAAGTTTATGAGATCCAGTTTCGATAATTGGTATCGAAAGTTGAGAATAATTCTCAAGCATGAGAGGATCTTATATATGATTATGGATCCAGCACCTGAAGTACCAGCTTCCAATACAGATGCGATGGTTAGAGACACTTATCAGAGTAGCTCAATGACTGTATGACAGTATATTGCATAATGAGAGCTACTATGTGTGATGAATTTAGTTATAAATTTAATGATGCTTGTTGGGTATAAAATTTCCTCGGTCGAAGTTCTTGGCGGGATCAACCCTCTGTACTTTCGACTACTGTTGGTGAACTCCCGTCGCTCCATCCACGACTTCTACTGCAAGGAAGACTCTGCCCGGACTCCTACGGGAGCCGGGCTCCGTCCACGACTTCTGCTGCAAGGAAGACTCCACCTGGACTTCTACGAGAGCCGGGCTCCGCCCACGACTTCTGCTGCAAGGAAGACTCCGCCCGGACTCCTACGGGAGCCGGGATCCATCCATGACTTCTACTGCAAGGAAGACTCCACCTGGACTCCTACGGGAGCCGGGCTCCATCAACGACTTCTGCTGCAAGAAAGACTCCGCCCGGACTCCTACAGGAGCTGGGCTCCATCCACGACTTCTGCTGCAAGGAAGACTCTGCCCGGACTCCTACGGGAGTCGGGCTCCGTCTACGACTTCTACTGCAAGGAAGACTCCGCTCGGACTCCTACGAGAGCCGAGCTCCGTCCACGACTTCTGCTGCAAGGAAGATTCCGCCCGGACTCCTACGGGAGCCGGGCTCCATCACCAACTTCAACTGCTGGTAAGCCCTGTCCGGACTCCTACAGGAGCCGGGCTTCGCCTTTGATTTCAATTGCAGGAAGACTCCGCCCGAGCTCCTACAGGAGCCGGACTCCGCCTATGACCCCAACTGCAAGTAGACTACGTCCGGACTTCTACGAGAGTCAGACTCCGTCTTCTATTCCGACTGTGAGAAGACCTCGCCCAAACTCCTATGGGTACCGGACCTCGCCACTGACTCCAACCGAGCTTCGGCCGATAAGTCTGGACCCCCTGACAGGCCGTATTAATGGCCATGACTCTGCTCCACTTCCTACGGCGGACCCTGCGTAGCTCCATTACTCCCTGACAGGCCGTATTAATGGCCACAACTCTGCTCCACTCCCTGCGGTGGATTCTGTGTGATTCCACCACTCCCTGACGAGTCACGACAGCAGACGCCGCTCCACTCTCCGTAACTGATTCCACATGGTGAACAACGGCGATAGCCACGATCCCGCTCCACTACCCTCCGCAATAAATTTTTCCTGATTCTGGGCGGCCCACGACCAGACGGTTTCAGGCGTCACTATCAATCTGTTGTCCCTTCCGTCTATAAAAGGGGAACCCCAGATACGTTATTCCATAAGCTCTGATTTTTACCTAGAAACTCTGCTAAAATTTTCGTTCGAGCGCTCCATTCTTGTTGAGGCAGAGAACTGACTTGAGCATCGGAGGGTCTTGCCGGAGCAACCCCACCTCCGGTTTAGACTTCTTTTGCAGGCCCCGGCGGCGACCGCGACTCCCTCGACTCCAGCTTCTCCGGCGCAAGCAGATTTTTGCACCAACAGGATTGGCGCTAGAGGAAGGGTGGCTGTGTCTTCGCAGTATCCTTGTTCTTAAAGGAGCGCTCAACGGAGCCACTTCTGATCATCTTCTCCGGCACCCGCTCCTCCTTTCCCCCATTGGGTCCTCACCCGATGTCTTCTCACGAAGCATCTGCACGGCTACCCACGGTCTCTGCAGCCATGCCTCGGGCCTCGATCCCGCCTCTGGTTTCCCGGGCCCTGCATCCTCCGACAATGGTCACCGGCATGGAGTGGTCGGACAATCGGCCTCCTACGAATTTCGCTAACACCGTCTCGGGAGGATCCCGACAGGAAGCAACCAACATACCAGCCGTACCCCCCAAGCGGCAAAAGATTGAAGAGCCCATAACCTTCACTGAAGAAGATGCCCAGGGAGTCCAATTCCCTCATAACGACGCGGTCATAGTTTTCATAAATATCGCAAATTACGACGTCCGTCGCATCCTCGTCGACAATGGAAGCTCGGCCGACATCTTGTTCTACGATGCCTTTTCAAGAATGTCCATCCTTGACGGTCATTTGAGACCGATTAGCACCCCTCTGGTAGGGTTTACCGGTGATGCTGTTCCGACAGAAGGAATGATAACTTTGATTGTGATCGCAGGTCGATATCCAAGGCAATCCAGGCCTCTGGTGAATTTCTTGGTGGTGAAGGCACCGTCAGCCTACAATGCAATCCTCGGCTGACCTGGTCTCAATGCTCTCCGAGCCGTCGTGTCAACCTACCATTTGAAGCTGAAATTCTCCACTAGCCAGGGGATCGGAGAGGTCCGGAGAGACCAAGCCCTAGCCAGGCACTGCTACAGCATAGCCCTGCAAAGAAACGACCAATCTGACCCCTGTCCCATTGATGGATTGGATGCTCGCGATGACCTCACCGAAGAGAGGGGCGCCCCAATTGAAGATCTGGTACCAATCCCTTTGAATGATGGGAACACAGAGCATGTAGTGATGATCGGCTCCAACCTGGAGGGGGAGGTGCGAACGCGGCTCATTGATTTTCTACGAAGGAATGTGGACGTTTTCGCTTGGGTCCCAGCAGACATGCCAGGGATTGATACGGAAGTCATGGAGCACCATCTGGCCGTCGATCCAAAGCATCGACCGACGAAAGAAAAAATCAGAGGTCATGCACCGGAGAGGCAGAAGGCGATAGCCGAGGAAGTGGACAAGCTTCTTAAAGCCGGATTCATTAAGGAAGTCAATTATCCTGATTGGATTTCCAATGTTGTCTTAGTCAAAAAAGCAAACAGCAAGTGGAGGATGTGCATAGACTTCAAAAAGTTGAATAAGGCCTGTCCAAAGGATAGCTACCCCCTTCCCAGAATCGATCAACTGGTGGACGCGACCTCGGGCCATGAGCTCCTCACCTTCATGGATGCGTTCTTCGGCTATAATCAAATCAGAATGGCTTCGGAAGATGAAGAAAAGACTGCTTTCATCACTAATCGTGGCCTTTACTGTTACAGGGTCATGCCTTTCGGCCTCAAAAATGCGGGCGCAACCTACCAACGGCTGGTGAACAAAATCTTCAAGGAGCAGATCAGCCGTAACATGGAGATCTACGTAGATGATATGCTCGTAAAGAGCGAATCTTCCAGAGATCACATCACCGACCTCGAGGAGACCTTCGACGCTCTTCGAAGATATAGAATGAAGCTGAACCCAACTAAATGCACTTTCGGGGTAACCTCGGGAAAGTTCCTGGGCTTCATGGTGTCGGGGCACGGGATCGAGGCCAACCCAGAGAAAATTCGTGCCATCTAGGAGATGGCCGCCCCTAAGTCGATAAAAGAAGTTCAGCGTCTCACGGGGAGGATAGCGGCCCTGAATCGCTTCGTCGCAAGGTCGGCCGAACGGTGCTTACCCTTCTTTCAAACCCTCAAGCAGCCCAAGAACTTCTGTTGGACCCCTGAGTGCCAACAGGCATTCGAGGAACTAAGGAGCTACCTCGGCTCACCCCCGCTGTTGGTGAAGCCGGAGCCTGGAAAGGAACTATTTTTGTACCTAACGGTCTCTCCCATGGCTCTCGCGGCCGTCCTTATCAAAGAAGAAGCGAAAGTCCAACAGCCAATCTACTACGTCAGCCGCACTTTGAGGGACGTCGAGACCAGGTACACCAAATTAGAAAAACTGACTTATGCCTTGTTGATTGCAGCCCGGAGGCTCCAGCCCTACTTTCAAAGGCACACCGTGACGCTGCTCACTGATCAACCGATCAAAGCAATTTTGCACCGGACGGATGCCTCTGGGAGGATGGCAAAGTGGGCGATCGAGCTCACAGAATTCGACATCAACTATCGACCCAGGCCAGCAGTGAAGGCCCAAGTGCTGGAAGATTTCATAGTGGAGTGTACTATCCCCGAGGAGGCTGAACCTGAACAAAGCGAAATTGACGACCTGAAGTTCCGACCGAACTCCCCCAAAGAAGAAGCGGATCCCTCTGATCACTTTTGGGCCCTCTATGTGGACAGGTCTTCCAACATGTCAGGCGCGGATGCAGGCCTAATCTTGGTCAGTCCGAAGGAGATCGTCGTGGAGTACGCTCTGCATTTTGAGTTTCCCGCAACAAACAATGGGGCGGAATATGAAGCTCTGATTGCGGGACTAAGGGTCGCCAAAGAGCTGGGAGTAGACCAGCTCCGGGTCCACGCGACTCTCAACTAGTGGTAGGACAAGTCAGCGGAAGTTACGAAGTGCGGGAGAATAGTATGGCCAAATACCTTGAAAGGGTAAAGGAACTCGTCTCCGCCTTTACCAGCTTCAACATCAAACAGATCCCAAGGTCGGAAAATACCAGGGCTGACCTTCTCTCCAAGCTGGCGACGCTAGCTCCAACCAAACTGCCCAAGGGCATTCTCTTTGAAGTTCTAAAGCGCCCGAGTACAGAAAAGTCGCGGCCCGTGATGGAAATTGACCGCGAGCCCAGCTGGGTCGACCCCCTGGTAATCTATCTCAGAGATGGAGTTCTCCCTCAGGATGCGAAAGAAGCTTGGAGGCTCCGAAACCAAGCCTTCCGGTACATCCTTTATGAGAGCAAATTGTACAAGAGATCATACTCCTTGCCCCTCTTAAGATGCCTCCGACCTTCGGAAGCGGACTATGCCTTGTGGGAAGTGCATGAAGGAATCTGCGGAAACCATTTGGGGGCTAGATCTTTATCCCACAAGTTGCTCCGCCAAGGGTATTACTGGCCGACAATGCATCATGATTCAATCGAATATGTCAAAAAGTGCGATCGGTGCCAGAGATATGCTAACGTTCAGAGACAGCCCGCCACCGAGCTCACACCCTTGAGTGCCCCATGGCCTTTTGCACAGTGGGGGATGGACATCCTTGGCCCCTTTCCTATGGCATCTGGGCAGAGGAAGTTTCTCCTTGTAGCGATCGACTACTTCACCAAATGGGTTGAAGCCGAACCACTGACAAAAATCACAGAAGCAAAAGTGCAAGATTTCGTTTGGAAGTCGATCGTATGTAGGTTCGGTCTGCCTAGAACCCTAATCACTGATAATGGACGGCAATTCGTGGGAGCGAAATTTACCGAATTCTGCGAAGATCTAAACATCTTCCACAACTTCACATCGGTAGCCCATCCTCAGGCGAACGGCGAAGCTGAGGTAACTAACAGAACCCTTTTGCAGGGGATTAAGACAAGGCTCGAAAAGGCGAAGGGAACCTGGGTGGACGAACTTTATCATGTGCTGTGGGCGTATCGAACTACCCAAAGGCTGCCCACAAGGGAAACCCCCTTTGCTTTGGCCTTCGATACGGAGGCCATCATCCCAATTGAGCTAAAACTTCCGTCGGCATGAGTCGTAGCATTCGACGAACATCAAAATTCGCAAAGTCTTAAAGCCAACCTCGACCTGCTGGAAGAAAGATGGGAGATAGCTCAAGTTCGAATGACAGCCTACAGATAGAAAGTCGCTCGATACTACAACGCCCGGGTCAAGAACAAAGTCTTCAGAGCAGGAGATCTAGTGCTTCGGCGAGCTGCTGTCTCGCAGCCTTAGGATCGAGGGAAGCTCGCCCCTAACTGGGAAGGCCCATATGAGGTCAAAGGAGTAGTTCGGCCCGGGACTTATTATCTTAAGGAGCTCGGAGGAGCCGACCTCCCGCGACCATGGAGCTTGGAGAACTTACGAATGTACTACCAAAAACTTCATTTTAACTAAAAGTTGTACATCTACATGTCTTTGGCACTATCCTACATCCACAGGACAATCCAAACAAATTGTCTCAGAAGCGAGAGGGAAACCTCATCTCGACAAAGTCGAAGGCCCGGTTCCCTTTAGATCGGATGGGGGGAGAGGCCCTACAACGCCCGTACGCGCCCCCACAGCCCTGTTAGGGACAGGAGGAGAACCTCGCCCTAACTTGAGTAAAGTCGAAGGTCCGATTCCCTTTAGACCGGATGGGGGGAGAGGCCCTACAACGCCAGTACGCGCCCCCACAGCCCTGTTAGGGACAGGAGGAGAACCTCTCCCTAACTTGAGCAAAGTCAAAGGCCCGGTTTTCTTTAGACCGGATGGGGGGAGAGGCCCTACAACGCCCGTACGCGCCCCCACAGCCCTGTTAGGGACAGGAGGAGAACCTCGCCCTAACTTGAGCAAAGTCGAAGGCCCGGTTCCCTTTAGACCGGATTGGGGGAGAGGCCCTACAACGCCCGTACGCACCCCCACAGCCCTGTTAGGGACAGGAGGGGAACCTCGCCCTAACTTGAGCAAAGTCGAAGGCCCGATTCTCTTTAGATCGGATGGGGGAAGAGGCCCTACAACGTCCGTACGTGCCTCCACAGCCCTGTTAGGGACAGAAGGAGAACCTTGCCCTAACTTGAGCAAACTCGAAGGCCCGGTTCCCTTTAGATCGAATAAGGGGAGAGGCCCTACAACACCCATATGCGACCCCACAGCCCTGCTAGAGACAAAAGGAGGACTCCGCCCGGACTCCTACGGGAGCCGGGCTCCGTTACCAACTTCAACTGCTGGTAAACTCCATCCGGACTCCTACAGGGGCCGGACTTCGCACCTGACTTTAATTGCAGGAAGACTCCGTCCGGACTCCTACGGGAGCCGGGCTCCACCACCAACTTCAACCCCCCGGACTCCTACGGGAGCCAGGCTCCGTCCACGACTTCAACCGCAAGGAGGACTCCACCCGGACTCCTACGGGAGCCGGGCTCTATCACCGACTTCAACTGCTGGTAAACTCCGTCCGGACTCCTACGGGAGCCGGACTTCACACCTGACTTTAATTACAGGAAGTCTCCGCCCGGACTCCCACGGGAGCCAAACTACGCCCTGACTTCGCCTACGGGAGCCGAACTCCCGTAGCCTCCCCGAAAGTGGAGGAAAAATTCCAAGCAAAAAAAAAAAAGGGGAGGGGAAGGGAACACAACAATAACAACGGCAAAGAAAAAGTCCGACAGACAATGATTTGATGCAAAGTACAAAATCACCTCTTCATTTTTCCGACTAATAAGATGTACGTTACAAGACCCGGAGGACCGAAAAAGAATATATTATTACAGGGCTCAAGTACACGGCTTGGAAGGGATACACCAGAGGCCACTTCAAGCTGCAAACTTCTCTTCCCATTTCTGTCCTTCCCAGCCGCATTTCTCAGTGCGTGTGACAAGCCTATCGGCTCTCGCCCCCGCCTTGTTCCGCTCCACCTCCGAAATCCCAACCCTAGGGGGAAAAGGATGGGATAGATTCCAGGGGGCAGTAAGGGCCACGGCCGCGGCGATGAAGACCTATTTCAAGAAGAATCGGAGTTACCCCGGAGGCAGCAATGGCGCCAGAGATATGCGCCATCACCGAATGCTCCATGACAACCACCATCCTAAGTGTCCCGGCAAGGTCGACATGCGCTACTTCCACCATCCCCGCAACAAGTTTTACTGCCCCACCGTCGATGCCGACCGCTTCTGGTCCCTCGGCCCCGACGACATCAAGGATCCCGCCACAGCTTGTGACGACAGCTCTGCCCTCTTAACCGGTGTCACCCCATCTTGCTACTCCAAAATTCTCAGGCGGAATGCCTTCACCGGTTGTCCCCGTTATTAAACCCCTGCTGTTGAAGGAATTCTCCCTCGAGCCCCCTTCGAAGCGACGGGAATCTTCAGCGGTCGCTCGATGATCGAAGAACTCGCAGACTGCTGTTTTCCTCCTTGCCCTCCTCCAAGCCCGTGGCATCCTCTTGAGGATGGCCTCCGAGGCAGAGGCCCTGGCGGGGGAACCCCTTAGAGAGGAATCGGGGGGCTGGAGACGGTAGAGAGACGGCAAAGACCGGCGTGGAGGACGCTCGGAGTTGGCAGGGGCACCGATGGAGTGGCTGAATAGCTAAGCTCTCAGACGAAGGAAGGGTGTCGTCCTTCAGGCGAGGTAAGGCCCCCGAAGGAAGGGTGGGGGTTTAAATAGGCAACGAATATCAGCACAATTATGGTGGCGAGTGTCCCTAGACCAACCGATGCTCACCACGTGTCCCGCGTGTCCCACTCGCCGCTACCGAGAGTTGACTGCTCGCAAACTTTCATGGTGCGATGCTTGGGATCACATCCAGGTGGGGGTTCCGAAAAGACTCTTCGGGTCGCCCTAATCGAAAAAAGGGCTCCGGCATGCACGCATTAAATGCCGACATATCCAAGGATAGTTGCGTGCAGACGTCAGGGGGAGAACTTCGACTGCGACAACCTCTCCGTACTTCTTTCATTCGAAATTCAAACTCGAAAGTGGGGGGACTGGTGTTGGATATAAAATTTTCTCGGCCGAAGTTCTTGGCGGGATCGACCCTCTGTACTTTCGACTACTGTTGGTGAACTCCCGTCGCTCCATCCACGACTTCTGCTGCAAGGAAGACTCCGTCCGGACTCCTACAGGAGCCGGGCTCCGTCCACGACTTCTGCTGCAAGGAAGACTCCGCCCGGACTCCTACGGGAGCCGGGCTCCGCCCACGACTTCTGCTGCAAGGAAGACTCCGCCCAGACTCCTATAGGAGTCGGGCTCCGTCCATGACTTCTACTGCAAGGAAGACTCCGCCCGAACTCCTACGGGAGCCGGGCTCCATCCATGACTTCTGCTGCAAGAAAGACTCCGTCCGAACTCCTACGGGAGCCGGGCTCCGTCCACGACTTCTGCTGCAAGGAAGACTCTGCCCAGACTCCTACGGGAGCCGGGCTCCATCCACGACTTCTACTGCAAGGAAGACTCCGCCCGGACTCCTACGGGAGCCGGGCTCCATCCACGACTTCTGCTGCAAGAAAGATTCCACCCGGACTCCTACGGGAGCCGGGCTCCGTCACCAACTTCAACTGCTGGTAAGCCCTGTCTGGACTCCTACAGGAGCCGGGCTTCGCCTTTGATTTCAATTGCAGGAAGACTCCGCCCGGGCTCCTATGGGAGCCGGACTCCGCCTACGATCCCAACTGCAAGTAGACTGCGTCCGGACTTCTACGAGAGTCAGACTCCATCTTCTATTCCGACTGCGAGAAGACCTCGCTCAAACTTCTATGGGTACCGGACCTCGCCACCGACTCCAACCGAGCTTCGGCCGACAAGTCTGGACCCCCTGACAGGCCGTATTAACGGCCACAACTCTGCTCCACTCCCTGCGACGGACCCTGCGTAGCTCCATTACTCCCTGACAGGCCGTATTAACGGCCATGACTTTGCTCCACTCCCTGCGGCGGATTCTGTGCGATTCCACCACTCCCTGACGAGTCACGACAGCGGACGCTGCTCCACTCCCCGTAACTGATTCCACGTGGTGAACAACGATGATAGCCACGATCCCGCTCCACTACCCTTCGCAATAAATTTTTCCTGATTCTGGGTGGCCCACGACCAGACGGTTTCAGGCGTCACTATCAATCTGTTGTCCCCTCCATCTATAAAAGGGGAACCCCAGATACGTTATTCCATAAGCTCTGATTTTTACCTAAAAACTCTGCTAAAATTTTCGTTCGAGCGCTCCATTCTTGTTGAGGCAGAGAACTGACTTGAGCGTCAGAGGGTCTTGCCGGAGCAACCCCACCTCCGGTTTAGACTTCTTTTGCAGGCCCCGACGGCGACTGCGACTCCTTCGACTCCAGCTTCTCCGACGCAAACGGATTTTTGCACCAACAATGCTCAATCGAAGGAGATGCTTCAAATGTTAAACAAGTTTTTTGGTACACTTGAGGATTTATCCTCAACAGGACGTCGATCCTCTGAGAGAGAAAAGAAAAGGATGGTGCATAGATATCATGCTAGGACTTCTAAGCCTTATCGAACTAACCAGTCCAAATCAAATCAGAGTCAGGCAGAATACTTTTTTTGCAAGAAGCTGGGGCACTGAAAGAAAAATTATCCTCTATATCTAGTTTTTCTTGATCTGAACAGGCCTAGGAAGAGAAATCAATAAAGAGTTGCTGGACAAGATACTTATATGATAATATCTTGTAATTTCTCTATTTATGATACTACTATTTGGGTATTGGATATCAGAAGTTCAATTCATATCTGTAATTCATTGCAAGGACTTCTAGTTAGTAGAAAATTTGAAAAGAGTGAACAATTTCTGAATGTTAGAGATGGAAGAGCTATTTCAATTCTAGCATTAGGAAAAGTTCAGCTTACTTTCAATTTAAATATCATTGTTTTAGATGATTGTCATTATTGTCCACCATTTCTTATGAATGTAATCTCTGTAGGCTTTTTGACCAAATAGAGATATAGCTTCTCAATAAAAGAAGATTTTTGTGATATCATTATGAATGATGTCATGATTATGCGTGAACAATTGAAACATGATATTTATATTTTATCATAGTCTGTTAGTGTAACGTACACATCTAACAAACACCCTAGAATGGATAATATCACAGATGCCTATCTTTGGCATTATAGGCTCGATCATATAAATAAGAATAAGATAAACAGTTTAGCTAAAGAAGAAATCCTTGATATCAATGATTGTGAATCATTGTCGACCTGTGAGTCCTATCTACTTGGAAAGATGATCAAGTCATCTTTTATTGGAAAGGATGAGCGAGCCAGTGATGTTCTAGGTCTAGTACATGGTGATGCATGTGGATCTATGAACATAGCCACCAAAGGAGGATATTACTATTTCATTATATTTACTGATGACCTATCGAGGTATGGGTACATCTAACTTATGAAGCATAACTCTGAATCATTTGAAATGTTCAAATGATTCCGTAATTAGGTAGAAAAATAAATTGAAAAAAGTATTAAAACTCTTCGATCAAACCAAAGAGGTGAATATCTTTTCAATGAGTTTTTGATATATCTAGGAGAGAATGGAATTCTCTCATAATGGACCCCTCCTGGGTATCGCAACATAATGGCATCTCAGAAAGAAAGAATCGAATCCTGTTGGACATGGTTTGATCCATAATGGGATTTGTGAATCTGTCGATCTCTTTTTAGGGTTATACACTTGAGACTACGTGTTATGTTCTGAACAATGTTTCGAGCAAATCAATCACAAAAACTTCATATAAGATATAGACTGGACGTAGGTCGACACTCTCTTACCTTAGGATTTGAAATTGTTCGGCTTATGTCAAATATTTACGGATCGACAAGCTTGGACCAAGGTTTGATAAGTGTTATTTTGTGGGGTATTCAAAAGAGACTAAAGGATTTCATTTCTATCTTACTGAAGAATAAAAGTGTTTCATCAGTAATAAGGCAGTTCTTTTAGAAAAAGAATTTTTTAATGAAAGTACTGATGCCTCTAAGGTTAAACTTAATGAAGTTTGACAGATAGAAGAACTGACACAGACCAGTAGAAATATAAAATTAGATTTGATTAGATCAAATCCAGAACCCATTGTTGAGGCACCTTTAAGAAGATCCGGTAGAGTACCGCATCGCTAGATAGATACTATAGTTTCTTAATCCAAAATGGTGATCCTGTTGAACTTGACGAGAATGATGAGGATCCGATTACCTACATGGATGCCATGCAAAGATCTGACTCTGAGAAATGACTTGAGGTCATGAAATTCAAGATGGAGTCCATGAAGATCAATAATATATGGACACTTATTGATCCATCCAAAGAGATTAAATCTATAGGGTGTAAATGGATATTCAAAAAGAAAAAGGGTGCAGATGGAAAGGTGGAGACCTATAAAGTTTATTTGATTGTAAAGGGATATCGTCAATGTTATGGTATTGACTAAGATGAGATATTTTCTCCTGTGACAATGCTTAAGTAAATCTAGATTATGCTTGCAATAGCAGCATACTTTGATTATGAGATATGGTAAATGGATGTTAAAACTGCTTTTCTTAATGGAGAGCTGAAAGAAGAGGTGTATATGATACAACTTGAAGGATTTACATTCACAGATAAATCAAAAGTGTGCAAGCTTTAGAGATCCATTTATGGATTGAAGCAAGTATCTCGGAGTTGGAACATATATTTTGATAAGGTGATCAAAATGCATGGCTTCATTAAGAACGAAGAAGAGCTATACATTTATAAATAGGCTAATAGTTCTGTAGTCATCTTCCTTGTATTGTATGTGGATGACATACTGTTAATGGAGAATGATGTTTCAGCTTTACAAAGTATAAAGCTATAACTATCATCACAGTTCTCTATGAAGGATTTAGGAAAAATATCCTACATCCTAGAGATGAAGATCTATAGGGATAGAACTAATAGGTTATTTGGTTGTCCCAATCTATGTACATAGATACCATGCTAAAATGATTTAGCATGAAGAATTTCAAAAAAAGATATCTTCTTATAGGTCATGAAATTACTCTCTCTAAGAAAGATTGTCTGACAACTCCATAAAAGAGAGAGCGTATGAGTAGAATCTCATATATTTTGATAGTAGGATCTATCATATATGCCATGACATGTACAAGATTGAATATGGCACACTCACTAGGGGTAGTGAGTAGGTACCAATCTAATCTGAAAGAGAATCATTGAAAGGTTGTAAAGATAATCCTTAAGTATTTGAGAAATACTAAGGATCAATGACTTCTCTATGGAGACACTGACTTGAAACTTATGGGATATACTAATTTCAGCTTTCAGTCAGATCATGATGACAGTAAGAGCATGTCGAGTTATGTGTTTACCTTAAATGAAGGAGCGATCTGCTGAAAAAGTTTTAAGTAGCACACCATAGCTGACTCAACTTGTGAGGCAGAATATATCACAGCATCCGGTACTGTGAAAAAAGTAGTCTTATTGAGGAAGTTTATCAGTGAGCTTAGAGTGGTACCCTCCCTTGATAGTCCTGTTCTGCTGTACTATGACAGCACTAGAGCCATAGCTCCAGTGAAAGAACCAAAATTCTATCAGTGCACCAAGCATATTCTGCACCGCTATCACCTGGTCTGGGAGATCATGGATTGAGATGACATCGAGCTTTAGAAGATCGATGAAAAAAAAATTTTGACTGATCTATTTACTAAAGTCCTCGAAATCAAAGAGTTCGATGAATACAAATGGAAGATAGATATTAGATACTGTACCGATTGGCTTTAGTCCAAGTGGGAGTTGTTAGAAAATATATCCTAAAGCCAATCATTTGGATGATTGTGCTCTTTGTAATTGTATATGAATTATAAATTAATAAAAATTATTTAGATATTTTTCATCATAAGATGTACATCTTTCTTATATGAACTCTTGTGTTGTGATGAAGTCTTTAGAACTCTATGATCGATAAAGGAGGATTTATCGAATAGTTCCTAAATATGTTCGCAATCAAATGATACATCATTAAAGAATGATAATATTTATCAAGTGTAGGTCATTGTGTGCCAATATAGGTTGGTTATCCTCTTAACCAAGGAGTGTAGAGACATTGGTATGACATATAGATGAGATATAGGAGTACATCATCACTGAATAAGTGACTTACCTACGAAGCGCTCTGCTGTCAAAAGTACCTCATAAAGCATATGGGCATAAGTGTCCCTCAGATCTGAGATCACCATAGTGACTTGCAAGCAACTCACTGAGCTTTGATGTCGGACTACCTGCATTTCTAATGCAGTGACGGAAGGCTACTGGATATAGTCAAGTACTTGCAAAGTTTGTATGTGAATCAAAATGGGATTGATTTCTCCAGATTATAGGAGTTAATGCATCATTATATTTCAATTTAGTAAATTCTAGGGCTAGATAATCCATATGATGGATATAAAAGGTTGAAATATAATGTGGATGACTCATCCAGGATGGATAACTCATCTAGGGTTGACAGTAAAATCTTAAATCATCCTCGAGCATTCGAGCTCAAAGGAATGAATTATGCGATAACCATATGCATTGATTCTTGAATATTGTCTTGCAAATATTCGACCTATCCGAATGTCGAGAACTATTGCTAGATGGCAACTTCAATTAGTACAAGAAGTTGTTCCTATACTATCGGCTTAGTGTTCGAACTTATGAAATCACACACAAAGTCAAGCAATATTGAAAAGAATTGATCCAAATCTGTGAGTTCAATTTAGAAGTACTTAACTTGATTGAACAAATAGATTAGCTTAATTAGAATTAACTTAAGGGTCATATAAGATTAAACAATTGACTATGTCTAGCTAGCATTAGATATGAGGTTCAGGTTCAATTTCAGGGATGAACAAGATTTGATCTATGATCCAAAGAGTTTATGAGAGATTGAATTTAGGTACTAATTAATTTTAGATTAGATTTGATTTAATTAGACTTAATTGAGTTAAAAATTCAAGTTAGACTTGATCTTAAATCCTAAACAGTTTAGGATTGATAGCCTATTCAAAATTGGTTCGAATCAATTTCAAATTGGATTTGATTTGATCGAAAATTGGATTGGATCCTTAGAGTCCAGAATTACTAGGACTCTCTCTCTCTCTTCATGGCTGACCAAGAGAGGGTGGGGCACTGATTATGCCGCCCCTCCTCTTGGATGTAGGCATGGATGCATGGGGGCACCAAGTTAGGCGCCAATCCTATCTCCATTAGGATTCCTCATATGATAAGGGGTGGAAAAATTTAAATCAGATTTGAATTAGGACTCCTAATCATTTAGGTCATGGAGAATCATCTATAAATGGGGAGGACCTCTAACCATCAAAGCATAACAATTTGATTGAGTACTAAGGTAAGAAAGAGAGAGAGAGAGGTGGCGTCCAAGAGAAGAAAGGTTGTCCTTCTCCTTGGCATGCTAATTTTGGGGCTGATCTTTTCTTCACATGGAGAGGTCCAGACATCCCAAATCCAGATGTGAGGTATCACATCAAAGGTCTTCATCCTCCCTCCCTTGCTACCTTTAGAAGGTGTGATGATCTGAGGCTTCATCCCACTTTCCTACGAAGTTTGGCATGTGCATGAAGTAGAGGGTCTATACGTTTAGATCTCACGAGACATCAGATTCAAGTTTTCTTGAGGATTTTGACTGTAAATTAAAGTAAACATAATTATTATGTAATCCTTAGAATAGAAAAATTTCAAATCACACCCTGACGATCCGATCAGATCGGACACTTTCCTTCAAGCCATGACCCGCGAAAGAGGTTCGACAAAATCATAAGTGATCATACAACCATAATGATTAGACTACACAGAGAATAAGCACACAACCAAAAATTAGAAGAGAAACTCTGAACATAAAAAGTTCTTTTATTAAAAAGAAGTTCATCATTGCATGATAAATAAAATAGGAAAAATAAAAGATTATAAGGTTGAAGCCTAAGTGGAGACATTGGCCACCTTGGTCTGGAGAGCTTCCAAAGAACCTATATAAATTCTCGAAGTCTGCTCCATGACCACTAGCTCCGATTGAGGCTGGGATTCCTCAGTGACCATGGACTCTAGTTGAGATTGCACTTTGACAATAGGGTCGGCTGATTGCTGGTCCTCACTTGCTTTGTCCTCATCCAAAAAGGACAAGTTAAGATCAGGAAGATCAGCAGTTATCCTTTGTTGAGGCAAGTCTTGCCTTAGGAAGAAGGCTTCTTCAGAGAAATCGACCTTCTCCTGAGTGTACTCCAAAGAAAATTAGAATGCTTCGACTGCTAACCAATCGGCATCAGTAATCTTCTCGTCGGCCACTCGACATTTCTTCTTCTCCTAAAGCTTCACCTCCACCTACTTTAGCACAATCTCTGCCCTCCTCTATGCAGCCTTTGCCTTCTTTTGCATGGCTTTGGCCACCACCTTCACTGTTTTAGCTACCACCTTCACTACCTCAGCCGATGCATCTGCAGCTTTGGCTTTCTCGTGCACCTCTTTAAGGTGCTTTGCCTTGGCTTCTACCTCACCAACCTTCAATTGGAGGGCCTCGACCTCCTTGCAAACTTCAAAGGTCTCCACCTTTGCTGCCTTTATCGAGTTGGTAAATAGGATGATACAGTGACTGAGCTGCAAAAATGACCAAGTTAATTATTGAAAATATAAAGAAAGGAAGAGAAAATTAGAAAACTCATCCGAATAAAGGAGTCGATGGTGTCCCTTTGCTGGGCACCTATGCCCTGTCCCTCCAACAGATCGGTGTCTACTGGAAGAAGGATGCTCTGGAGTAGTTTATGGGCCACCTTATAGTTGTGCAGCATGGAGCTCGATGGCTGGACTGAAGAGGTCTTCGGCCCCTAACTAGATGGGGGAGTTGGTTCCTCGCCAACCCTCCCGATTCGGGAGGATGGGGCCGAAGTCTGTAGGGCAAGCTATGAAACTGAAGGTGGCGGGCGAACATCAAATGCCTGAGCTTGCACCATCACGATTGAATGATCACGATTGATGAAGGAGGACCCTTCTTAGTGGACTCTTTCACCTAGGCAGTCGGACCTTGATGCTACTTCTTTGGCATGGCCATGCCCAAAGATGAACCAAAAGCCTTCCTCTTCTTTAGGCTTAGTTTCTTCATCACCTCAATCTCCTTAGGCCTCATCTCCATGCCAAGCTAAAGTAAGTTAAAAAAGAAAAAAGAAAAGAAAAAGAAGAAAGAGAAGGAAAGGAAGAAGAGCGATCAGCCAATCTGATCAGGTGTCAGCTAGGTTGAGACTGACATTAAAGAGAATCTGCTCTGATAACAACTCTAACAATAATGAAATTTTGCTCCTGTGTAATGCTTTGAAGCACTATTTATCTTCATCTCCCAGTTTAGGAACTCAGAGGGCAGACTCCTTGGGTCAGCCCCAGCTAGCAAATCCCCAGTCCATTATGGCCGAACTGGAAACATAAAGAAAATTTCCCTTCCAACTATGAATAGACGAAAGCATAAACCTTAGTTTGGAGAAAAATGTACCATTAGTCATCGACATATGGATGCCTCTTAAAGATAAAGAATGATTGAAATAGATCAATGGGTGGCTGAATCTCAGCCAGGAAACAAGTAGCCAAGAAGCCAATGATAAAATGCCAAGAGTTCAGGCCATTGAACATAAGGCCATGCCAAAAAATAAAAAAAATTCCACAATAAAAGGGAGAAGAGGGAGTCTAAGACTAGTCCGAAACAACTCCTCGTATAGAGCGAGCCAATCAGGAGGAGGATTACAAATCCTACTAGTTGGATCCGAGAGCTCTAGATCAAATTTGGGTGGGATGCTAAACTTGGCCCTAAGCTCATTGAGATCATCTGGATCTAGTGTAGAGCAGTATTTTTCAGGCATGAAATTCTCATCCAAGTGCTCGGCACTCGACTCCCTAGGGTCATCTCCTCAGGGAGGATCGAAAGGTTCCCAAACTACTTCTTTTTCTAGTCTATCCATCTTAGGGCTAACAAATGAGGCTAAATCTCAAAGAAATGATAAGGGAAGGAAGGGTAGAAAGAAAGCACCGAGCAAACATAGAAAACAAAGATAGACTAGAAGGCGACTGTAGAAGAACTCTGAGAGACCAACCTGTATGATCGAAAGTCAATGTACGAGAAGATGGTTGAAGGTTGCTGGGAGAGTTTTGAACTTTTTCGGAGAAGCACTGGTGTTGCAAAGAAGAAGACTAGGAGAAACAATGGAGAAGAGAATGGAATGAAAAAGCACTCCTATTTATAAAAGCTACGGATGGCCCCTGATCTTACACCAATTTAACCAAAACTACTGGATGACCACTGCATGACAAAGCCGAGTGGACCGAAATGATTTCTTCTAGAGGTGCATTTATGGGCACATCTCCAAAGGCACATATGACCCCTCAAATCTAGCCAAATTTTTAAATAACCACTGATTGACAACCTTTTGCTTGACATCTCTTTATTGAAAAAAATATCCTAAAGCCAATCATCTTAGTTGTAGATGATTGTGCTTCTTGTATGTATATAAATTATAAATTAATAAAAGTTATTTGATAAATTCATCATAAGGTGTGCATCTTCCTTAGTTGAACTCCTGTGTTATGATAAAATCCTTAGAACTACTTACAATCGATAAAGAAGAATTTATCATGTAGTTCTTAAACTCATTCATGATCAAATGATACGTTATTAATAAGGATAATAATGTTTATCGAGTGTAGGTCGTTGTATGCCATCTGGATTGATTGTCCTTTTAACCAAGGAGTGTGGAGACACTAGTATGGCATATAGATGAGATGTAGGACTATATCATCACTAAATAGTGATCAATCTGTGGAGCACTCTGCTGTCAAGAGTAGCTCGCGAAGGATATGAGTATAAGTGTCCCTCTGACATGAGATCACAATAATGATTTGTAAGCAACTCAATGTACTTTGATGTCAAACTAGTTGTATTTCTAATACAATGATGGAAAACTATTGGATACAGTCAAGTACTTACGAAGTCGATGTGTAAGTCAAAATGAGATTAAGCCCTCCGAATTATAGGAGTTAATGCATCACTATATTTTAATTGAGCAAAATCTTGGCTAGAATAATCCTTGTGAGAAATCATAGGATTTGAAAAAGATTGAAATATAATGTAGATGACTATTTCAAAGTTGACAGTTAAATCCTAGATCACCTTAAGTATTAGGATCAAAGAGATGAATTATGCGGTAACCATATCCCAAGTTCTTGAATATTGCTTTGCAATCATTTGGCCTATTCGAATATCAGATATCATTGCTAAATAGTCACTTTGATTAGTATAAAAATTTATTTTTGTGCTACCGACTTAGGTTTGAAACTATGAGGTAACACATAATAGAAGTTTCGATATGATTTAATAGCTGATCGATGATTATGAATCGTTAAAAGGTATAGTTATCAATATGATTGATGATTAATCATACGCAAAGATTGTAATAAATAATTTATTAAGAATTAATAAATTATAAAAAGATAAATTAATAATTAAATTATTAATTAACTCAATTTGATTGAGCAATGAGATTTGAATCAAGTCTAATTGAATTTATTGAAAATAATGTCCTAAAGCTAATTGGCTTATTGTAAACAATTAGATTTTGTATATGAATTATTGATCAATGAATAAAAATAATTTTAGCTTTTTCATCATAAGGTACATCTTTGTTATTAGAATTTTTGTATTATGATGAAGTCCTTAGAACTATATTATGATCGATAAAGAAAGATTTACTGAATAGTTCTTAAACATGTTTGCGATCAAATGATACATCATTAATAGGATGATGATGTTTATCGAGTGTAGATCACTGTGTGTCATATAAGTTGGTTGTCCTTATAACCAAAGAGTGTGGAGATACTGATATGATATACAGATGAGATGTAGGAGTACATCATTACTGAATAAGTGACTCACCTGTTGAGTGCTCTACTGTCAAAAGTAGCTCGCAAAATATATAGACATAAGTATCCCTCAAATCTGAGATCACCATAGTGACTTGCAAGCAACTCACTGTGCTTAAGTACCAAACTATCTGTATTTCTAATGCAGTGATGGAAAGCTACTGGATACAGTTAAGTCTTACAAAGTCTGTATATGGATCAATATGGGATTGACCCCTCTGAATTATAGGAGTTAATGCATCACTGTATTTTAATTTAATAAAATTTTGCCCAAGGCAATCCATGTGATATATTTAAAAGGTTGAAATATGATGTGGATGACTATTTCAGGATTGACAGTTAAATCTTAGGTCACCTTGAGCATTAGGGTCAAAGAGATGAATTATGCGGTAACCATATGTCAAGGTTCTTAAATATTGCTTTACAAATATTCGACCTATCCAGACATCAGATATCATTGCTGGATGGTCACTTCGATTAGTATAGGAAGGAGTTTCTATACTACCGACTTAGTGTTCGGACCTATGAAGTCGCGCACAAAATCAAACAATGTAGAAAAGAATTGATCAAAAATTTATGTGTTCAATTTGAAAGTATGAGACTTGATTGAATATGCAGATTAACTTAATTAAGAATTAAGTTGTAGGTCATATAGAATTAAATACTGGCTATATTCAGCAAGCACTGTGCATGAGGTATGGATTTGATTTGATTTAAGAGAAGAATTAAATCAAATCTATGATCTAAGCAATTATGAGAGATCAATTTGAGTCCTAATTACTTTAGATTAGATCTAATTTAATTGACTTAATTTTATTAAAGCTTGATTAGATTAATTTATCAAGTTGGACTTGGATAAAAATTCTAATTGGATTAGGATCAGTAGTCTTTTCGAAATTTATTCAAATTGGATTCAAATTGGATTCGAATTGATCCAAATCTAAACCAAATCTGATTCGATCTACTTAGCCATGTGTCCTAGCTAATCTCTCACTATGTGGATTAGCCAAATTGTTAGAAAATTGGATAAGCAGCATGTATACATTTCAAAATTTTTAAAATATGCAGTGAAAAATAAAATGGGTTAAATCCTTTAACTCCACATACAAGAGATCAAATCTAATCCTATCCAAGCCCAAAAGAAAATACATATATGCAATCTAGAATTTAGATATAAATATGATATCAGATCTCTTTACCTTGGCATGGATAGATGTTCATCGCTTTTGATGATCATGGATTCGTAGAAACTCAAACCGCACACGCATCCGACCTCTATGGATATCCATCGAGATCGATCTCGAACTGATTTTTCTTTGTAGAAGATTCTTTTTCTCAAGAAAAATATTAGCCTTGAACACTTTGATCAACGTCTTGATCTGGACTGCAGGATCAACTTCTTGATCAGCAGCCTTCTTCTTTTTCTCTTCGATCTTCAATCTCTAAGTCACC
Organism: Elaeis guineensis; assembly: GCF_000442705.2. NCBI lineage: Eukaryota > Viridiplantae > Streptophyta > Magnoliopsida > Arecales > Arecaceae > Elaeis > Elaeis guineensis. The sequence continues at coordinate 21,050,687 of NC_025999.2, forward strand.
AAGCACTACCTCTTGACGTATGGAAAAGGGGACGCCCAACTCTTGGGCATGGAAAGGAAGAGAGGGAGGAGAGCAGGCATGGAGAAGGGAGAGAGAAATTTTGTTGATCAAAAATTCTATATTACTAGAAACCCTAGAGACCTCCAATGGCATTCGACATTGCAAAGAAAATATTTTCCTTTGTCGTCGGTCTTCTTAGGAACCTGCTTCTTGGGCTTGACCTCATTTTTCTGCTTCTTCACAGACTTTTTCTTCTTCTTGAAAGAATATTTTTTTTTTGGAGGAAGCCCGCTCCACAGCTAGAACTGTGTCCCTTGAACTCTTCAAGGTACTCTCTGCAGTCACCAGCATATTCAATAACTCCGATAAACTAGCATCGAGCTTATTCATATGGTAGTTCAATAACTCTGACAAAGTAGCATCAATCTTATTCATATGATAGTTCATGATGAACTATCCATATGAATCAGAAAGAGATTGGAGGATCAAATCCACCTGCAGTTTCTTATCCATGTTCATTTTGAGCTTCTGAAGTTTCTCTATATCCTTGATCATTATCAAACAATGATTATTGACAGACTATCCATCACGCATCTTCACTCTGAAAAGTCTTCAGGAGACCTCAAAGCGAGCTGTGTGACTCTGTTCACCATACAACTCTTGCAGGTGAACCAGCATCTCCTGGGCAGTCCTCATATCTTCATACTGTTGCTGAAGATCATTGGACATGGATGCTAAGATAAAGTACTTTGCCTTGTTATCTTCGTCCATCCATTTCTCAAGTGCAGCTCATTAATCAACAGATGGATGAGCAGGTAACACAGGCGCTTCCTGATCTAGGACATGGGTAAGCTTTTCAAAATTGAGAACAATTCTCAGATTTTGGAGTCGGTCTTTGTAATTTATGTCGGTCAACCTATTTGTATCGAGGATTCAGGCTAAAGAATTTGAACTCGACATGGTTATCTGCAGAGAGAATAGTTTTTAGTTAGATTTTTGTACTTATAAGATTGTTTGTTCTAAAGACTTTAAAAATAAACAAAGGCTCTCACTATTTCTTCGAATCTCCCACACTCTTCGGATGAAAAAATAAAAATCTATATGCGATCGATTTCAAGTGGATACTACGGTCCCATTAATCTATACATGCCTCACCTAATAGTTATTGGTGAGTACAGACCAATGAGTGGACAACACTTTGTCCATTGCTTCACTAAGCAAGATGCAGTGAGCTTGGTCTCTAAGTCCTGTGGCCTCACCTAACAGTTATTGGCACATTTCTTAGTTAAGTCAGACCCATCATTCACCAACGGATGCAAAGCCATCATTAAGACCCTCACCTAACAGTTATTGGGCCCAACCCCATCTCTACCTTAGGATATCAAATATCAATAGAAGATTGTACCTTTCTGATACAACTGAACCACTGTAACTAGTCGAGAATGATCAATATCAGAAAGGCATCCACATCTGTACAATGATGAAAGACCTCTGGACTTAATATTTAATAAAGAAATTTAGATTTAGGTCTCTTTTAAATCAACATATCTGATATCCAACTGATTAAATTAGGTCAGCACATCAATATGTCTAACCAGCCTAGTCGGCATGGGTGAACTCGAGTCAATAAGTAACCTAACATGAAACTGAATCCCCTAATATGGTCAGGTAAGTTAAGATGCATGGGGGTCCTCCCGTTGCTTTCCTGAGATACCAATTAAAATTGATCAGGTCAGACAACAGAATCAATTAAATAACCACATTCTAAATACTTGTCTTAAACATCAAATTGATCGATTAGAATCGATTAGATTAACCTATCAAAACAGGCCCAAACCATTGAGCCAAATTCGATCTTGAGTCAATCAATTCATATCAAAATATGAATCAATGTGATCAACTACAACTAAACTCAACTTTGAGCCCCTTTGATCTAATCCTAATCATCCATCGATTAGGTTCAATCAACTGTGCAAAATTAAAAATGGATTCTAGCCTGATCTAATCAATTAGATCCTAATTGTAGTTTGATTATTTAGACCTAATTTATTCATCCCATACCCACATGCAACAACACAATTTTAGATCTAAAATAATTTTTTTTAGATTATGTTTCATTGCATGCAATTAGTGGCTTATAATCTTGAAACTGTTTCAGATCTAAATCTAGTTTCATATATCAAATATATATAGTTCCAGATCTAAATAAAAATACATCACATATACATCAAATTTTAGATCTAAAACTAAATTTACACATATCAAATATTTATAAAATTAGATCTGAAATAATGATTAAAATATTTTGAAAATATCTTTTCAAAAATCGATTCACATCAAACTAGGATAATCTTTACAATATAGAGGATAAATCCTATATCAGGACAATCTTATATCAGTTTGATATAAATTTTTAATCATTTTAATTTTAGATCTAAACTCAAATTAAATATATCACATATGTTAATTTTTAGATCTAAAAGATTTGATTTAATTATTTTAAAAATAATTTTAAAATCGATCAATTTTGTGCTAGGACAATCTTTGCAATATAAAAAATAAATCATATACCAGGATAACCTTATTTTAGCATAAAATTAATTTTAAATCATTAAAACTTTTAGATCTAATCTAAAAATTAGATTATATATATTTTCAAAGATCTATGGCTCTGATATCCCTGTTATATAGGCACTACTCTAACACATAATAGGAATCCAATTATCTTAAAAAGATAGATCTTTATCTCATAAGAATATTCTATCTTTTTAATCTGATTTATTCTAATTAAAATTAGATATAAATGATATATGATCAGCCCCTTTAAACATGTACAAGAGACGCCCAGGAATACATGTCAGGTAGTTGGGGTGCCAACTCGTGATGCCCCACAATAGGGTTTCTATCCAAATAAGAAGGGGTGTGGCCCCACCTCTCTCTCCTCCACATCATGCCACATAAGAGGGGGTGGGCCCCTCTAGGATTTGGCACCCAATTCTTGCCAAAAGAGAAGGAAGGTGCCACCCAATCTTTCTTTTATTCCACGTGCACACTTAGAGATAATTAAGAGATAAAGAAGAGATAATGTTAGGATAATTATGCCAATTAATTGACTTAATCAAATTCTCTTGGGCTCACAATTAAGAGTCTAATTAAATCCAAACGGATATAGGTTAGGTTCAAGGCTATGGACTCGATCCAATCGAAGTCCTAAGAAGAATTAGATTTAACCGTGTGCTAGTATGGTTTTCATAAATCTAATAGGATTTCAATAAACCCTAACCCAATTGTATAAACCCAATTGACAAATTCGAGATTAAATCCCTTAATGTGTGACCTCATAGGTTTCATTTTATTTGGTAGCAAGATATATTGTGATCTCCATCACAATATCATCGAAATTTTTTTCGAAGGATTGAAATATTTTTAATTTCACCCTTCGAGGGCCATCGATCATCAAGATGACGTCTGATGAGTCTCACAATCCACTAGTGACACCTAGCAGTATGTAGTGACAACCCAATAGAATGAAAGTATAAATTTTTAGGTACAATTATCGTATGATTTAATCCTTCTATCATGAGTCCTGACTTGACGGAGGTCATAGAGAACTTGTCAGACTTCATCGTCAGCTATATGCTAGATTGGCTCGACTCGAGGTCATTTGTGAATTTCATAGAAACTCTTTTCTAGTATTCACACTTGCTTTAGCTAAAAACTTTCTGAACTCAGTCTCGCAAATCATATAGGACTTCTCTTTTTCTATCAAAATTGATAAATTCCATCTAGATGCATTCTACTCCAAACAGCGAACCTGAACCTACTGAAGCCAATATACACAGCAAGGATCTAAATAGCTAGGGACCAAGAGAACGTGTAGTCAAACCCAGTAGCCTCACTGCGAATAGCCAATGGCACTGCAGGTTAAAGGATCATTCACACCACTGCAGGATCGAGAAGACCACTGACGAGTGAGTGGACATCCATGTGGTTCTCGTATTGGTCATGCTCAGTGCAAGTTGTTCTATAACAACCATCTGCACCTTCACTCCAGTGTCTCTATACCACAGATCCAAGACTCATCTGTCCACAAAAGAGGTGAACCATGCATCAATCTCAAATGATTGATCACTGTCCTCCATGATGATTTTTTGATTGAAAGTATTTAGAAATTAACTATTAATTAATGTATGTCTCAAATTCTTAACTCTTTAAAAATATACAAAAATTATCTTTGTTAATTTCTAGAATAAATCATGAACACAAACATGATTGGAATGAAAAAATTCTTTATTGATAATAAAAATATTACAAGTACAAGTTTAGATCCTAGAATTACATAATGTGTTAGCCAATAATTAGCTTCTAGAGCATAAATCCAACAAACTTCCACTTGATCTAAAGCCAATTGATCATATACCTAAGATCCATCTTCTTAAGGTGAGCTTCGATCTTCTGCTGGCTGAGAGGCTTGGTCAGTGGATCCACCGCATTCAGCATGGAGTCAACTCTCTGCACCTCGACGAACTTCTTCTCGAGGTATTCACATATGATGTGAAACCATCGTTCTACGTGCTTGGACTTTTGATGAGATCTTGGCTCCTTAGCAAGGGCTATGACGCTGTTGTTATCATAGTACAGTGTAATGGCATCTAATGGCATCACGTCCAGCTCCGCAACGAACTTCTTGAACCAAAAGGCTTCCTTAGCAGCTTCAAAGATGGTGATGTACTCAGCTTTCATGGTCGAATCTGTAATGATCGGCTGCTTGAAATTCTTACAGCTAACCACACCATCATTACACAAGAAGATACATCCCAATGTAGACTTTCTATCATCGATATCGATCATAAAGTCTGAATCGGTGTATCCCTCAACTTTTAGCTCCGATCCTCCACCAAAGACCAACATCAAATCCTTAGTCCTTTCTAAGTTTTTAAAGATATTTTTAACAGCAATCCAGTGTTCTTCATCTGAATTCGCCTGATATCTACTCGTGACACTCATGACAAGTGCTATATCAGGGCATGTACATAACATGACATACATGAGGCTCCCTATTGCCGAAGCATAAGAGATCTTGCTCATGCACCAGATCTCCTCAGGTGGTCAGGACACATCTTCTTAGAGAGATGAATACCATGTCTAAGAGGCAAAAGACTCCTCTTGAAGTTTTTCATACTGAACCTTTTCAACACCTCCTCTATGTACATATGCTGTGAGAATCCTATCATTCTCTTAAATCTATCTCTATAGATATTTATACCAAGAATATAGGAAGCTTCTCCGAGATTTTTCTGTTGGGAAATGTGTCCCAAAAAGCCAATCGTCAAGCTGTTGACGGTTGAGCAACCAAGTATTGTAATTGATTTGTTAATAAATAAAATATATTTGGCATTTTCATCATAAGCTTTCATCTTCTAATGAACTCCGTTGTTATGATGAAGTCCTTAGGACTATTTAAGTTTGATAAAGAGAGGATTTATCGATTAGTCCTTAAAACTGTTCACGATCAAATGATAGGCTGTTAATAAGGACGACAGCTTCTATCGAGCATAGGTCGCTGTAGGCCATATGGGTTGGTTATCCTCTTAACCAAGGAGTGTGGAGACACTGGTATGGCATACAGGTGAGATGTAAGGGTACATCGTCATTGAACGTGACCAACTCCAGAGCATTCTGCTGTCGAGAATGTCTCTGATGGGATATAGGTATAAGTGTCCCTTAGACTTGAGATCACCTCAGTGACTTGCAAGCAACTCACTGTGCTTTGGTACTGGACTAACTGAATTTCTAATTCAGGGACGGAAGGCTTCTGGGCACAGTCAAGTACTTGCGAAGTCAGAGTGTGATCGAGATGGGATTGACCACTCCAAGAGTTGGAGAAGAATGAGTCGCTGTATTTCAATTTAGCAAAATCTTGGCCAGGGTAATCCATCAGATGGATTTGATATTTTGAAATACAATGTGGACAACCTGATCAGAGTTGACAGTTGAGCTCTGGGGTGTCCTATGATCATTTTGGTCAAGGGGATGAATTATATGAAAACTATATCCGCATGGGTTCTAAGGATGTTGTTCTACACATTCGACCTATCCGGTCGTCGGGTACCATTGCTAGATGGTCACTTCGATTGGTATAAAAATTTGTTCCTATGCTACCGGCTTAGGTTTGGACCTATGAGGTCACACACATTAGAGTTCATGATCCGATCGGATGGTTGATCAACGATTAAGAATCGTTCTAGGGCTAATGATCAATACGATTGACATTTAACCCAGTGCAAGTGTTGTAGGAGGATCGATTAGTAATTCGATTGCTAATTGGCTTAATTTGATTAAGCCAATGGGCTGAGATTAAGTCTAATTAAATATGATTTAATTAGATTTAGTTTGGGCTTGATTGGATCAAGTCCAATTGGTTTATTGGATAAGCCAAGTGCAAGGAAAAACTAGTCCTAGTTCAACTAGGACTTGGGTCAATCTAATTTCTAATTTGATTAGAAAATTAAATCAGATTTAAATATAATTTAATCTGATTAAATTAGGTTCTTAATTGGGTTAAGACCTATTTTAATTGGGTTGATCTAATTTTTATTTGATTTAGTTTGGAAAACCAAATTAAAACAAGTTATGAGACAGAATCCTAGTAGGACTAGGATTCCACCTTGCACCACAAAAACTTTCTCCACGCCCTCTCTCTTATTCAACGCCAATCTCCACTTATTTTGTGCGACAAAAGCCCTCTCCCAGATCTCTCCCACGTTCACAAAAGGTCTCCTCTCTTCTTTCTTACATGGAAGGTGATTTGGATCAAATCTAAAAGGAATAAGTTTGGATTTCGAATTCTATGAGATAGAGTTTTAGAAATCCAAAACTCTTTCAATTTTGCACCGAATTTATCCAAATTTTTTTTGGAATTTTCATGGCTTTTAGGGTTTACATTGTGCACCCTTTTCTGTTGATCCATCCACGAAAATATGAAGGAGGTGCTCAAGAGTTGGGCGTCCCTTTACTTGCCATGTTTGGATAAGCCTTGACTAGGTGTTTGACCTAGACAAGGACTCTATCATATCTCTCTATATAAGACGAGTTTATTCGTGAAATTTTAAAGGGGAGATAGTTTTTTGAGAGGCCTTTCTTCCATCCAAAAATCAGAGAGAAATACCTTTGGGTCGTGGAGATATAAAATATGCAAGTTAGGGCGTTTAGAGAGAAAAACGTGAAGAAGAAGAGGGTCTTCTTCTAGGGTTTTTATTTTCATATCTTTCCTCCTTCCATCTTGAGTTTTCTGAGAGCGTCTCAGATCTAAAACTCCTCCTTCTACTTTCCATCTTTGGAAGAGTCCAAATCAAGAAGAAGGAGGCACCTGATCAACCATCAAAGAAGGATCAGCGCAGTACTAGCATACTGTGCTGATTTCCTGAAGCAGGACTTCTGATCGAGATTCGTGGGCTCGTGTGGACGACTCCTAGAGGCCGGACGCGTGTGCGGCTTGCAACATCATCCTTAAGCCCGGATCAGCGAGGTTAGAGCGTCTAACTTGCAAGGTAATAGATCTGATCTATTGTTTAATACATACATTAGATGTAGTATAGAAACATGTTGATATGATCAACATGTAGTTCATGCTTTATTTATATATTTTAATTTTTGATTTAATGCCATGTAATAATCATGTAATAAGATCTTAGATCTAGGAATTCTCTAGTTTTAGAAAATAAATTTTAATTTATTTTAGTCTTCCGCTGTATGATCTTGAAAAAGTTTCAAGATCTAACCCTGAAACCCTAGATCTGGTTCCTTCAATTGGTATCAGAGCCTAGGTTCTTTATTACATGATTATTTATACATGCTTAGATTATTTTTTAGATTAGATCTAATTTATAATCTGATTATTAAATCTGAAATTAAAATTTTAGATCAATCACAAACTGCAAGGTTGTCCTGCTGTAAGGTTTACCCCTTACAGTGCAAAGGTTGTCCTAGTTTGTGTAGATCTATCTTTAATCATAAATTTGTTAGATATGATCTAGATTAAATTTATGATTTATTAGATTTAAAAGATGTTTAAATCTGAAATAAAATCTTTTTGTTAATAATTTTTATGCAAAGAAATTATTTAAAGTTGAAATTGTTTCAATTACATGAACCTGTTTAGATTAGATCTAAAGTAGTTTCATGTTTATTTCACTTGCATCTTGATTATGAATCAAACATGCAATATGATTGATAGAATCATATTGTAAAATTGTTTTACAAATATAAAAATTATTTTTTGAAAAGCCGAACCCAACCCTCAACCCAAAACTTAATTAAGAATTAAGAAGTTGTTTGATTAGGTTCTAGGATTGTGAATTGAAGAACCTAAGACACAAATCATAACACATTGGGTTAATGGGTTAGTGAAAATTAGGTCCATTAATTGGGTTAGACCTATGGTTAGATTAAAGATGGACTTAATTAGAGAATTGACTAAATCTAATCAATTGTTGTCTTAGATTAGGTCAAGGATTCTCTAGATCAATTACAATAGTTGTAGTTGGTCAAGTCCATGTCTTTAACGAGAACCAAATGGACTTGATTCTTGGCTAAGCGGTCTAGCACGAACTGTTAGGTTGATTTAATCGAAACTAATTAAACCAGTTGGTGTCTAAGGTAAACCAGACCGGTGGTTTTTAATTGGGAGCCCGCTTACCTGGCCATTCATGATGGTGTCTAAGGCAAGCTTTGGCAGACCCTCCCACTGATTGAACTTACCTGGCCTCTTGGTGAAATTATGTTTTGATCGGATCACTTGACTATTCGAGCTGACCCATGTCAGCTAGGTAAATCAGTGTGACTGATTTAGGTGCTCCTAGACCAGCCCTTTTAATGGTCTCCCTTAAGCTGACTTGGTGAAGTCAGTGGGAGGATCATGATAAGCTGGTTCATCTGACCTCATCCTCTATATTATTTAAATCTTCTAAAATTATTAGGTCCTTAAAATGATAAAGTTATGGAGATAACTGAGTCATAGCCTCCCATTAAGGTGTTTGATAATGAGTCCATGAACTCAATAATCATTGCAGACCCAAAGGCCTGGTGCTTGTTGACTAATGGAATTATCACTCATCATATGACGACTTGGAAGTATCTCTCTAATGGTGGTTAGGTGAGCCAACCAAAGTTGGGCTTAATCATTCGTTGGTTAGATATACCAAGTATGATCATGTTAATGGTTGGACCTAACTGGATCCTTACAGTGGAGGCCAAAGCCTACTGATTAGGTTTCTGGGGCAAAATTAAAATTACTAAAAATTGTTTAGAGAAACAATTGGTTATGAACCTACCCTTAGATGTACATGGGTTGGCCAACCAAAGTTGGGCTTGTGTGCAGTCTAAGTGGATTCTAGTACCCGCTAAGGAATTAGGATAATTCCTCGAATTGGAGGTAGAGGCTATCAATTCGAATAAAATAGTGGGAGAAACCTTTTGATTAAAGTCCAAATCTTTAGGTTTAATGAATCAATTACTAATTAGGTTATGGTTCTCCTTTGTGCAAATATGGCCACTTCCCTATCACTCCGATCATTGTTGGACAATGATAAGTTGGTGGGATCCAACTTCGATAGCTGGTATCGAAAGTTGAAGATAGTCCTGGAGCATGAACGGATCCTATATGTGATATTAGATCCTGCACCTGAGGAGCCAGCTGTCAATGCATGTGGAACAGTCAGAGACACTTACCAGAAGTGGCTCAGTGACCGGACCACGATGTGCTGTATCATGCTAGCTGCTATCATGAGCGACGAGTTCAGTCGCAGATTCGAGACGGCTCAGCCAAAGGACATGCTTCAAGTGTTGGAGGATACCTTTGGCACACCCGATGACGTAGAGAGGCACAAGACTAGTTGTGCCATCTTCAACGCCAAAATACGGGATGGAGTCTCTATCACTGATCATGTATTGTACATGATCGAGCTGATGGAACGATTGAGCAAGCTCGGCTTTCCCTTGCATGAGCAGTTTGGGAAAGATGCAATACTGAACTCGCTGCCCAAGTCTTGTCTCCCATTCCTCACTCATTATAGAATGACAAAGCCTGAAGTAAACTACCATGGGTTAATGGGGTTGCTTCAGAACTTTGAGAAGGATCACCAACTCCTCAAGGAGTCGGTGAACTCAGTGAACTCAGTGGGAGGTTCATCTTCTGGTTCTCGACCCTTTGAGAAAGGAAAGAAGAACAAGAAGAAGAAAGTCAAGAAGGTGCAAGTTCAGGCTGGGACATCTGTGCAGAGCCAGACCAAAAAGATCAAGCCTGATAAGAGTCTATTCTACTGGCAAGCACCCTAGATTAGATAGTGTGTCAAATATCTACTTATGGCATTGGAGGCTAGGTCATATAAATAAGAACAGAATAAACAGGTTGACTCAAGAGGGAATCCTCAAAGTCAGTGATTGTGAATCACTTCCAACCTGTGAGTTCTGTCTTCTTGGTAAAATGATCAAGTCACCTTTTACTGGAAAAGGTGAGAGAGCTACTGAGCTCTTGGGCCTAGTACATACTGATGTATGTGGGCCCATGAGCACCAGTGCTAGAGGTGGATATTTCTACTTCATAGCTTTCACGGATGACCTATACCTATATGGATATGTCTATCTGATGAAACATAAGTCGGATTCATTTGAAATGTTCAAACGATTCTGAAGTGAAGTAGAAAAATAAACTGGAAAGAGTATTAAAACTCTTCGATCTGATCGAGGAGGAGAATACCTTTCTAGTGAGTTTCTCACATATCTAAGAGAGAATGAGATTCTCTCCCAATGGACTCCTTCAGGAACACCACAGCATAATGGTGTGTCTGAAAGGAGGAATCGGACTCTGTTAGACATGGTCCGATCCATGATGGGTGTTGCTAGCTTGCCGATATCCTTCTGGGGATATGCACTCGAATCGGCTTGTTATCTATTAAATAGGGTTCCAAGTAAGTCTGTAATTAAGACTCCATATGAGATATGGACGGGACGTAAGCCAGCACTTTCACACCTTAGGGTCTGGGGGTGCCCGGCCTATGTCAAACGATTAGTCACAGACAAACTTGGACCTAGATCTGACAAATGCTCATTCATAGGGTACCCCAAAGAGACAAAAGGATATTTTTTCTACCATGCTGATGAACAAAAGGTGTTCGTCAGCCTTAAGGCAATCTTTTTAGAAAAGGAGTTCCTTGGTGAAGGAACCGTTGCCTCTAAGGTTGAACTTGATGAAGTTCAACAGGTAGAAGGACCGACACCAATAGCTGAACCTGAGTCGGATATGATTAGATCAGATCCGGAGCCCAATATACCTGTACCATTAAGGCGATCCGGTAGAGTACCGCGTCAGCCGGACAGATACTACGGTTTCTTGGTCCGGGACGGTGATCCCATCGAACTTGATGAGAATAATGAGGATCCGATCACCTATATGGATGCTATGCAGAGACCTGATTCCGAGAAATGGCTTGAAGCCATGAAATCCGAAATGGAGTCCATGAAGGTCAACGATGTATGGACATTGGTTGACCCACCTGAAGGGGTTAAACCCATTGGGTGTAAATGGGTCTTCAAAAGGAAGAGGGGCGCAGACGGAAAGGTGGAGACCTATAAAGCCCGTCTGGTTGCCAAGGGGTATCGTCAACGTTATGGTATTGACTATGACGAGATATTTTCTCCTATGGCAATGCTCAAATCTATTCGGATAATGCTTGCAATAGCTGCCCATCTGGATTATGAGATCTGGCAGATGGATGTAAAGACAGCTTTCCTGAATGGAGAGCTGACTGAAGAGGTGTATATGATACAACCTGAAGGGTTTACATCCACAGATGAGTCCAAGGTGTGCAAGCTTCAGAGATCCATTTATGGACTGAAGCAAGCTTCTCAGAGTTGGAACATGCATTTTGATAAGGTGATCAAAACGTATGGCTTCATTAAGAATGGAGAAGATCCCTGCATCTATAAATGGGCAAATGGTCCAGTTGTGGTATTCCTTGTCTTGTACGTGGATGACATTCTCTTAATCGGGAATGACATCCCCGCACTACAGGGAATAAAAGTTTGGTTGTCATCACAGTTCTCCATGAAGGACTTGGGTGAAGCATCCTACATCCTAGGGATGAAGATCTATAGGGATAGATCTAAAAGGATGCTTGGGTTATCCCAGTCCATGTACATAGACACTGTGCTGAAGAGGTTCAGCATGGAGAATTCTAAGAAGGGCTATCTACCGATAGGCCAAGGAATTTCTCTCTCTAAGAAGGATTGTCCGACAACTCCTGAAGAGAGAGAGCGTATGAGTAGAGTCCCATATGCTTCAGCCGTGGGATCTATCATGTACGCCATGACATGTACAAGACCAGATGTGGCATACTCACTAGGAGTAGTGAGTAGATACCAATCTGATCCTGGAGAAAACCACTGGAAAGTGGCTAAAGCCATCCTTAAGTATTTGAGAAATACTAAGGACCAATGGTTGGTTTATGGCGAGTCAGATCTGAAACTTGTGGGGTTCACAGACTCCAGCTTCCAATCTGACCATGATGACAGCAGGAGTGGTCGGGTTATATCTTTACTCTGAATGGTGGAGCCATCTGCTGGAAGAGTTCCAAGCAGCATACTGTGGCGGACTCTGTTTGTGAAGCGGAGTACATCGCAGCATCGGATGCCGCGAAGGAAGCTGTGTGGCTGAGGAAATTCATCAATGAGCTTGGAGTAGCATCCTCCTTTGATGGTCCAGTCCTGCTCTACTGCGACAGCACTGGTACCATAGCTCAGGTGAAGGACCCAAAGCACATCAGCGGATGAAGCACATCTTGCACCGCTTCCATCTGGTCCGAGAGATCGTGGATCGAGGTGACGTCGACCTTCAGAAGATCGATGAAAGGAGAACCTAGCCGACCCCTTCACTAAAGCCCTGGCAATAAAGGAGTTCGACAACCACAAGTCGAAGATGGGTATTAGATACTGCCGAGTGCTT